>NC_133133.1:93681823-94281823 GCF_048418815.1 Hemitrygon akajei | reverse complement strand
AGTGTCACATCAGTCATGGTGTAGAGTGTCACATCAGACATGGAGTAGTGTGATTAGACATGGAGTAGAGTGATCAGATATGGAGTAGAGTGATCAGAAATGGAGTAGAGTAATCAGATATGGAGTAGAGTGATCAGACATGGAATTGTGTGATCAGACATGGAGCAGAGTGATCAGATATGGAATTGTGTGATCAGACACAGAGTAGAGTGATCAGACATGGAATTGTGTGATCAGACATGGAGTAGAGTGTCACATCAGACACAGAGTAGATTGATCGGACGTGGAGTAGTGTGATCATACATGCAGTAGAGTAATCAGACATGGAGTAGAGTGATCAGACATGGAATTGTGTGATCAGACATGGTCTAGAGTGGTTAGACATGGAGCACTGTGTCACATCAGACATGGAGTAGAGTTATTGGACATGGAGTAGAGTGATCTGACATGGAGTAGAGTGATCAGATATGGAGTAGAGTGATCAGATATTGAGTAGAGTCACATCAGACATGTAGTAGAGTGAACAGACATGGAATTGTGTGATCAGAAATGGAGTACAGTAATCAGACATGTAGTAGAGTGAACAGACATGGAATTGTATGATCAGAAATGGAGGAGAGTGATCAAACATGGAGTAGAGTGACGAGTCATGTTGTAGGGTGATCAGACATGGAGTAGACTTTCAGATTAGACAGGGTGTAGTGTGATCAGAAATGGAGTAGAGTAATCAGACATGGAGTAGAGTGATCAGATATGGAGTAGAGTGATCAGAAATGGAGTAGAGTAATCAGACATGGAGTAGAGTGATCAGACATGGAATTGTGAGATCAGACATGGAGTAGTGTAATCAGATAGGGAGTAGAGTGATCAGACATGGAGAAGTGTGTCACATTAGATATAGAGAAGAGTGTCAGATCAGACATGGTGTAGTGTGATCAGTCATGGAACAGAGTAATTAGACGGAGTAGAGTAAACAGACATGGAATTGTGTGATCAGACATGGAGCAGTATGTCACATCAGACATGGAGGAGAGTCATCAGACATGGAGTAGATTGATTTGACTTGGAGTAGAGTGATCAGACATGGAGTAGTGTGATCAGATATGGAGTAGAGTAATCAGACATGAAGTAGAGTGATCAGACATGGAGTAGACTAATCAGACATGGAGTAGAGTGTCAGATCAGGCATGGTGTATTGAGATCAGATATGGAGTAGAGTAATCAGACATGGAGTAGAGTGATCAGACCGAGTAGAGTGAACAGACATGGAATTGTGTGATCAGACATGCATCAGAGTGATCAGACATGGAGTGGAGTGTCACATCAGTCATGGAGTAGAGTGTCAGATCGGTCATGGTGTAGAGTGTCACATCAGACATGGAGGAGAGTCATGAGACATAGAGTAGTGTGATCAGACATGGACTACTGTGTCACATCAGTCATGGAGTAGTGTGATCAGACATGGAGTAGAGTGATCAGATATGGAGTAGAGTGATCAGACATGGAGTAGAGTGATCAGATATGGAGCAGAGTGATCAGATATGGAGTAGTGTGATCAGACACAGAGTAGAGTGATCAGACATGGAATTGTGTGATCAGACATGGAATAGAGTGTCACATCAGACACAGAGTAGATTGATCGGACGTGGAGTAGTGTGATCATACATGGAGTAGAATAATCAGACATGGAGTAGAGTGCTCAGATAAGCAGTGGAGTCACATCAGACATGGATTAGAGTGATCGGACATAGAGTGGAGTGACACATCAGTCATGGAGTAAAGTGTCACATCAGACATGGAAGAGAGTCATGAGACATGGGGTAGTGTGATCAGACATGGAGAAGTGCATCACATCAGTCATGGAGAAGAGTGATTAGACATGGAGTAGTGTGATCAGATATGGTGTAGTGTGATCAGACATGGAGTAGAGTGATCAGATATGGAGTAGAGTGATCAGACATGGAGTAGAGTGATCAGACATGGAGTAGAGTATCAGATCAGGCATGGTGTAGTGAGATCAGTCATGGAGTAGAGTAATCAGACATGGAATAGAATGATCAAACATGGAGTACAATGATCAGACATGGAGTAGTGTGATCAGACATGGAGTAGACTATCAGACATGGAGTAGAGTAATCAGACCGAGTAGAGTGAACAGACATGGAATTGTGTGATCAGCCATGCATCAGAGTGATCAGACATGGAGTGGAGTGTCACATCAGTCATGGAGTAGAGTGTCACATCAGTCATGGTGTAGAGTGTCACATCAGACTTGGAGGAGAGTCATGAGACATAGAGTAGTGTGATCAGACATGGAGAACTGTGTCACATCAGTCATGGAGTAGTGTGATCAGACATGGAGTAGAGTGATCAGATATGGAGTAGAGTGATCAGAAATGGAGTAGAGTAATCAGAAATGGAGTAGAGAGATCAGACATGGAATTGTGTGATCAGACATGGAGTAGTGTGATCAGATAGGGAGTAGAGTGATCAGACATGGAATTGTGTGATCAGACATGGAGTAGTGTGATCAGATATGGAGTAGAGTAATCAGACATGGAGTAGCGTGATCAGACATGGAGGAGAGAGATCAGATATGGAGTAGAGTAATCAGACATGGAGTAGAGTGATTAGACATGGAGGAGAGTAATCAGACATGGAGTAGAGTGATCAGACATGGAATAGTGTGATCAGACATGGAGTAGAGTAATCAGACATGGAGTAGAGTGATCAGACATGGAGTATAGTGACAGATCAGACATGGTGTAGTGAGATCAGTCATGGAGTAGAGTGATCAGACATGGAGTAGAGTGATCAGACATGGAATTGTGTGATCAGACATGGAGTAGTGTGATCAGATAGGGAGTAGAGTGATCAGACATGGAATTGTGTGATCAGACATGGAGTAGTGTGATCAGATATGGAGTAGAGTAATCAGACATGGAGTAGCGTGATCAGACATGGAGGGGAGTGATCAGATATGGAGTAGAGTAATCAGACATGGAGTAGATTGATTAGACATGGAGGAGAGCAATCAGACATGGAGTAGAGTGATCAGACATGGAATAGAGTGATCAGACATGGAGTAGAGTAATCAGACATGGAGTAGAGTGATCAGACATGGTGTACAGTGACAGATCAGACATGGTGTAGTGAGATCAGTCATGGAGTAGAGTGATCAGATATGGAATTGTGTGATCAGACATGGAGTAGAGTGATCAGACATGGAGTAGATTGATTGGACATGTAGTATAGTAATCGGACATGGAGTAGGGTGTCACATCAGACATGGAGTAGAGTGTCACATCACAAATGGGGCAGAGTGATCAGACATAGAGTAGAGTAATCAGACATGGAGTAGAGTGATCAGATAAGCAGTAGAGTCACATCAGACATTGATTAGAGTGATCGGTCATAGAGTGGAGTGACACATCAGTCATGGAGTAGAGTGTCACATCAGACATGGAAGAGAGTCATGAGACATGGGGTAGTGTGATCAGACATGGAGATGTGCGTCACATCAGTCATGGAGTATAGTGATCAGACATGGAGTAGATTGATTGGACATGGAGTAGAGTGATCGGACATGGAGTAGGATGTCACATCAGACATGGAGTAGAGCGTCACGTCACAAATGGGGCAGAGTGATCAGACATGGAATTGTGTGATCAGCCATGCATCAGAGTGATCAGACATGGAGTGGAGTGTCACATCAGTCATGGTGTAGAGTTTCACATCAGACATGGAGGAGAGTCATGAGACATAGAGTAGTGTGATCAGACATGGAGAACTGTGTCACATCAGTCATGGAGTAGTGTGATCAGACATGGAGTAGAGTGATCAGATATGGAGTAGAGTGATCAGAAATGGAGTAGAGTAATCAGATATGGAGTAGGGTGATCAGACATGGAATTGTGTGATCAGACATGGAGCAGAGTGATCAGATATGGAGTAGTGTGATCAGACACAGAGTAGAGTGATCAGACATGGAATTGTGTGATCAGACATGGAGTAGAGTGTCACATCAGACACAGAGTAGATTGATCGGACGTGGAGTAGTGTGATCATACATGGAGTAGAGTAATCAGACATGGAGTAGAGTGATCAGATAAGCAGTAGAGTCACATCAGACATGGATTAGAGTGATCGGACATAGAGTGGAGTGACACATCAGTCATGGAGTAGAGTGTCACATCAGACATGGAAGAGAGTCATGAGACATAGAGTAGTGTGATCAGACATGGAGAACTGTGTCAGCATCAGTCATGGAGTAGTGTGATCAGACATGGAGTAGAGTGATCAGATATGGAATAGAGTGATCAGAAATGGAGTAGAGTAATCAGAAATGGAGTAGAGTGATCAGACATGGAATTGTGTGATTAGACATGGAGTAGTGTGATCAGATAGGGAGTAAAGTGATCAGACATGGAATTGTGTGATCAGACATGGAGTAGTGTGATCAGATATGGAGTAGAGTAATCAGACATGGAGTAGCGTGATCAGTCATGGAGGAGAGTGATCAGATATGGAGTAGAGTAATCAGACATGGAGTAGAGTGATTAGACATGGAGGAGAGTAATCAGACATGGAGTAGAGTGATCAGACATGGAATAGAGTGATCAGACATGGAGTAGAGTAATCAGACATGGAGTAGAGTGATCTGACATGGAGTAGAGTGATCAGACATGGAGTAGAGTGACAGATCAGACATGGTGTAGTGAGATCAGTCATGGAGTAGAGTGATCAGATAGGGAGTAGAGTGATCAGACATGGAGTAGAGTGATCAGACATGGAGTAGATTAATTGGACATGGAGTATAGTGATCGGACATGGAGTAGGGTGTCACATCAGACATGGAGTAGAGTGTCACATCACAAATGGGGCAGAGTGATCAGACATGGAGTAGAGTGATCTGACATGGAGTAGAGTGATCAGACATGGAGTAGAGTGACAGATCAGACATGGTGTAGTGAGATCAGTCATGGAGTAGAGTGATCAGATATGGAATTGTGTGATCAGACATGGAGTAGAGTAATCAGACATGGAGTAGAGTGATCAGATAAGCAGTAGAGTCACATCAGACATTGATTAGAGTGATCGGTCATAGAGTGGAGTGACACATCAGTCATGGAGTAGAGTGTCACATCAGACATGGAAGAGAGTCATGAGACATGGGGTAGTGTGATCAGACATGGAGATGTGCATCACATCAGTCATGGAGTAGAGTGATCAGACATGGAGTAGATTGATTGGACATGGAGTAGAGTGATCGGACATGGAGTAGGATGTCACATCAGACATGCAGTAGAGTGTCACGTCACAAATGGGGCAGAGTGATCAGACATGGAGTAGAGTAATCAGACATGGAGGAGAGTAATCAGACATGGAGTAGAGTGGTCATACATGGAGTAGATTGATTGGACATGTGGTACAGTGTCACATCAGACATGGATTAGAGTGTCACATCACAAATGGAGTAGAGTGATCAGACATGGAGTAGATTGATCAGACATGGAGTAGTGAGATCAGATATGGAGTAGAGTAATCAGACATGGTGTAGAGTGCCAGATCAGGCATGGTGTAGTGAGATCAGTCATGGAGTAGAGTAATCAGACATGGAGTAGAGTGATCAGACCGAGTAGAGTGAACAGACATGGAATTGTGTGATCAGCCATGCATCAGAGTGATCAGACATGGAGTGGAGTGTCACATCAGTCATGGAGTAGAGTGTCACATCAGTCATGGTGTAGAGTGTCTCATCAGACATGGAGGAGAGTCATGAGACATAGAGTAGTGTGATCAGACATGGAGAACTGTGTCACATCAGTCATGGAGTAGTGTGATCAGACATGGAGTAGAGTGATCAGATATGGAGTAGAGTGATCAGAAATGGAGTAGAGTAATCAGATATGGAGTAGAGTGATCAGACATGGAATTGTGTGATCAGACATGGAGCAGAGTGATCAGATATGGAGTAGTGTGATCAGACACAGAGTAGAGTGATCAGACATGGAATTGTGTGATCAGACATGGAGTAGAGTGTCACATCAGACACAGAGTAGATTGATCGGACGTGGAGTAGTGTGATCATACATGGAGTAGAGTAATCAGACATGGAGTAGAGTGATCAGATAAGCAGTAGAGTCACATCAGACATGGATTAGAGTGATCGGACATAGAGTGGAGTGACACATCAGTCATGGAGTAGAGTGTCACATCAGACATGGAAGAGAGTCATGAGACATAGAGTAGTGTGATCAGACATGGAGAACTGTGTCAGCATCAGTCATGGAGTAGTGTGATCAGACATGGAGTAGAGTGATCAGATATGGAGTAGAGTGATCAGAAATGGAGTAGAGTAATCAGAAATGGAGTAGAGTGATCAGACATGGAATTGTGTGATTAGACATGGAGTAGTGTGATCAGATAGGGAGTAAAGTGATCAGACATGGAATTGTGTGATCAGACATGGAGTAGTGTGATCAGATATGGAGTAGAGTAATCAGACATGGAGTAGCGTGATCAGTCATGGAGGAGAGTGATCAGATATGGAGTAGAGTAATCAGACATGGAGTAGAGTGATTACACATGGAGGAGAGTAATCAGACATGGAGTAGAGTGATCAGACATGGAATAGAGTGATCAGACATGGAGTAGAGTAATCAGACATGGAGTAGAGTGATCTGACATGGAGTAGAGTGATCAGACATGGAGTAGAGTGACAGATCAGACATGGTGTAGTGAGATCAGTCATGGAGTAGAGTGATCAGATAGGGAGTAGAGTGATCAGACATGGAGTAGAGTGATCAGACATGGAGTAGATTAATTGGACATGGAGTATAGTGATCGGACATGGAGTAGGGTGTCACATCAGACATGGAGTAGAGTGTCACATCACAAATGGGGCAGAGTGATCAGACATGGAGTAGAGTGATCTGACATGGAGTAGAGTGATCAGACATGGAGTAGAGTGACAGATCAGACATGGTGTAGTGAGATCAGTCATGGAGTAGAGTGATCAGATATGGAATTGTGTGATCAGACATGGAGTAGAGTAATCAGACATGGAGTAGAGTGATCAGATAAGCAGTAGAGTCACATCAGACATTGATTAGAGTGATCGGTCATAGAGTGGAGTGACACATCAGTCATGGAGTAGAGTGTCACATCAGACATGGAAGAGAGTCATGAGACATGGGGTAGTGTGATCAGACATGGAGATGTGCGTCACATCAGTCATGGAGTAGAGTGATCAGACATGGAGTAGATTGATTGGACATGGAGTAGAGTGATCGGACATGGAGTAGGATGTCACATCAGACATGCAGTAGAGTGTCACGTCACAAATGGGGCAGAGTGATCAGACATGGAGTAAAGTAATCAGACATGGAGTAGAGTAATCAGACATGGAGTAGAGTGGTCATACATGGAGTAGATTGATTGGACATGTGGTACAGTGTCACATCAGACATGGATTAGAGTGTCACATCACAAATGGAGTAGAGTGATCAGACATGGAGTAGTGAGATCAGACATGGAGTAGAGTGATCAGACATGGAGTAGATTGATCAGACATGGAGTAGTGAGATCAGATATGGAGTAGAGTAATCAGACATGGTGTAGAGTGCCAGATCAGGCATGGTGTAGTGAGATCAGTCATGGAGTAGAGTAATCAGACATGGAGTAGAGTGATCAGACCGAGTAGAGTGAACAGACATGGAATTGTGTGATCAGCCATGCATCAGAGTGATCAGACATGGAGTGGAGTGTCACATCAGTCATGGAGTAGAGTGTCACATCAGTCATGGTGTAGAGTGTCTCATCAGACATGGAGGAGAGTCATGAGACATAGAGTAGTGTGATCAGACATGGAGAACTGTGTCACATCAGTCATGGAGTAGTGTGATCAGACATGGAGTAGAGTGATCAGATATGGAGTAGAGTGATCAGAAATGGAGTAGAGTAATCAGATATGGAGTAGAGTGATCAGACATGGAATTCTGTGATCAGACATGGAGCAGAGTGATCAGATATGGAGTAGTGTGATCAGACACAGAGTAGAGTGATCAGACATGGAATTGTGTGATCAGACATGGAGTAGAGTGTCACATCAGACACAGAGTAGATTGATCGGACGTGGAGTAGTGTGATCATACATGGAGTAGAGTAATCAGACATGGAGTAGAGTGATCAGATAAGCAGTAGAGTCACATCAGACATGGATTAGAGTGATCGGACATAGAGTGGAGTGACACATCAGTCATGGAGTAGAGTGTCACATCAGACATGGAAGAGAGTCATGAGACATAGAGTAGTGTGATCAGACATGGAGAACTGTGTCAGCATCAGTCATGGAGTAGTGTGGTCAGACATGGAGTAGAGTGATCAGATATGGAGTAGAGTGATCAGAAATGGAGTAGAGTAATCAGAAATGGAGTAGAGTGATCAGACATGGAATTGTGTAATCAGACATGGAGTAGTGTGATCAGATAGGGAGTAGAGTGATCAGACATGGAATTGTGTGATCAGACATGGAGTAGTGTGATCAGATATGGAGTAGAGTAATCAGACATGGAGTAGCGTGATCAGACATGGAGGAGAGTGATCAGATATGGAGTAGAGTAATCAGACATAGAGTAGAGTGATTAGACATGGAGGAGAGTAATCAGACATGGAGTAGAGTGATCAGACATGGAATAGAGTGATCAGACATGGAGTAGAGTAATCAGACATGGAGTAGAGTGATCAGACATGGAGTAGAGTGACAGATCAGACATGGTGTAGTGAGATCAGTCATGGAGTAGAGTGATCAGATAGGGAGTAGAGTGATCAGACATGGAGTAGAGTGATCAGATATGGAATTGTGTGATCAGACATGGAGTAGAGTGATCAGACATGGAGTAGATTGATTGGACATGGAGTATAGTGATCGGACATGGAGTAGGGTGTCACATCAGACATGGAGTAGAGTGTCACATCACAAATGGGGCAGAGTGATCAGACATGGAGTAGAGTAATCAGACATGGAGTAGAGTGATCAGATAAGCAGTAGAGTCACATCAGACATTGATTAGAGTGATCGGTCATAGAGTGGAGTGACACATCAGTCATGGAGTAGAGTGTCACATCAGACATGGAAGAGAGTCATGAGACATGGGGTAGTGTGATCAGACATGGAAATGTGCGTCACATCAGTCATGGAGTAGAGTGATCAGACATGGAGTAGATTGATTGAACATGGAGTAGAGTGATCGGACATGGAGTAGGATGTCACATCAGACATGGAGTAGAGTGTCACGTCACAAATGGGGCAGAGTGATCAGACATGGAGTAGAGTAATCAGACATGGAGTAGAGTAATCAGACATGGAGTAGAGTGGTCATACATGGAGTAGATTGATTGGACATGGAGTAGAGTGTCACATCAGACATGGATTAGAGTGTCACATCACAAATGGAGTAGAGTGATCAGACATGGAGTTGTGAGATCAGACATGGAGTAGAGTGATCAGACATGGAGTAGTGTGATCAGATATGGAGTAGAGTAATCAGACATGGTGTAGAGTGTCAGATCAGACATGATTTTGTGAGATCAGTCATGGAGTAGAGTAATCAGACATGAAGTAGAGTGATCAGACATGGAGTAGACTAATCAGACATGGAGTAGAGTGTCAGATCAGGCATGGTGTAGTGAGATCAGTCATGGAGTAGAGTAATCAGACATGGAGTAGAGTGATCAGACCGAGTAGAGTGAACAGACATGGAATTGTGTGATCAGCCATGCATCAGAGTGATCAGACATGGAGTGGAGTGTCACATCAGTCATGGAGTAGAGTGTCACATCAGTCATGGTGTAGAGTGTCACATCAGACATGGAGGAGAGTCATGAGACATAGAGTAGTGTGATCAGACATGGAGAACTGTGTCACATCAGTCATGGAGTAGTGTGATCAGACATGGAGTAGAGTGATCAGATATGGAGTAGAGTGATCAGAAATGGAGTAGAGTAATCAGATATGGAGTAGAGTGATCAGACATGGAATTGTGTGATCAGACATGGAGCAGAGTGATCAGATATGGAGAAGTGTGATCAGACACAGAGTAGAGTGATCAGACATGGAATTGTGTGATCAGACATGGAGTAGAGTGTCACATCAGACACAGAGTAGATTGATCGGACGTGGAGTAGTGTGATCATACATGGAGTAGAGTAATCAGACATGGAGTAGAGTGATCAGATAAGCAGAAGAGTCACATCAGACATGGATTAGAGTGATCGGACATAGAGTGGAGTGACACATCAGTCATGGAGTGGAGTGTCACATCAGACATGGAAGAGAGTCATGAGACAAGGGGTAGTGTGATCAGACATGGAGAAGTGCATCACATCAGTCATGGAGTAGAGTGATCAGACATGGAGTAGATTGATTGGACATGGAGTAGAGTGATCGGACATGGAGTAGGATGTCACATCAGACATGGAGTAGAGTGTCACATCACAAATGGGCAGAGTGATCAGACATGGAGGAGAGTAATCAGACATGGAGTAGAGTAATCAGACATGGAGTAGAGTGATCAGACATGGAGTAGAGTGACAGATCAGACATGGTGTAGTGAGATCAGTCATGGAGTAGAGTGATCAGATAGGGAGTAGAGTGATCAGACATGGAGTAGAGTGATCAGATATGGAATTGTGTGATCAGACATGGAGTAGAGTGATCAGACATGGAGTAGATTGATTGGACATGGAGTATAGTGATCGGACATGGAGTAGGGTGTCACATCAGTCATGGAGTAGAGTGTCACATCACAAATGGTGCAGAGTGATCAGACATGGAGTAGAGTAATCAGACATGGAGTAGTGTGATCAGATAAGCAGTAGAGTCACATCAGACATTGATTAGAGTGATCGGACATAGAGTGGAGTGACACATCAGTCATGGAGTAGAGTGTCACATCAGACATGGAAGAGAGTCATGAGACATGGGGTAGTGTGATCAGACATGGAGAAGTGCGTCACATCAGTCATGGAGTAGAGTAATCAGACATGGAGTAGATTGATTGGACATGGAGTAGAGTGATCGGACATGGAGTAGGATGTCACATCAGACATGGAGTAGAGTGTCACATCACAAATGGGCAGAGTGATCAGACATGGAGGAGAGTAATCAGACATGGAGTAGAGTAATCAGACATGGAGTAGTGTGGTCATACATGGAGTAGATTGATAGGACATGGAGTAGAGTGTTACATCAGACATGGATTAGAGTGTCACATCACAAATGGAGTAGAGTGATCAGAGATGGAGTAGTGAGATCAGACATGGAGTAGAGTAATCAGACATGGTGTAGAGTGTCAGATCAGACATGATTTAGTGAGATCAGTCATGGAGTAGAGTAATCAGACATGAAGTAGAGTGATCAGACATGGAGTAGACTAATCAGACATGGAGTAGAGTGTCAGATCAGGCATGGTGTAGTGAGATCAGTCATGGAGTAGAGTAATCAGACATGGAGTAGAGTGATCAGACCGAGTAGAGTGAACAGACATGGAATTGTGTGATCAGCCATGCATCAGAGTGATCAGACACGGAGTGGAGTATCACATCAGTCATGGAGTAGAGTGTCACATCAGCCATGGTGTAGAGTGTCACATCAGACATGGAGGAGAGTCATGAGACATAGAGTAGTGTGATCAGACATGGAGAACTGTGTCACATCAGTCATGGAGTAGTGTGATCAGACATGGAGTAGAGTGATCAGATATGGAGTAGAGTGATCAGAAATGGAGTAGAGTAATCAGATATGGAGTAGAGTGATCAGACATGGAATTGTGTGATCAGACATGGAGCAGAGTGATCAGATATGGAGTAGTGTGATCAGACACAGAGTAGAGTGATCAGACATGGAATTGTGTGATCAGACATGGAGTAGAGTGTCACATCAGACACAGAGTAGATTGATCGGACGTGGAGTAGTGTGATCAGACATGGTGTAGTGTGATCAGACATGGAGTAGAGTGATCAGATATGGAGTAGAGTGATCAGACATGGAATTGTGTGATCAGACATGGAGTAGTGTGATCAGATAGGGAGTAGAGTGATCAGACATGGAATTGTGTGATCAGACATGGAGTAGTGTGATCAGAAATGGAGTAGAGTAATCAGACATGGAGTAGAGTGATTAGACATGGAGGAGAGAAATCAGACATGGAGTAGAGTGATCAGACATGGAATAGAGTGATCTGACATGGAGTAGAGTAATCAGACATGGAGTAGAGTGATCAGACATGGAGTAGAGTGACAGATCAGACATGGTGTAGTGAGATCAGTCATGGAGTAGAGTGATCAGATAGGGAGTAGAGTGATCAGACATGGAGTAGAGTGATCAGACATGGAGTAGATTGATTGGACATGGAGTAGAGTGATCGGACATGGAGTAGGGTGTCACATCAGACATGGAGTAGAGTGTCACATCACAAATGGGGCAGAGTGATCAGACATGGAGTAGATTAATCAGACATGGAGTAGAGTAATCAGACATGGAGTAGAGTGGTCATACATGGAGTAGATTGATTGGACATGGAGTAGAGTGTCACATCAGACATGGATTAGAGTGTCACATCACAAATGGATTAGAGTGATCAGACATGGAGTAGTGAGATCAGACATGGAGTAGAGTGTCAGATCAGGCATGGTGTAGTGAGATCAGTCATGGAGTAGAGTAATCAGACATGGAGTAGAGTGATCAGACATGGAGTAGAATGATCAGACATGGAGTAGTGTGATCAGACATGGAGTAGACTATCAGACATGGAGTAGAGTGTCAGATCAGACATGGAGTAGAGTAATCAGACCGAGTAGAGTGAACAGACATGGAATTGTGTGATCAGCCATGCATCAGAGTGATCAGACATGGAGTGGAGTGTCACATCAGTCATGGAGTAGAGTGTCACATCAGACATGGAGGAGAGTCATGAGACATATAGTAGTGTGATCAGACATGGAGAAGTGCGTCACATCAGTCATGGAGTAGAGTAATCAGACATGGAGTAGATTGATTGGACATGGAGTAGAGTGATCGGACATGGAGTAGGATGTCACATCAGACATGGAGTAGAGTGTCACATCACAAATGGGCAGAGTGATCAGACATGGAGGAGAGTAATCAGACATGGAGTAGAGTAATCAGACATGGAGTAGTGTGGTCATACATGGAGTAGATTGATTGGACATGGAGTAGAGTGTTACATCAGACATGGATTAGAGTGTCACATCACAAATGGAGTAGAGTGATCAGAGATGGAGTAGTGAGATCAGACATGGAGTAGAGTAATCAGACATGGTGTAGAGTGTCAGATCAGACATGATTTAGTGAGATCAGTCATGGAGTAGAGTAATCAGACATGAAGTAGAGTGATCAGACATGGAGTAGACTAATCAGACATGGAGTAGAGTGTCAGATCAGGCATGGTGTAGTGAGATCAGTCATGGAGTAGAGTAATCAGACATGGAGTAGAGTGATCAGACCGAGTAGAGTGAACAGACATGGAATTGTGTGATCAGCCATGCATCAGAGTGATCAGACACGGAGTGGAGTATCACATCAGTCATGGAGTAGAGTGTCACATCAGCCATGGTGTAGAGTGTCACATCAGACATGGAGGAGAGTCATGAGACATAGAGTAGTGTGATCAGACATGGAGAACTGTGTCACATCAGTCATGGAGTAGTGTGATCAGACATGGAGTAGAGTGATCAGATATGGAGTAGAGTGATCAGAAATGGAGTAGAGTAATCAGATATGGAGTAGAGTGATCAGACATGGAATTGTGTGATCAGACATGGAGCAGAGTGATCAGATATGGAGTAGTGTGATCAGACACAGAGTAGAGTGATCAGACATGGAATTGTGTGATCAGACATGGAGTAGAGTGTCACATCAGACACAGAGTAGATTGATCGGACGTGGAGTAGTGTGATCATACATGGAGTAGAGTAATCAGACATGGAGTAGAGTGATCAGATAAGCAGTAGAGTCACATCAGACATGGATTAGAGTGATAGGACATAGAGTGGAGTGACACATCAGTCATGGAGTAGAGTGTCACATCAGACATGGAAGAGAGTCATGAGATATGGGGTAGTGTGATCAGACATGGAGAGGTGCATCACATCAGTCATGGAGTAGAGTGATCAGACATTGGGTAGTGTGATCAGACATGGTGTAGTGTGATCAGACATGGAGTAGAGTGATCAGATATGGAGTAGAGTGATCAGACATGGAATTGTGTGATCAGACATGGAGTAGTGTGATCAGATAGGGAGTAGAGTGATCAGACATGGAATTGTGTGATCAGACATGGAGTAGTGTGATCAGAAATGGAGTAGAGTAATCAGACATGGAGTAGAGTGATTAGACATGGAGGAGAGAAATCAGACATGGAGTAGAGTGATCAGACATGGAATAGAGTGATCTGACATGGAGTAGAGTAATCAGACATGGAGTAGAGTGATCAGACATGGAGTAGAGTGACAGATCAGACATGGTGTAGTGAGATCAGTCATGGAGTAGAGTGATCAGATAGGGAGTAGAGTGATCAGACATGGAGTAGAGTGATCAGACATGGAGTAGATTGATTGGACATGGAGTAGAGTGATCGGACATGGAGTAGGGTGTCACATCAGACATGGAGTAGAGTGTCACATCACAAATGGGGCAGAGTGATCAGACATGGAGTAGATTAATCAGACATGGAGTAGAGTAATCAGACATGGAGTAGAGTGGTCATACATGGAGTAGATTGATTGGACATGGAGTAGAGTGTCACATCAGACATGGATTAGAGTGTCACATCACAAATGGATTAGAGTGATCAGACATGGAGTAGTGAGATCAGACATGGAGTAGAGTGTCAGATCAGGCATGGTGTAGTGAGATCAGTCATGGAGTAGAGTAATCAGACATGGAGTAGAGTGATCAGACATGGAGTAGAATGATCAGACATGGAGTAGTGTGATCAGACATGGAGTAGACTATCAGACATGGAGTAGAGTGTCAGATCAGACATGGAGTAGAGTAATCAGACCGAGTAGAGTGAACAGACATGGAATTGTGTGATCAGCCATGCATCAGAGTGATCAGACATGGAGTGGAGTGTCACATCAGTCATGGAGTAGAGTGTCACATCAGTCATGGTGTAGAGTGTCACATCAGACATGGAGGAGAGTCATGAGACATATAGTAGTGTGATCAGACATGGAGAACTGTGTCACATCAGTCATGGAGTAGTGTGATCAGACATGGAGTAGAGTGATCAGATATGGAGTAGAGTGATCAGAAATGGAGTAGAGTAATCAGACATGGAGTAGAGTGATCAGACATGGAATTGTGTGATCAGACATGGTGTAGTGTGATCAGACATGGAGTAGAGTGATCAAATATGGAGTAGAGTGATCATACATGGAGTAGTGTGATCAGACATGGAGCACTGTGAACGGACATGGAGTAGAGTGTCAGATCAGGCATGGTGTAGTGAGATCAGTCATGGAGTAGAGTAATCAGACATGGAGTAGAGTAATCAGACATGGAGTAGAGTAATCAGACATGGAGTAGAGTGATCAGACATGGAGTAGAGTGACAGATCAGACATGGTGTAGTGAGATCAGTCATGGAGTAGAGTGATCAGATAGGGAGTAGAGTGATCAGACATGGAGTAGAGTAATCAGACATGGAGTAGAGTGATTAGACATGGAGGAGAGAAATCAGACATGGAGTAGAGTGATCAGACATGGAATAGAGTGATCTGACATGGAGTAGAGTAATCAGACATAGAGTAGTGTGATCAGACATGGAGAACTGTGTCACATCAGTCATGGAGTAGTGTGATCAGACATGGAGTAGAGTGATCAGATATGGAGTAGAGTGATCAGAAATGGAGTAGAGTAATCAGATATGGAGTAGAGTGATCAGACATGGAATTGTGTGATCAGACATGGAGCAGAGTGATCAGATATGGAGTAGTGTGATCAGACACAGAGTAGAGTGATCAGACATGGAATTGTGTGATCAGACATGGAGTAGAGTGTCACATCAGACACAGAGTAGATTGATCGGACGTGGAGTAGTGTGATCATACATGGAGTAGAGTAATCAGACATGGAGTAGAGTGATCAGATAAGCAGTAGAGTCACATCAGACATGGATTAGAGTGATAGGACATAGAGTGGAGTGACACATCAGTCATGGAGTAGAGTGTCACATCAGACATGGAAGAGAGTCATGAGATATGGGGTAGTGTGATCAGACATGGAGAACTGTGTCACATCAGTCATGGAGTAGTGTGATCAGACATTGGGTAGTGTGATCAGACATGGTGTAGTGTGATCAGACATGGAGTAGAGTGATCAGATATGGAGTAGAGTGATCAGACATGGAATTGTGTGATCAGACATGGAGTAGTGTGATCAGATAGGGAGTAGAGTGATCAGACATGGAATTGTGTGATCAGACATGGAGTAGTGTGATCAGAAATGGAGTAGAGTAATCAGACATGGAGTAGAGTGATTAGACATGGAGGAGAGAAATCAGACATGGAGTAGAGTGATCAGACATGGAATAGAGTGATCTGACATGGAGTAGAGTAATCAGACATGGAGTAGAGTGATCAGACATGGAGTAGAGTGACAGATCAGACATGGTGTAGTGAGATCAGTCATGGAGTAGAGTGATCAGATAGGGAGTAGAGTGATCAGACATGGAGTAGAGTGATCAGACATGGAGTAGATTGATTGGACATGGAGTAGAGTGATCGGACATGGAGTAGGGTGTCACATCAGACATGGAGTAGAGTGTCACATCACAAATGGGGCAGAGTGATCAGACATGGAGTAGATTAATCAGACATGGAGTAGAGTAATCAGACATGGAGTAGAGTGGTCATACATGGAGTAGATTGATTGGACATGGAGTAGAGTGTCACATCAGACATGGATTAGAGTGTCACATCACAAATGGATTAGAGTGATCAGACATGGAGTAGTGAGATCAGACATGGAGTAGAGTGTCAGATCAGGCATGGTGTAGTGAGATCAGTCATGGAGTAGAGTAATCAGACATGGAGTAGAGTGATCAGACATGGAGTAGAATGATCAGACATGGAGTAGTGTGATCAGACATGGAGTAGACTATCAGACATGGAGTAGAGTGTCAGATCAGACATGGAGTAGAGTAATCAGACCGAGTAGAGTGAACAGACATGGAATTGTGTGATCAGCCATGCATCAGAGTGATCAGACATGGAGTGGAGTGTCACATCAGTCATGGAGTAGAGTGTCACATCAGTCATGGTGTAGAGTGTCACATCAGACATGGAGGAGAGTCATGAGACATATAGTAGTGTGATCAGACATGGAGAACTGTGTCACATCAGTCATGGAGTAGTGTGATCAGACATGGAGTAGAGTGATCAGATATGGAGTAGAGTGATCAGAAATGGAGTAGAGTAATCAGACATGGAGTAGAGTGATCAGACATGGAATTGTGTGATCAGACATGGTGTAGTGTGATCAGACATGGAGTAGAGTGATCAAATATGGAGTAGAGTGATCATACATGGAGTAGAGTGATCAGACATGGAGTAGAGTGTCAGATCAGGCATGGTGTAGTGAGATCAGTCATGGAGTAGAGTAATCAGACATGGAATAGAGTGATCAGACATGGAGTAGAGTGATCAGACATGGAGTAGATTGATTGGACATGGAGTATAGTGATCGGACATGGAGTAGGGTGTCACATCAGACATGGAGTAGAGTGTCACATCACAAATGGGGCAGAGTGATCAGACATGGAGTAGAGTAATCAGACATGGAGTAGAGTGATCAGATAAGCAGTAGAGTCACATCAGACATTGATTAGAGTGATCGGTCATAGAGTGGAGTGACGCATCAGTCATGGAGTAGAGTGTCACATCAGACATGGAAGAGAGTCATGAGACATGGGGTAGTGTGATCAGACATGGAGATGTGCGTCACATCAGTCATGGAGTAGAGTGATCAGACATGGAGTAGATTGATTGGACATGGAGTAGAGTGATCGGACATGGAGTAGGATGTCACATCAGACATGGATTAGAGTGTCACATCACAAATGGAGTAGAGTGATCAGACATGGAGTAGTGAGATCAGACATGGAGTAGAGTAATCAGACATGGAGTAGAGTGGTCATACATGGAGTAGATTGATTGGACATGGAGTAGAGTGTCACATCAGACATGGATTAGAGTGTCACATCACAAATGGAGTAGAGTGATCTGACATGGAGTAGCGAGATCAGACATGGAGTAGAGTGATCAGACATGGAGTAGTGTGATCAGATATGGAGTAGAGTAATCAGACATGGTGTAGAGTGTCAGATCAGGCATGATTTAGTGAGATCAGTCATGGAGTAGAGTAATCAGACATGAAGTAGAGTGATCAGACATGGAGTAGACTAATCAGACTTGGAGTAGAGTGACAGATCAGGCATGGTGTAGTGAGATCAGTCATGGAGTAGAGTAATCAGACATGGAGTAGAGTGATCAGACATGGAGTAGAATGATCAGACATGGAGTAGTGTGATCAGTCATGGAGTAGACTATCAGACATGGAGTAGAGTAATCAGACCGAGTAGAGTGAACAGACATGGAATTGTGTGATCAGCCATGCATCAGAGTGATCAGACATGGAGTGGAGTGACACATCAGTCATGGAGTAGAGTGTCACATCAGACATGGAGGAGAGTCATGAGACATAGAGTAGTGTGATCAGACATGGAGAACTGTGTCAGCATCAGTCATGGAGTAGTGTGATCAGACATGGAGTAGAGTGATCAGATATGGAGTAGAGTGATCAGAAATGGAGTAGAGTAATCAGAAATGGAGTAGAGTGATCAGACATGGAATTGTGTGATCAGACATGGAGTAGTGTGATCAGATAGGGAGTAGAGTGATCAGACATGGAATTGTGTGATCAGACATGGAGTAGTGTGATCAGATATGGAGTAGAGTAATCAGACATGGAGTAGCGTGATCAGACATGGAGGAGAGTGATCAGATATGGAGTAGAGTAATCAGACATGGAGTAGAGTGATTAGACATGGAGGAGAGTAATCAGACATGGAGTAGAGTGATCAGACATGGAATAGAGTGATCAGACATGGAGTAGAGTAATCAGACATGGAGTAGAGTGATCAGACATGGAGTAGAGTGACAGATCAGACATGGTGTAGTGAGATCAGTCATGGAGTAGAGTGATCAGATAGGGAGTAGAGTGATCAGACATGGAGTAGAGTGATCAGATATGGAATTGTGTGATCAGACATGGAGTAGAGTGATCAGACATGGAGTAGATTGATTGGACATGGAGTATAGTGATCGGACATGGAGTAGGGTGTCACATCAGACATGGAGTAGAGTGTCACATCACAAATGGGGCAGAGTGATCAGACATGGAGTAGAGTGATCAGATAAGCAGTAGAGTCACATCAGACATTGATTAGAGTGATCGGTCATAGAGTGGAGTGACACATCAGTCATGGAGTAGAGTGTCACATCAGACATGGAAGAGAGTCATGAGACATGGGGTAGTGTGATCAGACATGGAGAAGTGCGTCACATCAGTCATGGAGTAGAGTGATCAGACATGGAGTAGATTGATTGGACATGGAGTAGAGTGATCGGACATGGAGTAGGATGTCACAACAGACATGGAGTAGAGTGTCACATCACAAATGGGGCAGAGTGATCAGACATGGAGTAGAGTAATCAGAAATGGAGTAGAGTAATCAGACATGGAGTAGAGTGGTCATACATGGAGTAGATTGATTGGACATGGAGTAGAGTGTCACATCAGACATGGATTAGAGTGTCACATCACAAATGGAGTAGAGTGATCAGAGATGGAGTAGTGAGATCAGACATGGAGTAGAGTGATCAGACATGGAGTAGTGTGATCAGATATGGAGAAGAGTAATCAGACATGGTGTAGAGTGTCAGATCAGACATGATTTAGTGAGATCAGTCATGGAGTAGAGTAATCAGACATGAAGTAGAGTGATCAGACATGGAGTAGACTAATCAGACATGGAGTAGAGTGTCAGATCAGGCATGGTGTAGTGAGATCAGTCATGGAGTAGAGTAATCAGACATGGAGTAGAGTGATCAGACATGGAGTGGAGTGTCACATCAGTCATGGAGTAGAGTGTCACATCAGTCATGGTGTAGAGTGTCACATCAGACATGGAGGAGAGTCATGAGACATAGAGTAGTGTGATCAGACATGGAGAACTGTGTCACATCAGTCATGGAGTAGTGTGATCAGACATGGAGTAGAGTGATCAGACATGGAATAGAGTGATCAGACATGGAGTAGAGTGATCAGACATGGAGTAGTGAGATCAGACATGGAGTAGAGTAATCAGACATGGAGTAGAGTGATCAGACATGGAGTAGAATGATCAGACATGGAGTAGTGTGATCAGACATGGAGTAGACTATCAGACATGGAGTAGAGTGTCAGATCAGACATGGAGTAGAGTAATCAGACCGAGTAGAGTGAACAGACATGGAATTGTGTGATCAGCCATGCATCAGAGTGATCAGACATGGAGTGGAGTGTCACATCAGTCATGGAGTAGAGTGTCACATCAGTCATGGTGTAGAGTGTCACATCAGACATGGAGGAGAGTCATGAGACATATAGTAGTGTGATCAGACATGGAGAACTGTGTCACATCAGTCATGGAGTAGTGTGATCAGACATGGAGTAGAGTGATCAGATATGGAGTAGAGTGATCAGAAATGGAGTAGAGTAATCAGACATGGAGTAGAGTGATCAGACATGGAATTGTGTGATCAGACATGGTGTAGTGTGATCAGACATGGAGTAGAGTGATCAAATATGGAGTAGAGTGATCATACATGGAGTAGAGTGATCAGACATGGAGTAGAGTGTCAGATCAGGCATGGTGTAGTGAGATCAGTCATGGAGTAGAGTAATCAGACATGGAATAGAGTGATCAGACATGGAGTAGAGTGATCAGACATGGAGTAGATTGATTGGACATGGAGTATAGTGATCGGACATGGAGTAGGGTGTCACATCAGACATGGAGTAGAGTGTCACATCACAAATGGGGCAGAGTGATCAGACATGGAGTAGAGTAATCAGACATGGAGTAGAGTGATCAGATAAGCAGTAGAGTCACATCAGACATTGATTAGAGTGATCGGTCATAGAGTGGAGTGACGCATCAGTCATGGAGTAGAGTGTCACATCAGACATGGAAGAGAGTCATGAGACATGGGGTAGTGTGATCAGACATGGAGATGTGCGTCACATCAGTCATGGAGTAGAGTGATCAGACATGGAGTAGATTGATTGGACATGGAGTAGAGTGATCGGACATGGAGTAGGATGTCACATCAGACATGGATTAGAGTGTCACATCACAAATGGAGTAGAGTGATCAGACATGGAGTAGTGAGATCAGACATGGAGTAGAGTAATCAGACATGGAGTAGAGTGGTCATACATGGAGTAGATTGATTGGACATGGAGTAGAGTGTCACATCAGACATGGATTAGAGTGTCACATCACAAATGGAGTAGAGTGATCAGACATGGAGTAGCGAGATCAGACATGGAGTAGAGTGATCAGACATGGAGTAGTGTGATCAGATATGGAGTAGGGTAATCAGACATGGTGTAGAGTGTCAGATCAGGCATGATTTAGTGAGATCAGTCATGGAGTAGAGTAATCAGACATGAAGTAGAGTGATCAGACATGGAGTAGACTAATCAGACTTGGAGTAGAGTGACAGATCAGGCATGGTGTAGTGAGATCAGTCATGGAGTAGAGTAATCAGACATGGAGTAGAGTGATCAGACATGGAGTAGAATGATCAGACATGGAGTGGTGTGATCAGTCATGGAGTAGACTATCAGACATGGAGTAGAGTAATCAGACCGAGTAGAGTGAACAGACATGGAATTGTGTGATCAGCCATGCATCAGAGTGATCAGACATGGAGTGGAGTGACACATCAGTCATGGAGTAGAGTGTCACATCAGACATGGAGGAGAGTCATGAGACATAGAGTAGTGTGATCAGACATGGAGAACTGTGTCAGCATCAGTCATGGAGTAGTGTGATCAGACATGGAGTAGAGTGATCAGATATGGAGTAGAGTGATCAGAAATGGAGTAGAGTAATCAGAAATGGAGTAGAGTGATCAGACATGGAATTGTGTGATCAGACATGGAGTAGTGTGATCAGATAGGGAGTAGAGTGATCAGACATGGAATTGTGTGATCAGACATGGAGTAGTGTGATCAGATATGGAGTAGAGTAATCAGACATGGAGTAGCGTGATCAGACATGGAGGAGAGTGATCAGATATGGAGTAGAGTAATCAGACATGGAGTAGAGTGATTAGACATGGAGGAGAGTAATCAGACATGGAGTAGAGTGATCAGACATGGAATAGAGTGATCAGACATGGAGTAGAGTAATCAGACATGGAGTAGAGTGATCAGACATGGAGTAGAGTGACAGATCAGACATGGTGTAGTGAGATCAGTCATGGAGTAGAGTGATCAGATAGGGAGTAGAGTGATCAGACATGGAGTAGAGTGATCAGATATGGAATTGTGTGATCAGACATGGAGTAGAGTGATCAGACATGGAGTAGATTGATTGGACATGGAGTATAGTGATCGGACATGGAGTAGGGTGTCACATCAGACATGGAGTAGAGTGTCACATCACAAATGGGGCAGAGTGATCAGACATGGAGTAGAGTGATCAGATAAGCAGTAGAGTCACATCAGACATTGATTAGAGTGATCGGTCATAGAGTGGAGTGACACATCAGTCATGGAGTAGAGTGTCACATCAGACATGGAAGAGAGTCATGAGACATGGGGTAGTGTGATCAGACATGGAGAAGTGCGTCACATCAGTCATGGAGTAGAGTGATCAGACATGGAGTAGATTGATTGGACATGGAGTAGAGTGATCGGACATGGAGTAGGATGTCACAACAGACATGGAGTAGAGTGTCACATCACAAATGGGGCAGAGTGATCAGACATGGAGTAGAGTAATCAGAAATGGAGTAGAGTAATCAGACATGGAGTAGAGTGGTCATACATGGAGTAGATTGATTGGACATGGAGTAGAGTGTCACATCAGACATGGATTAGAGTGTCACATCACAAATGGAGTAGAGTGATCAGAGATGGAGTAGTGAGATCAGACATGGAGTAGAGTGATCAGACATGGAGTAGTGTGATCAGATATGGAGAAGAGTAATCAGACATGGTGTAGAGTGTCAGATCAGACATGATTTAGTGAGATCAGTCATGGAGTAGAGTAATCAGACATGAAGTAGAGTGATCAGACATGGAGTAGACTAATCAGACATGGAGTAGAGTGTCAGATCAGGCATGGTGCAGTGAGATCAGTCATGGAGTAGAGTAATCAGACATGGAGTAGAGTGATCAGACATGGAGTGGAGTGTCACATCAGTCATGGAGTAGAGTGTCACATCAGTCATGGTGTAGAGTGTCACATCAGACATGGAGGAGAGTCATGAGACATAGAGGAGTGTGATCAGACATGGAGAACTGTGTCACATCAGTCATGGAGTAGTGTGATCAGACATGGAGTAGAGTGATCAGACATGGAATAGAGTGATCAGACATGGAGTAGAGTAATCAGACATGGAGTAGAGTGATCAGACATGGAGTAGAGTGTCAGATCAGGCATGGTGTAGTGAGATCAGTCATGGAGTAGAGTAATCAGACATGGAGTAGAGTGATCAGACATGGAGTAGAATGATCAGTCTTGGAGTAGTGTGATCAGACATGGAGTAGACTATCAGACATGGAGTAGAGTAATCAGACCGAGTAGAGTGAACAGACATGGAATTGTGTGATCAGCCATGCATCAGAGTGATCAGACATGGAGTGGAGTGTCACATCAGTGATGGAGTAGAGTGTCACATCAGTCATGGTGTAGAGTGTCACATCAGACATGGAGGAGAGTCATGAGACATAGAGTAGTGTGATCAGACATGGAGAACTGTGTCACATCAGTCATGGAGTAGTGTGATCAGACATGGAGTAGAGTGATCAGATATGGAGTAGAGTGATCAGAAATGGAGTAGAGTAATCAGATATGGAGTAGAGTGATCAGACATGGAATTGTGTGATCAGACATGGAGCAGAGTGATCAGATATGGAGTAGTGTGATCAGACACAGAGTAGAGTGATCAGACATGGAATTGTGTGATCAGACATGGAGTAGAGTGTCACATCAGACACAGAGTAGATTGATCGGACGTGGAGTAGTGTGATCATACATGGAGTAGAGTAATCAGACATGGAGTAGAGTGATCAGATAAGCAGTAGAGTCACATCAGACATGGATTAGAGTGATCGGACATAGAGTGGAGTGACACATCAGTCATGGAGTAGAGTGTCACATCAGACATGGAAGAGAGTCATGAGACATAGAGTAGTGTGATCAGACATGGAGAACTGTGTCAGCATCAGTCATGGAGTAGTGTGATCAGACATGGAGTAGAGTGATCAGATATGGAGTAGAGTGATCTGAAATGGAGTAGAGTAATCAGAAATGGAGTAGAGTGATCAGACATGGAATTGTGTGATCAGACATGGAGTAGTGTGATCAGATAGGGAGTAGAGTGATCAGACATGGAATTGTGTGATCAGACATGGAGTAGTGTGATCAGATATGGTGTAGAGTAATCAGACATGGAGTAGCGTGATCAGACATGGAGGAGAGTGATCAGATATGGAGTAGAGTAATCAGACATGGAGTAGAGTGATTAGACATGGAGGAGAGTAATCAGACATGGAGTAGAGTGATCAGACATGGAATAGAGTGATCAGACATGGAGTAGAGTAATCAGACATGGAGTAGAGTGATCAGACATGGAGTAGGGTGACAGATCAGACATGGTGTAGTGAGATCAGTCATGGAGTAGAGTGATCAGATAGGGAGAAGAGTGATCAGACATGGAGTAGAGTGATCAGATATGGAATTGTGTGATCAGACATGGAGTAGAGTGATCAGACATGGAGTAGATTGATTGGACATGGAGTATAGTGATCGGACATGGAGTAGGGTGTCACATCAGACATGGAGTAGAGTGTCACATCACAAATGGGGCAGAGTGATCAGACATGGAGTAGAGTAATCAGACATGGAGTAGAGTGATCAGATAAGCAGTAGAGTCACATCAGACATTGATTAGAGTGATCGGTCATAGAGTGGAGTGACACATCAGTCATGGAGTAGAGTGTCACATCAGACATGGAAGAGAGTCATGAGACATGGGGTAGTGTGATCAGACATGGAGATGTGCGTCACATCAGTCATGGAGAATAGTGATCAGACATGGAGTAGATTGATTGGACATGGAGTAGAGTGATCGGACATGGAGTAGGATGTCACATCAGACATGGAGTAGAGTGTCACATCACAAATGGGGCAGAGTGATCAGACATGGAGTAGAGTAATCAGACATGGAGTAGAGTAATCAGACATGGAGTAGAGTGATCAGACATGGAGTAGTGAGATCAGACATGGAGTAGAGTGATCAGACATGGAGTAGTGTGATCAGATATGGAGTAGAGTAATCAGACATGGTGTAGAGTGTCAGATCAGACATGATTTATTGAGATCAGTCATGGAGTAGAGTAATCAGACATGAAGTAGAGTGATCAGACATGGAGTAGACTAATCAGACATGGAGTAGAGTGTCAGATCAGGCATGGTGCAGTGAGATCAGTCATGGAGTAGAGTAATCAGACATGGAGTAGAGTGATCAGACGTGGAGTAGAATGATCAGACATGGAGTAGTGTGATCAGACATGGAGTAGACTATCAGACATGGAGTAGAGTGTCAGATCAGACATGGAGTAGAGTAATCAGACCGAGTAGAGTGAACAGACATGGAATTGTGTGATCAGCCATGCATCAGAGTGATCAGACATGGAGTGGAGTGTCACATCAGTCATGGAGTAGAGTGTCACATCAGTCATGGTGTAGAGTGTCACATCAGACATGGAGGAGAGTCATGAGACATAGAGTAGTGTGATCAGACATGGAGAACTGTGTCACATCAGTCATGGAGTAGTGTGATCAGACATGGAGTAGAGTGATCAGATATGGAGTAGAGTGATCAGAAATGGAGTAGAGTAATCAGATATGGAGTAGAGTGATCAGACATGGAATTGTGTGATCAGACATGGAGCAGAGTGATCAGAAATGGAATTGTGTGATCAGACACAGAGTAGAGTGATCAGACATGGAATTGTGTGATCAGACATGGAGTAGAGTGTCACATCAGACACAGAGTAGATTGATCGGACGTGGAGTAGTGTGATCATACATGGAGTAGAGTAATCAGACATGGAGTAGTGTGATCAGACATGGAATTGTGTGATCAGACATGGACTAGAGTGGTCAGATACGGAGCAGAGTGGTTAGACATGGAGTAGAGTGTCACATCAGACATAGAGTAGAGTGTCTGATCAGACATTGTGTAGTGTGATCAGTCATGGAGTACAGTAATCAGATGGAGTAGAGTGAACAGACATGGAATTGTGTGATCAGACATGGAGCAGAGTGATCAGACATGGAGCACTGTGTCACATCAGACATGGAGTAGAGTGATTGGACATGGAGTAGAGTGATTGGACTTGGAGTAGAGTGATCGGACATGGAGTAGAGTGATCAGATATGGAGTAGAGTGATCAGATATTGAGTAGAGTCACATCAGACATGTAGTAGAGTGAACAGACATGGAATTGTGTGATCAGAAATGGAGTACAGTAATCAGACATGTAGTAGAGTGAACAGACATGGAATTGTACGAGCAGAAATGGAGGAGAGTGATCAAACATGGAGTAGAGTGACGAATCATGTAGTAGAGTGATCAGACATGGAGTAGACTTTCAGATTAGACATGGTGTAGTGTGATCAGAAATGGAGTAGAGTAATCAGACATGGAGTAGAGTGATCAGACATGGAATTGTGAGATCAGACATGGAGTAGTGTAATCAGATAGGGAGTAGAGTGATCAGACATGGAGAAGTGTGTCACATTAGACATAGAGAAGAGTGTCAGATCAGACATGGTGTAGTGTGATCAGTCATGGAGCAGAGTAATTAGACGGAGTAGAGTAAACAGACATGGAATTGTGTGATCAGACATGGAGCAGTATGTCACATCAGACATGGAGGAGAGTCATCAGACATGGAGTAGAGTGATCGGACATGGAGTAGACTGATCGGACATGGAGTACAGTTATAGGACATGGAATAGAGAGAACAGACATGGAGTAGAATGATCAGATATGGAGTAGAGTAATCAGACATGGAGTAGAGTGATCAGATAAGCAGTAGAGTCACATCAGACATGGATTAGAGTGATCGGACATAGAGTGGAGTGACACATCAGTCATGGAGTAGAGTGTCACATCAGACATGGAAGAGAGTCATGAGACATGGGGTAGTGTGATCAGACATGGAGAAGTGCGTCACATCAGTCATGGAGTAGAGTGATCAGACATGGAGTAGATTGATTGGACATGGAGTAGAGTGATCGGACATGGAGTAGGATGTCACATCAGACATGGAGTACAGTGTCACATCACAAATGGGGCAGAGTGATCAGACATGGAGTAGAGTAATCAGACATGGAGTAGAGTAATCAGACATGGAGTAGAGTGGTCATACATGGAGTAGATTGATTGGACATGGAGTAGAGTGTCACATCAGACATGGATTAGAGTGTCACATCACAAATGGAGTAGAGTGATCAGACATGGAGTAGTGAGATTAGACATGGAGTAGAGTGATCAGACATGGAATAGTGTGATCAGATATGGAGTAGAGTAATCAGACATGGTGTAGAGTGTCAGATCAGACATGATTTAGTGAGATCAGTCATGGAGTAGAGTAATCAGACATGAAGTAGAGTGATCAGACATGGAGTAGACTAATCAGACATGGAGTAGAGTGTCAGATCAGGCATGGTGTAGTGAGATCAGTCATGGAGTAGAGTGATCAGACATGGAATAGAGTGATCAGACATGGAGTAGAGTGATCAGACATGGAGTAGAGTGATCAGACATGAAGTAGAGTGATCAGACATGGAGTAGACTAATCAGACATGGAGTAGAGTGGCAGATCAGGCATGGTGTAGTGAGATCAGTCATGGAGTAGTGTAATCAGACATGGAGTAGAGTGATCAGACCGAGTAGAGTGAACAGACATGGAATTGTGTGATCAGCCATGCATCAGAGTGATCAGACATGGAGTGGAGTGTCACATCAGTCATGGAGTAGAGTGTCACATCAGTCATGGTGTAGAGTGTCACATCAAACATGGAGGAGAGTCATGAGACATAGAGTAGTGTGATCAGACATGGAGAACTGTGTCACATCAGTCATGGAGTAATGTGATCAGACATGGAATTGTGTGATCAGACATGGAGCAGAGTGATCAGATATGGAGTAGTGTGATCAGACACAGAGTAGAGTGATCAGATATGGAATTGTGTGATCAGACATGGAGTAGAGTGATCAGACATGGAGTAGATTGATTGGACATGGAGTAGAGTGATCGGACATGGAGTAGGGTGTCACATCAGACATGGAGTAGAGTGTCACATCAGTCATGGAGTAGAGTGATCAGACATGGAGTAGATTGATTGGACATGGAGTAGAGTGATCGGACATGGAGTAGGATGTCACATCAGACATGGAGTACAGTGTCACATCACAAATGGGGCAGAGTGATCAGACATGGAGTAGAGTAATCAGACATGGAGTAGAGTAATCAGACATGGAGTAGAGTGATCAGACATGGAGTAGTGAGATCAGACATGGAGTAGAGTGATCAGACATGGAGTAGTGTGATCAGATATGGAGTAGAGTAATCAGACATGGTGTAGAGTGTCAGATCAGTCATGATTTAGTGAGATCAGTCAAGGAGTAGAGTAATCAGACATGAAGTAGAGTGATCAGACATGGAGTAGACTAATCAGACATGGAGTAGAGTGATCAGACATGGAGTAGAATGATCAGACATGGAGTAGTGTGATCAGACATGGAGTAGACTATCAGACATGGAGTAGAGTGTCAGATCAGACATGGAGTAGAGTAATCAGACCGAGTAGAGTGAACAGACATGGAATTGTGTGATCAGCCATGCATCAGTGTGATCAGACATGGAGTGGAGTGTCACATCAGTCATGGAGTAGAGTGTCACATCAGTCATGGTGTAGAGTGTCACATCAGACATGGAGGAGAGTCATGAGACATAGAGTAGTGTGATCAGACATGGAGAACTGTGTCACATCAGTCTTGGAGTAGTGTGATCAGACATGGAGTAGAGTGATCAGATATGGAGTAGAGTGATCAGAAATGGAGTAGAGTAATCAGATATGGAGTAGAGTGATCAGACATGGAATTGTGTGATCAGACATGGAGCAGAGTGATCAGAAATGGAATTGTGTGATCAGACACAGAGTAGAGTGATCAGACATGGAATTGTGTGATCAGACATGGAGTAGAGTGTCACATCAGACACAGAGTAGATTGATCGGACGTGGAGTAGTGTGATCATACATGGAGTAGAGTAATCAGACATGGAGTAGAGTGATCAGACATGGAATTGTGTGATCAGACATGGACTAGAGTGGTCAGATACGGAGCAGAGTGGTTAGACATGGAGTAGAGTGTCACATCAGACATAGAGTAGAGTGTCTGATCAGACATTGTGTAGTGTGATCAGTCATGGAGTACAGTAATCAGATGGAGTAGAGTGAACAGACATGGAATTGTGTGATCAGACATGGAGCAGAGTGATCAGACATGGAGCACTGTGTCACATCAGACATGGAGTAGAGTGATTGGACATGGAGTAGAGTGATTGGACATGGAGTTGAGTGATCGGACATGGAGTAGAGTGATCAGATATGGAGTAGAGTGATCAGATATTGAGTAGAGTCACATCAGACATGTAGTAGAGTGAACAGACATGGAATTGTGTGATCAGAAATGGAGTACAGTAATCAGATATGTAGTAGAGTGAAAAGACATGGAATTGTATGATCAGAAATGGAGGAGAGTGATCAAACATGGAGTAGAGTGACGAGTCATGTAGTAGGGTGATCAGACATGGAGTAGACTTTCAGATTAGACATGGTGTAGTGTGATCAGAAATGGCGTAGAGTAATCAGATATGGTGTAGAGTGTCAGATCAGTCATGATTTAGTGAGATCAGTCATGGAGTAGAGTAATCAGACATGAAGTAGAGTGATCAGACATGGAGTAGACTAATCAGACATGGAGTAGAGTGATCAGACATGGAGTAGAATGATCAGACATGGAGTAGTGTGATCAGACATGGAGTAGACTATCAGACATGGAGTAGAGTGTCATATCAGACATGGAGTAGAGTAATCAGACCGAGTAGAGTGAACAGACATGGAATTGTGTGATCAGCCATGCATCAGTGTGATCAGACATGGAGTGGAGTGTCACATCCGTCATGGAGTAGAGTGTCACATCAGTCATGGTGTAGAGTGTCACATCAGACATGGAGGAGAGTCATGAGACATAGAGTAGTGTGATCAGACATGGAGAACTGTGTCACATCAGTCTTGGAGTAGTGTGATCAGACATGGAGTAGAGTGATCAGATATGGAGTAGAGTGATCAGAAATGGAGTAGAGTAATCAGATATGGAGTAGAGTGATCAGACATGGAATTGTGTGATCAGACATGGAGCAGAGTGATCAGAAATGGAATTGTGTGATCAGACACAGAGTAGAGTGATCAGACATGGAATTGTGTGATCAGACATGGAGTAGAGTGTCACATCAGACACAGAGTAGATTGATCGGACGTGGATTAGTGTGATCATACATGGAGTAGAGTAATCAGACATGGAGTAGAGTGATCAGACATGGAATTGTGTGATCAGACATGGACTAGAGTGGTCAGATACGGAGCAGAGTGGTTAGACATGGAGTAGAGTGTCACATCAGACATAGAGTAGAGTGTCTGATCAGACATTGTGTAGTGTGATCAGTCATGGAGTACAGTAATCAGATGGAGTAGAGTGAACAGACATGGAATTGTGTGATCAGACATGGAGCAGAGTGATCAGACATGGAGCACTGTGTCACATCAGACATGGAGTAGAGTGATTGGACATGGAGTAGAGTGATTGGACATGGAGTTGAGTGATCGGACATGGAGTAGAGTGATCAGATATGGAGTAGAGTGATCAGATATTGAGTAGAGTCACATCAGACATGTAGTAGAGTGAACAGACATGGAATTGTGTGATCAGAAATGGAGTACAGTAATCAGATATGTAGTAGAGTGAAAAGACATGGAATTGTATGATCAGAAATGGAGGAGAGTGATCAAACATGGAGTAGAGTGACGAGTCATGCAGTAGGGTGATCAGACATGGAGTAGACTTTCAGATTAGACATGGTGTAGTGTGATCAGAAATGGAGTAGAGTAATCAGATATGGAGTAGAGTGATCAGATATGGAGTAGAGTGATCAGAAATGGAGTAGAGTAATCAGACATGGAGTAGAGTGATCAGACATGGAATTGTGAGATCAGACATGGAGTAGTGTAATCAGATAGGGAGTAGAGTGATCAGACATGGATAAGTGTGTCACATTAGACATAGAGAAGAGTGTCAGATCAGACATGGTGTAGTGTGATCAGTCATGGAGCAGAGTAATTAGACGGAGTAGAGTAAACAGACATGGAATTGTGTGATCAGACATGGAGCAGTATGTCACATCAGACATGGAGGAGAGTCATCAGACATGGAGTAGAGTGATCGGACATGGAGTAGAGTCATCGGACATGGAGTACAGTTATAGGACATGGAATAGAGAGATCAGACATGGAGTAGAATGATCAGATATTGAGTAGAGTAATCAGACATCGAGTAGAATGATCAGATAATCAGTAGAGTCACATCAGACATGGATTAGAGTGATAGGACATAGAGTGGAGTGACACATCTGTCATGGAGTAGAGTGTCACATCAGACATGGAAGAGAGTCATGAGACATGGGGTAGTGTGATCAGACATGGAGAAGTGCGTCACATCAGTCATGGAGTAGAGTGATCAGACATGGAGTAGATTGATTGGACATGGAGTAGAGTGATTGGACATGGAGTAGGATGTCACATCAGACATGGAGTAGAGTGTCACATCACAAATGGGGCAGAGTGATCAGACATGGAGTAGAGTAATCAGACATGGAGTAGAGTAATCAGACATGGAGTAGAGTGGTCATACATGGAGTAGATTGATTGGAGATGGAGTAGAGTGTCACATCAGACATGGATTAGAGTGTCACATCACAAATGGAGTAGAGTGATCAGTTATGGAGTAGATTGATCAGACAAGGAGTAGTGTGTCACATCAGACATGGAGTAGAGTGATCAGACATGGAGCAGAGTAATCAGACATGGAGTAAAGTGATCAACAAGGAGTAGAGTGTCACATCAGATATGGAGTAGAGTGATCAGACATGGAGTAGAGTGTCAGATAAGACATGGTGTAGTGATATCAGTCATGGAGTAGAGTGATCACACATGGAATTGTGTGATCAAACATGGAGTAGAGTGATCACAGATGGAACTGTGTGATCAGACATGGAGTAGAGTGATCACACATGGAATTGTGTGATCAGACATGGAGTAGTGTGATCAGACATGGAGTTCAGTGATCAGATATGGAATTGTGTGATCAGACATGGAGTAGAATGTCACATCAGACACAGAGTAGAGTGATCAGACATGGTATTGTGTGATCAGACATGGAGTAGAGTGTCACATCAGACACAGAGTAGATTGATCGGAAATGGTGTAGTGTCATCAGATATGGAGTACAGTGGTCAGACAAGGAGTAAAGTGTCACATCAGACATGGAGTAGAGTGATCAGATATGGAATTGTGTGATCAGACATGGAGTAGAGTGACAGATCAGACATGGAGTAGTGTGATCAGACATGGAGTAGAGTGATCAGACATGGAGTAGTGAGATCAGACATGGAGTTGAGTAATCAGACATGGAGTAGGGTGATCAGACGTGGAGTAGAGTGTCAGATCAGACATGGAGAAGTGAGGTCAGACATGGAGTAGAGTAATCAGACAAGGAGTAGAGTGATCAGACGTGGAGTAGAGTGTCAGATCAGACATGGAGTAGTGAGATCAGTCATGGAGTAGAGTGATCACACATGGAGTAGAGTAATCAGACATGGAGTAGAGTGATCAGACATGGAGTAGTGTGATCAGACATGGAGTAGAGTGATCAGACATGGAGTAGTGTGATCAGACATGGAGTAGAGTGATCAGACATGGAGTAGTGAGATCAGACATGGAGTTGAGTAATCAGACATGGAGTAGTGAGATCAGACATGGAGTAGTGTGATCAGACATGGAGTAGAGTGATCAGACATGGAGTAGTGAGATCAGACATGGAGTAGAGTAATCAGACATTGAGTAGAGTGGTCAGACGTGGAGTAGAGTGCCAGATGAGTCATGGTGTAGTGAGATCAGTCATGGAGTAGAATAATCAGACATGGAGGAGAGTCATGAGACATGTAGCGTGATCAGACATGGAGAAGTGCGTCACATCAGACATGGAGTAGAGTGATTAGACATGGAATTGTGAGATCAGAAGTGGAGTAGTGTGATGAGATAGGGAGTAGAGTGATCAGACATGGAATTGTGAGATCAGAAATGGAGTAGTGTGATCAGATAGGGAGTAGAGTGATCAGACATGGAGCAGTGTGTCACATTAGACATGGAGTAGAGTGATCAGACATGGAATTGTGAGAACAGAAATGGAGTAGTGTGATCAGACATGGAGCACTGTGATCGGACATGGAGTAGAGTGTCAGATCAGACATGGTGTAGTGTGATCAGTCATGGAGTAGAGTAATCATAAGGAGAAGAATGAACAGACATGGAATTGTGTGATCAGACATGGAGCAGAGTGATCAGACATGGAGCACTGTGTCACATCAGACATGGAGTAGAGTGATTGGACATGGAGTAGAATGATCATACATGGAGTAGAGTGATCAGATATGGAGTAGAGTGATCAGACAAGGAGTAGAGCGTCACATTAGATATGGAGTAGAGTGATCAGACATGGAGTAGAGTGATCAGACATGGAGTAGTGAGATCAGATATGGAGTAGAGTAATCAGATATGGAGTAGAGTGATCAGACATGGAATTGTGTGATCAGACATGGAGCAGAGTGATCAGAAATGGAATTGTGTGATCAGACACAGAGTAGAGTGATCAGACATGGAATTGTGTGATCAGACATGGAGTAGAGTGTCACATCAGACACAGAGTAGATTGATCGGACGTGGAGTAGTGTGATCATACATGGAGTAGAGTAATCAGACATGGAGTAGAGTGATCAGACATGGACTAGAGTGGTCAGATACGGAGCAGAGTGGTTAGACATGGAGTAGAGTGTCACATCAGACATAGAGTAGAGTGTCTGATCAGACATTGTGTAGTGTGATCTGTCATGGAGTACAGTAATCAGATGGAGTAGAGTGAACAGACATGGAATTGTGTGATCAGACATGGAGCAGAGTGATCAGACATGGAGCACTGTGTCACATCAGACATGGAGTAGAGTGATTGGACATGGAGTAGAGTGATTGGACATGGAGTTGAGTGATCGGACATGGAGTAGAGTGATCAGATATGGAGTAGAGTGATCAGAAATGGAGTAGAGTAATCAGATATGGAGTAGAGTGATCAGACATGGAATTGTGTGATCAGACGTGGAGCAGAGTGATCAGATATGGAGTAGTGTGATCAGACGCAGAGTAGAGTGATCAGACATGGAATTGTGTGATCAGACATGGAGTAGGGTGTCACATCAGACACAGAGTAGATTGATCGGACGTGGAGTAGTGTGATCATACATGGAGTAGAGTAATCAGACATGGAGTAGAGTGATCAGATAAGCAGTAGAGTCACATCAGACATGGATTAGAGTGATCGGACATAGAGTGGAGTGACACATCAGTCATGGAGTAGAGTGTCACATCAGACATGGAAGAGAGTCATGAGACATAGAGTAGTGTGATCAGACATGGAGAACTGTGTCAGCATCAGTCATGGAGTAGTGTGATCAGACATGGAGTAGAGTGATCAGATATGGAGTAGAGTGATCTGAAATGGAGTAGAGTAATCAGAAATGGAGTAGAGTGATCAGACATGGAATTGTGTGATCAGACATGGAGTAGTGTGATCAGATAGGGAGTAGAGTGATCAGACATGGAATTGTGTGATCAGACATGGAGTAGTGTGATCAGATATGGAGTAGAGTAATCAGACATGGAGTAGCGTGATCAGACATGGAGGAGAGTGATCAGATATGGAGTAGAGTAATCAGACATGGAGTAGAGTGATTAGACATGGAGGAGAGTAATCAGACATGGAGTAGAGTGATCAGACATGGAATAGAGTGATCAGACATGGAGTAGAGTGACAGATCAGACATGGTGTAGTGAGATCAGTCATGGAGTAGAGTGATCAGATAGGGAGCACTGTGTCACATCAGACATGGAGTAGAGTGATTGGACATGGAGTAGAGTGATTGGACATGGAGTTGAGTGATCGGACATGGAGTAGAGTGATCAGATATGGAGTAGAGTGATCAGATATTGAGTAGAGTCACATCAGACATGTAGTAGAGTGAACAGACATGGAATTGTGTGATCAGAAATGGAGTACAGTAATCAGATATGTAGTAGAGTGAAAAGACATGGAATTGTATGATCAGAAATGGAGGAGAGTGATCAAACATGGAGTAGAGTGACGAGTCATGCAGTAGGGTGATCAGACATGGAGTAGACTTTCAGATTAGACATGGTGTAGTGTGATCAGAAATGGAGTAGAGTAATCAGATATGGAGTAGAGTGATCAGATATGGAGTAGAGTGATCAGAAATGGAGTAGAGTAATCAGACATGGAGTAGAGTGATCAGACATGGAATTGTGAGATCAGACATGGAGTAGTGTAATCAGATAGGGAGTAGAGTGATCAGACATGGATAAGTGTGTCACATTAGACATAGAGAAGAGTGTCAGATCAGACATGGTGTAGTGTGATCAGTCATGGAGCAGAGTAATTAGACGGAGTAGAGTAAACAGACATGGAATTGTGTGATCAGACATGGAGCAGTATGACACATCAGACATGGAGGAGAGTCATCAGACATGGAGTAGAGTGATCGGACATGGAGTAGAGTCATCGGACATGGAGTACAGTTATAGGACATGGAATAGAGAGATCAGACATGGAGTAGAATGATCAGATATTGAGTAGAGTAATCAGACATGGAGTAGAATGATCAGATAATCAGTAGAGTCACATCAGACATGGATTAGAGTGATAGGACATAGAGTGGAGTGACACATCAGTCATGGAGTAGAGTGTCACATCAGACATGGAAGAGAGTCATGAGACATGGGGTAGTGTGATCAGACATGGAGAAGTGCGTCACATCAGTCATGGAGTAGAGTGATCAGACTTGGAGTAGATTGATTGGACATGGAGTAGAGTGATTGGACATGGAGTAGGATGTCACATCAGACATGGAGTAGAGTGTCACATCACAAATGGGGCAGAGTGATCAGACATGGAGTAGAGTAATCAGACATGGAGTAGAGTAATCAGACATGGAGTAGAGTGGTCATACATGGAGTAGGTTGATTGGACATGGAGTAGAGTGTCACATCAGACATGGATTAGAGTGTCACATCACAAATGGAGTAGAGTGATCAGTTATGGAGTAGATTGATCAGACAAGGAGTAGTGTGTCACATCAGACATGGAGTAGAGTGATCAGACATGGAGCAGAGTAATCAGACATGGAGTAAAGTGATCAACAAGGAGTAGAGTGTCACATCAGATATGGAGTAGAGTGATCAGACATGGAGTAGAGTGTCAGATAAGACATGGTGTAGTGATATCAGTCATGGAGTAGAGTGATCACACATGGAATTGTGTGATCAAACATGGAGTAGAGTGATCACAGATGGAACTGTGTGATCAGACATGGAGTAGAGTGATCACACATGGAATTGTGTGATCAGACATGGAGTAGTGTGATCAGACATGGAGTACAGTGATCAGATATGGAATTGTGTGATCAGACATGGAGTAGAATGTCACATCAGACACAGAGTAGAGTGATCAGACATGGTATTGTGTGATCAGACATGGAGTAGAGTGTCACATCAGACACAGAGTAGATTGATCGGAAATGGTGTAGTGTCATCAGATATGGAGTACAGTGGTCAGACAAGGAGTAAAGTGTCACATCAGACATGGAGTAGAGTGATCAGATATGGAATTGTGTGATCAGACATGGAGTAGAGTGACAGATCAGACATGGAGTAGTGTGATCAGACATGGAGTAGAGTGATCAGACATGGAGTAGTGAGATCAGACATGGAGTTGAGTAATCAGACATGGAGTAGGGTGATCAGACGTGGAGTAGAGTGTCAGATCAGACATGGAGAAGTGAGGTCAGACATGGAGTAGAGTAATCAGACAAGGAGTAGAGTGATCAGACGTGGAGTAGAGTGTCAGATCAGACATGGAGTAGTGAGATCAGTCATGGAGTAGAGTGATCACACATGGAGTAGAGTAATCAGACATGGAGTAGAGTGATCAGACATGGAGTAGTGTGATCAGACATGGAGTAGAGTGATCAGACATGGAGTAGTGTGATCAGACATGGAGTAGAGTGATCAGACATGGAGTAGTGAGATCAGACATGGAGTTGAGTAATCAGACATGGAGTAGTGAGATCAGACATGGAGTAGTGTGATCAGACATGGAGTAGAGTGATCAGACATGGAGTAGTGAGATCAGACATGGAGTAGAGTAATCAGACATTGAGTAGAGTGGTCAGACGTGGAGTAGAGTGCCAGATGAGTCATGGTGTAGTGAGATCAGTCATGGAGTAGAGTAATCAGACATGGAGGAGAGTCATGAGACATGGAGTGGAGTGATCAGACATGGAGAAGTGCGTCACATCAGACATGGAGTAGAGTGATTAGACATGGAATTGTGAGATCAGAAGTGGAGTAGTGTGATGAGATAGGGAGTAGAGTGATAAGACATGGAATTGTGAGATCAGAAATGGAGTAGTGTGATCAGATAGGGAGTAGAGTGATCAGACATGGAGCAGTGTGTCACATTAGACATGGAGTAGAGTGATCAGACATGGAATTGTGAGAACAGAAATGGAGTAGTGTGATCAGACATGGAGCACTGTGATCGGACATGGAGTAGAGTGTCAGATCAGACATGGTGTAGTGTGATCAGTCATGGAGTAGAGTAATCATAAGGAGAAGAATGAACAGACATGTAATTGTGTGATCAGACATGGAGCAGAGTGATCAGACATGGAGCACTGTGTCACATCAGACATGGAGTAGAGTGATTGGACATGGAGTAGAATGATCATACATGGAGTAGAGTGATCAGATATGGAGTAGAGTGATCAGACAAGGAGTAGAGCGTCACATTAGATATGGAGTAGAGTGATCAGACATGGAGTAGAGTGATCAGACATGGAGTAGTGAGATCAGATATGGAGTAGAGTAATCAGATATGGAGTAGAGTGATCAGACATGGAATTGTGTGATCAGACATGGAGCAGAGTGATCAGAAATGGAATTGTGTGATCAGACACAGAGTAGAGTGATCAGACATGGAATTGTGTGATCAGACATGGAGTAGAGTGTCACATCAGACACAGAGTAGATTGATCGGACGTGGAGTAGTGTGATCATACATGGAGTAGAGTAATCAGACATGGAGTAGAGTGATCAGACATGGAATTGTGTGATCAGACATGGACTAGAGTGGTCAGATACGGAGCAGAGTGGTTAGACATGGAGTAGAGTGTCACATCAGACATAGAGTAGAGTGTCTGATCAGACATTGTGTAGTGTGATCAGTCATGGAGTACAGTAATCAGATGGAGTAGAGTGAACAGACATGGAATTGTGTGATCAGACATGCTGCAGAGTGATCAGACATGGAGCACTGTGTCACATCAGACATGGAGTAGAGTGATTGGACATGGAGTAGAGTGATTGGACATGGAGTTGAGTGATCGGACATGGAGTAGAGTGATCAGATATGGAGTAGAGTGATCAGAAATGGAGTAGAGTAATCAGATATGGAGTAGAGTGATCAGACATGGAATTGTGTGATCAGACATGGAGCAGAGTGATCAGATATGGAGTAGTGTGATCAGACACAGAGTAGAGTGATCAGACATGGAATTGTGTGATCAGACATGGAGTAGAGTGTCACATCAGACACAGAGTAGATTGATCGGACGTGGAGTAGTGTGATCATACATGGAGTAGAGTAATCAGACATGGAGTAGAGTGATCAGATAAGCAGTAGAGTCACATCAGACATGGATTAGAGTGATCGGACATAGAGTGGAGTGACACATCAGTCATGGAGTAGAGTGATCTGAAATGGAGTAGAGTAATCAGAAATGGAGTAGAGTGATCAGACATGGAATTGTGTGATCAGACATGGAGTAGTGTGATCAGATAGGGAGTAGAGTGATCAGACATGGAATTGTGTGATCAGACATGGAGTAGTGTGATCAGATATGGAGTAGAGTAATCAGACATGGAGTAGCGTGATCAGACATGGAGGAGAGTGATCAGATATGGAGTAGAGTAATCAGACATGGAGTAGAGTGATTAGACATGGAGGAGAGTAATCAGACATGGAGTAGAGTGATCAGACATGGAGTAGAGTGATCAGACATGGAGTAGATTGATTGGACATGGAGTATAGTGATCGGACATGGAGTAGGGTGTCACATCAGACATGGAGTAGAGTGTCACATCACAAATGGGGCAGAGTGATCAGACATGGAGTAGAGTAATCAGACATGGAGTAGAGTGATCAGATAAGCAGTAGAGTCACATCAGACATTGATTAGAGTGATCGGTCATAGAGTGGAGTGACACATCAGTCATGGAGTAGAGTGTCACATCAGACATGGAAGAGAGTCATGAGACATGGGGTAGTGTGATCAGACATGGAGATGTGCGTCACATCAGTCATGGAGTATAGTGATCAGACATGGAGTAGATTGATTGGACATGGAGTAGAGTGATCGGACATGGAGTAGGATGTCACATCAGACATGGAGTAGAGTGTCACATCACAAATGGGGCAGAGTGATCAGACATGGAGTAGAGTAATCAGACATGGAGTAGAGTAATCAGACATGGAGTAGAGTGATCAGACATGGAGTAGTGAGATCAGACATGGAGTAGAGTGATCAGACATGGAGTAGTGTGATCAGATATGGAGTAGAGTAATCAGACATGGTGTAGAGTGTCAGATCAGACATGATTTAGTGAGATCAGTCATGGAGTAGAGTAATCAGACATGAAGTAGAGTGATCAGGCATGGAGTAGACTAATCAGACATGGAGTAGAGTGTCAGATCAGGCATGGTGCAGTGAGATCAGTCATGGAGTAGAGTAATCAGACATGGAGTAGAGTGATCAGACGTGGAGTAGAATGATCAGACATGGAGTAGTGTGATCAGACATGGAGTAGACTATCAGACATGGAGTAGAGTGTCAGATCAGACATGGAGTAGAGTAATCAGACCGAGTAGAGTGAACAGACATGGAATTGTGTGATCAGCCATGCATCAGAGTGATCAGACATGGAGTGGAGTGTCACATCAGTCATGGAGTAGAGTGTCACATCAGTCATGGTGTAGAGTGTCACATCAGACATGGAGGAGAGTCATGAGACATAGAGTAGTGTGATCAGACATGGAGAACTGTGTCACATCAGTCATGGAGTAGTGTGATCAGACATGGAGTAGAGTGATCAGATATGGAGTAGAGTGATCAGAAATGGAGTAGAGTAATCAGATATGGAGCAGAGTGATCAGACATGGAATTGTGTGATCAGACATGGAGCAGAGTGATCAGAAATGGAATTGTGTGATCAGACACAGAGTAGAGTGATCAGACATGGAATTGTGTGATCAGACATGGAGTAGAGTGTCACATCAGACACAGAGTAGATTGATCGGACGTGGAGTAGTGTGATCATACATGGAGTAGAGTTTCAGACATGGAGTAGTGTGATCAGACATGGAATTGTGTGATCAGACATGGACTAGAGTGGTCAGATACGGAGCAGAGTGGTTAGACATGGAGTAGAGTGTCACATCAGACATAGAGTAGAGTGTCTGATCAGACATTGTGTAGTGTGATCAGTCATGGAGTACAGTAATCAGATGGAGAAGAGTGAACAGACATGGAATTGTGTGATCAGACATGGAGCACTGTGTCACATCAGACATGGAGTAGAGTGATTGGACATGGAGTAGAGTGATTGGACTTGGAGTAGAGTGATCGGACATGGAGTAGAGTGATCAGATATGGAGTAGAGTGATCAGATATTGAGTAGAGTCACATCAGACATGTAGTAGAGTGAACAGACATGGAATTGTGTGATCAGAAATGGAGTACAGTAATCAGACATGTAGTAGAGTGAACAGACATGGAATTGTACGAGCAGAAATGGAGGAGAGTGATCAAACATGGAGTAGAGTGACGAATCATGTAGTAGGGTGATCAGACATGGAGTAGACTTTCAGATTAGACATGGTGTAGTGTGATCAGAAATGGAGTAGAGTAATCAGACATGGAGTAGAGTGATCAGACATGGAATTGTGAGATCAGACATGGAGTAGTGTAATCAGATAGGGAGTAGAGTAATTAGACGGAGTAGAGTAAACAGACATGGAATTGTGTGATCAGACATGGAGCAGTATGTCACATCAGACATGGAGGAGAGTCATCAGACATGGAGTAGAGTGATCGGACATGGAGTAGACTGATCGGACATGGAGTACAGTTATAGGACATGGAATAGAGAGAACAGACATGGAGTAGAATGATCAGATATGGAGTAGAGTAATCAGACATGGAGTAGAGTGATCAGATAAGCAGTAGAGTCACATCAGACATGGATTAGAGTGATCGGACATAGAGTGGAGTGACACATCAGTCATGGAGAAGAGTGTCACATCAGACATGGAAGAGAGTCATGAGACATGGGGTAGTGTGATCAGACATGGAGAAGTGCGTCACATCAGTCATGGAGTAGAGTGATCAGACATGGAGTAGATTGATTGGACATGGAGTAGAGTGATCGGACATGGAGTAGGATGTCACATCAGACATGGAGTACAGTGTCACATCACAAATGGGGCAGAGTGATCAGACATGGAGTAGAGTAATCAGACATGGAGTAGAGTAATCAGACATGGAGTAGAGTGGTCATACATGGAGTAGATTGATTGGACATGGAGTAGAGTGTCACATCAGACATGGATTAGAGTGTCACATCACAAATGGAGTAGAGTGATCAGACATGGAGTAGTGAGATTAGACATGGAGTAGAGTGATCGGACATGGAGTAGGATGTCACATCAGACATGGAGTAGAGTGTCACATCACAAATGGGGCAGAGTGATCAGACATGGAGTAGAGTAATCAGACATGGAGTAGAGTAATCAGACATGGAGTAGAGTGATCAGACATGGAGTAGTGAGATCAGACATGGAGTAGAGTGATCAGACATGGAGTAGTGTGATCAGATATGGAGTAGAGTAATCAGACATGGTGTAGAGTGTCAGATCAGACATGATTTAGTGAGATCAGTCATGGAGTAGAGTAATCAGACATGAAGTAGAGTGATCAGGCATGGTGCAGTGAGATCAGTCATGGAGTAGAGTAATCAGACATGGAGTAGAGTGATCAGACGTGGAGTAGAATGATCAGACATGGAGTAGTGTGATCAGACATGGAGTAGACTATCAGACATGGAGTAGAGTGTCAGATCAGACATGGAGTAGAGTAATCAGACCGAGTAGAGTGAACAGACATGGAATTGTGTGATCAGCCATGCATCAGAGTGATCAGACATGGAGTGGAGTGTCACATCAGTCATGGAGTAGAGTGTCACATCAGTCATGGTGTAGAGTGTCACATCAGACATGGAGGAGAGTCATGAGACATAGAGTAGTGTGATCAGACATGGAGAACTGTGTCACATCAGTCATGGAGTAGTGTGATCAGACATGGAGTAGAGTGATCAGATATGGAGTAGAGTGATCAGAAATGGAGTAGAGTAATCAGATATGGAGCAGAGTGATCAGACATGGAATTGTGTGATCAGACATGGAGCAGAGTGATCAGAAATGGAATTGTGTGATCAGACACAGAGTAGAGTGATCAGACATGGAATTGTGTGATCAGACATGGAGTAGAGTGTCACATCAGACACAGAGTAGATTGATCGGACGTGGAGTAGTGTGATCATACATGGAGTAGAGTTTCAGACATGGAGTAGTGTGATCAGACATGGAATTGTGTGATCAGACATGGACTAGAGTGGTCAGATACGGAGCAGAGTGGTTAGACATGGAGTAGAGTGTCACATCAGACATAGAGTAGAGTGTCTGATCAGACATTGTGTAGTGTGATCAGTCATGGAGTACAGTAATCAGATGGAGTAGAGTGAACAGACATGGAATTGTGTGATCAGACATGGAGCACTGTGTCACATCAGACATGGAGTAGAGTGATTGGACATGGAGTAGAGTGATTGGACTTGGAGTAGAGTGATCGGACATGGAGTAGAGTGATCAGATATGGAGTAGAGTGATCAGATATTGAGTAGAGTCACATCAGACATGTAGTAGAGTGAACAGACATGGAATTGTGTGATCAGAAATGGAGTACAGTAATCAGACATGTAGTAGAGTGAACAGACATGGAATTGTACGAGCAGAAATGGAGGAGAGTGATCAAACATGGAGTAGAGTGACGAATCATGTAGTAGGGTGATCAGACATGGAGTAGACTTTCAGATTAGACATGGTGTAGTGTGATCAGAAATGGAGTAGAGTAATCAGACATGGAGTAGAGTGATCAGACATGGAATTGTGAGATCAGACATGGAGTAGTGTAATCAGATAGGGAGTAGAGTAATTAGACGGAGTAGAGTAAACAGACATGGAATTGTGTGATCAGACATGGAGCAGTATGTCACATCAGACATGGAGGAGAGTCATCAGACATGGAGTAGAGTGATCGGACATGGAGTAGACTGATCGGACATGGAGTACAGTTATAGGACATGGAATAGAGAGAACAGACATGGAGTAGAATGATCAGATATGGAGTAGAGTAATCAGACATGGAGTAGAGTGATCAGATAAGCAGTAGAGTCACATCAGACATGGATTAGAGTGATCGGACATAGAGTGGAGTGACACATCAGTCATGGAGAAGAGTGTCACATCAGACATGGAAGAGAGTCATGAGACATGGGGTAGTGTGATCAGACATGGAGAAGTGCGTCACATCAGTCATGGAGTAGAGTGATCAGACATGGAGTAGATTGATTGGACATGGAGTAGAGTGATCGGACATGGAGTAGGATGTCACATCAGACATGGAGTACAGTGTCACATCACAAATGGGGCAGAGTGATCAGACATGGAGTAGAGTAATCAGACATGGAGTAGAGTGGTCATACATGGAGTAGATTGATTGGACATGGAGTAGAGTGTCACATCAGACATGGATTAGAGTGTCACATCACAAATGGAGTAGAGTGATCAGACATGGAGTAGTGAGATTAGACATGGAGTAGAGTGATCAGACATGGAATAGTGTGATCAGATATGGAGTAGAGTAATCAGACATGGTGTAGAGTGTCAGATCAGACATGATTTAGTGAGATCAGTCATGGAGTAGAGTAATCAGACATGAAGTAGAGTGATCAGACATGGAGTAGACTAATCAGACATGGAGTAGAGTGTCAGATCAGGCATGGTGCAGTGAGATCAGTCATGGAGTAGAGTAATCAGACATGGAGTAGAGTGATCAGACGTGGAGTAGAATGATCAGACATGGAGTAGTGTGATCAGACATGGAGTAGACTATCAGACATGGAGTAGAGTGTCAGATCAGACATGGAGTAGAGTAATCAGACCGAGTAGAGTGAACAGACATGGAATTGTGTGATCAGCCATGCATCAGAGTGATCAGACATGGAGTGGAGTGTCACATCAGTCATGGTGTAGAGTGTCACATCAGACATGGAGGAGAGTCATGAGACATAGAGTAGTGTGATCAGACATGGAGAACTGTGTCACATCAGTCATGGAGTAGTGTGATCAGACATGGAGTAGAGTGATCAGATATGGAGTAGAGTGATCAGAAATGGAGTAGAGTAATCAGATATGGAGCAGAGTGATCAGACATGGAATTCTGTGATCAGACATGGAGCAGAGTGATCAGAAATGGAATTGTGTGATCAGACATGGAGTAGAGTGATCAGACATGGAATTGTGTGATCAGACATGGAGTAGAGTGTCACATCAGACACAGAGTAGATTGATCGGACGTGGAGTAGTGTGATCATACATGGAGTAGAGTTTCAGACATGGAGTAGTGTGATCAGACATGGAATTGTGTGATCAGACATGGACTAGAGTGGTCAGATACGGAGCAGAGTGGTTAGACATGGAGTAGAGTGTCACATCAGACATAGAGTAGAGTGTCTGATCAGACATTGTGTAGTGTGATCAGTCATGGAGTACAGTAATCAGATGGAGTAGAGTGAACAGACATGGAATTGTGTGATCAGACATGGAGCAGAGTGATCAGACATGGAGTAGAGTAATCAGACATGGAGTAGAGTAATCAGACATGGAGTAGAGTGGTCATACATGGAGTAGATTGATTGGACATGGAGTAGAGTGTCACATCAGACATGGATTAGAGTGTCACATCACAAATGGAGTAGAGTGATCAGACATGGAGTAGTGAGATTAGACATGGAGTAGAGTGATCAGACATGGAATAGTGTGATCAGATATGGAGTAGAGTAATCAGACATGGTGTAGAGTGTCAGATCAGACATGATTTAGTGAAATCAGTCATGGAGTAGAGTAATCAGACATGAAGTAGAGTGATCAGACATGGAGTAGACTAATCAGACATGGAGTAGAGTGGCAGATCAGGCATGGTGTAGTGAGATCAGTCATGGAGTAGTGTAATCAGACATGGAGTAGAGTGATCAGACCGAGTAGAGTGAACAGACATGGAATTGTGTGATCAGCCATGCATCAGAGTGATCAGACATGGAGTGGAGTGTCACATCAGTCATGGAGTAGAGTGTCACATCAGTCATGGTGTAGAGTGTCACATCAGACATGGAGGAGAGTCATGAGACATAGAGTAGTGTGATCAGACATGGAGAACTGTGTCACATCAGTCATGGAGTAGTGTGATCAGACATGGAATTGTGTGATCAGACATGGAGCAGAGTGATCAGATATGGAATTGTGTGATCAGACATGGAGTAGAGTGATCAGATATGGAATTGTGTGATCAGACATGGAGTAGAGTGATCAGACATGGAGTAGATTGATTGGACATGGAGTAGAGTGATCGGACATGGAGTAGTGTGATCAGATATGGAGTAGAGTAATCAGACATGGTGTAGAGTGTCAGATCAGTCATGATTTAGTGAGATCAGTCAAGGTGTAGAGTAATCAGACATGAAGTAGAGTGATCAGACATGGAGTAGACTAATCAGACATGGAGTAGAGTGATCAGACATGGAGTAGAATGATCAGACATGGAGTAGTGTGATCAGACATGGAGTAGACTATCAGACATGGAATAGAGTGTCAGATCAGACATGGAGTAGAGTAATCAGACCGAGTAGAGTGAACAGACATGGAATTGAGTGATCAGCCATGCATCAGAGTGATCAGACATGGAGTGGAGTGTCACATCAGTCATGAAGTAGAGTGTCACATCAGTCATGGTGTAGAGTGTCACCTCAGACATGGAGGAGAGTCATGAGACATAGAGTAGTGTGATCAGACATGGAGAACTGTGTCACATCAGTCTTGGAGTAGTGTGATCAGACATGGAGTAGAGTGATCAGATATGGAGTAGAGTGATCAGAAATGGAGTAGAGTAATCAGATATGGAGTAGAGTGATCAGACATGGAATTGTGTGATCAGACATGGAGCAGAGTGATCAGAAATGGAATTGTGTGATCAGACACAGAGTAGAGTGATCAGACATGGAATTGTGTGATCAGACATGGAGTAGAGTGTCACATCAGACACAGAGTAGATTGATCGGACGTGGAGTAGTGTGATCATACATGGAGTAGAGTAATCAGACATGGAGTAGAGTGATCAGACATGGAGTAGACTAATCAGACATGGAGTAGAGTGATCAGACATGGAGTAGAATGATCAGACATGGAGTAGTGTGATCAGACATGGAGTAGACTATCAGACATGGAGTAGAGTGTCATATCAGACATGGAGTAGAGTAATCAGACCGAGTAGAGTGAACAGACATGGAATTGTGTGATCAGCCATGCATCAATGTGATCAGACATGGAGTGGAGTGTCACATCAGTCATGGAGTAGAGTGTCACATCAGTCATGGTGTAGAGTGTCACATCAGACATGGAGGAGAGTCATGAGACATAGAGTAGTGTGATCAGACATGGAGAACTGTGTCACATCAGTCTTGGAGTAGTGTGATCAGACATGGAGTAGAGTGATCAGATATGGAGTAGAGTGATCAGAAATGGAGTAGAGTAATCAGATATGGAGTAGAGTGATCAGACATGGAATTGTGTGATCAGACATGGAGCAGAGTGATCAGAAATGGAATTGTGTGATCAGACACAGAGTAGAGTGATCAGACATGGAATTGTGTGATCAGACATGGAGTAGAGTGTCACATCAGACACAGAGTAGATTGATCGGACGTGGAGTAGTGTGATCATACATGGAGTAGAGTAATCAGACATGGAGTAGAGTGATCAGACATGGAATTGTGTGATCAGACATGGACTAGAGTGGTCAGATACGGAGCAGAGTGGTTAGACATGGAGTAGAGTGTCACATCAGACATAGAGTAGAGTGTCTGATCAGACATTGTGTAGTGTGATCAGTCATGGAGTACAGTAATCAGATGGAGTAGAGTGAACAGACATGGAATTGTGTGATCAGACATGGAGCAGAGTGATCAGACATGTTGCACTGTGTCACATCAGACATGGAGTAGAGTGATTGGACATGGAGTAGAGTGATTGGACATGGAGTTGAGTGATCGGACATGGAGTAGAGTGATCAGATATGGAGTAGAGTGATCAGATATTGAGTAGAGTCACATCAGACATGTAGTAGAGTGAACAGACATGGAATTGTGTGATCAGAAATGGAGTACAGTAATCAGATATGTAGTAGAGTGAAAAGACATGGAATTGTATGATCAGAAATGGAGGAGAGTGATCAAACATGGAGTAGAGTGACGAGTCATGCAGTAGGGTGATCAGACATGGAGTAGACTTTCAGATTAGACATGGTGTAGTGTGATCAGAAATGGAGTAGAGTAATCAGATATGGAGTAGAGTGATCAGATATGGAGTAGAGTGATCAGAAATGGAGTAGAGTAATCAGACATGGAGTAGAGTGATCAGACATGGAATTGTGAGATCAGACATGGAGTAGTGTAATCAGATAGGGAGTAGAGTGATCAGACATGGATAAGTGTGTCACATTAGACATAGAGAAGAGTGTCAGATCAGACATGGTGTAGTGTGATCAGTCATGGAGCAGAGTAATTAGACGGAGTAGAGTAAACAGACATGGAATTGTGTGATCAGACATGGAGCAGTATGTCACATCAGACATGGAGGAGAGTCATCAGACATGGAGTAGAGTGATCGGACATGGAGTAGAGTCATCGGACATGGAGTACAGTTATAGGACATGGAATAGAGAGATCAGACATGGAGTAGAATGATCAGATATTGAGTAGAGTAATCAGACATGGAGTAGAATGATCAGATAATCAGTAGAGTCACATCAGACATGGATTAGAGTGATAGGACATAGAGTGGAGTGACACATCAGTCATGGAGTAGAGTGTCACATCAGACATGGAAGAGAGTCATGAGACATGGGGTAGTGTGATCAGACATGGAGAAGTGCGTCACATCAGTCATGGAGTAGAGTGATCAGACATGGAGTAGATTGATTGGACATGGAGTAGAGTGATTGGACATGGAGTAGGATGTCACATCAGACATGGAGTAGAGTGTCACATCACAAATGGGGCAGAGTGATCAGACATGGAGTAGAGTAATCAGACATGGAGTAGAGTAATCAGACATGGAGTAGAGTGGTCATACATGGAGTAGATTGATTGGACATGGAGTAGAGTGTCACATCAGACATGGATTAGAGTGTCACATCACAAATGGAGTAGAGTGATCAGTTATGGAGTAGATTGATCAGACAAGGAGTAGTGTGTCACATCAGACATGGAGTAAAGTGATCAACAAGGAGTAGAGTGTCACATCAGATATGGAGTAGAGTGATCAGACATGGAGTAGAGTGTCAGATAAGACATGGTGTAGTGATATCAGTCATGGAGTAGAGTGATCACACATGGCATTGTGTGATCAAACATGGAGTAGAGTGATCACAGATGGAACTGTGTGATCAGACATGGAGTAGAGTGATCACACATGGAATTGTGTGATCAGACATGGAGTAGTGTGATCAGACATGGAGTACAGTGATCAGATATGGAATTGTGTGATCAGACATGGAGTAGAATGTCACATCAGACACAGAGTAGAGTGATCAGACATGGTATTGTGTGATCAGACATGGAGTAGAGTGTCACATCAGACACAGAGTAGATTGATCGGAAATGGTGTAGTGTCATCAGATATGGAGTACAGTGGTCAGACAAGGAGTAAACTGTCACATCAGACATGGAGTAGAGTGATCAGATATGGAATTGTGTGATCAGACATGGAGTAGAGTGACAGATCAGACATGGAGTAGTGTGATCAGACATGGAGTAGAGTGATCAGACATGGAGTAGTGAGATCAGACATGGAGTTGAGTAATCAGACATGGAGTAGGGTGATCAGACGTGGAGTAGAGTGTCAGATCAGACATGGAGAAGTGAGGTCAGACATGGAGTAGAGTAATCAGACAAGGAGTAGAGTGATCAGACGTGGAGTAGAGTGTCAGATCAGACATGGAGTAGTGAGATCAGTCATGGAGTAGAGTGATCACACATGGAGTAGAGTAATCAGACATGGAGTAGAGTGATCAGACATGGAGTAGTGTGATCAGACATGGAGTAGAGTGATCAGACATGGAGTAGTGTGATCAGACATGGAGTAGAGTGATCAGACATGGAGTAGTGAGATCAGACTTGGAGTTGAGTAATCAGACATGGAGTAGTGAGATCAGACATGGAGTAGTGTGATCAGACATGGAGTAGAGTAATCAGACATTGAGTAGAGTGGTCAGACGTGGAGTAGAGTGCCAGATGAGTCATGGTGTAGTGAGATCAGTCATGGAGTAGAGTAATCAGACATGGAGGAGAGTCATGAGACATGTAGCGTGATCAGACATGGAGAAGTGCGTCACATCAGACATGGAGTAGAGTGATTAGACATGGAATTGTGAGATCAGAAGTGGAGTAGTGTGATCAGATAGGGAGTAGAGTGATCAGACATGGAATTGTGAGATCAGAAATGGAGTAGTGTGATCAGATAGGGAGTAGAGTGATCAGACATGGAGCAGTGTGTCACATTAGACATGGAGTAGAGTGATCAGACATGGAATTGTGAGAACAGAAATGGAGTAGTGTGATCAGACATGGAGCACTGTGATCGGACATGGAGTAGAGTGTCAGATCAGACATGGTGTAGTGTGATCAGTCATGGAGTAGAGTAATCATAAGGAGAAGAATGAACAGACATGGAATTGTGTGATCAGACATGGAGCAGAGTGATCAGACATGGAGCACTGTGTCACATCAGACATGGAGTAGAGTGATTGGACATGGAGTAGAATGATCATACATGGAGTAGAGTGATCAGATATGGAGTAGAGTGATCAGACAAGGATTAGAGCGTCACATTAGATATGGAGTAGAGTGATCAGACATGGAGTAGAGTGATCAGACATGGAGTAGTGAGATCAGATATGGAGTAGAGTAATCAGATATGGAGTAGAGTGATCAGACATGGAATTGTGTGATCAGACATGGAGCAGAGTGATCAGAAATGGAATTGTGTGATCAGACACAGAGTAGAGTGATCAGACATGGAATTGTGTGATCAGACATGGAGTAGAGTGTCACATCAGACACAGAGTAGATTGATCGGACATGGAGTAGTGTGATCATACATGGAGTAGAGTAATCAGACATGGAGTAGAGTGATCAGACATGGAATTGTGTGATCTGACATGGACTAGAGTGGTCAGATACGGAGCAGAGTGGTTAGACATGGAGTAGAGTGTCACATCAGACATAGAGTAGAGTGTCTGATCAGACATTGTGTAGTGTGATCAGTCATGGAGTACAGTAATCAGATGGAGTAGAGTGAACAGACATGGAATTGTGTGATCAGACATGGAGCAGAGTGATCAGACATGGAGCATTGTGTCACATCAGACATGGAGTAGAGTGATTGGACATGGAGTAGAGTGATTGGACATGGAGTAGAGTGATCGGAGATGGAGTAGAGTGAACAGATATGGAGTAGAGTGATCAGATATTGAGTAGAGTCACATCAGACATGTAGTAGAGTGAACAGACATGGAATTGTATGATCAGAAATGGAGGAGAGTGATCAAACATGGAGTAGAGTGACGAGTCATGTTGTAGGGTGATCAGACATGGAGTAGACTTTCAGATTAGACATGGTGTAGTGTGATCAGAAATGGAGTAGAGTAATCAGACATGGAGTAGAGTGATCAGATATGGAATTGTGTGATCAGACATGGAGTAGAATGTCACATCAGACACAGAGTAGAGTGATCAGACATGGTATTGTGTGATCAGACATGGAGTAGAGTGTCACATCAGACACAGAGTAGATTGATCGGAAATGGTGTAGTGTCATCAGATATGGAGTACAGTGGTCAGACAAGGAGTAAACTGTCACATCAGACATGGAGTAGAGTGATCAGATATGGAATTGTGTGATCAGACATGGAGTAGAGTGACAGATCAGACATGGAGTAGTGTGATCAGACATGGAGTAGAGTGATCAGACATGGAGTAGTGAGATCAGACATGGAGTTGAGTAATCAGACATGGAGTAGGGTGATCAGACGTGGAGTAGAGTGTCAGATCAGACATGGAGAAGTGAGGTCAGACATGGAGTAGAGTAATCAGACAAGGAGTAGAGTGATCAGACGTGGAGTAGAGTGTCAGATCAGACATGGAGTAGTGAGATCAGTCATGGAGTAGAGTGATCACACATGGAGTAGAGTAATCAGACATGGAGTAGAGTGATCAGACATGGAGTAGTGTGATCAGACATGGAGTAGAGTGATCAGACATGGAGTAGTGTGATCAGACATGGAGTAGAGTGATCAGACATGGAGTAGTGAGATCAGACATGGAGTTGAGTAATCAGACATGGAGTAGTGAGATCAGACATGGAGTAGTGTGATCAGACATGGAGTAGAGTGAACAGATATGGAGTAGAGTGATCAGATATTGAGTAGAGTCACATCAGACATGTAGTAGAGTGAACAGACATGGAATTGTATGATCAGAAATGGAGGAGAGTGATCAAACATGGAGTAGAGTGACGAGTCATGTTGTAGGGGGATCAGACATGGAGTAGACTTTCAGATTAGACATGGTGTAGTGTGATCAGAAATGGAGTAGAGTAATCAGACATGGAGTAGAGTGATCAGATATGGAGTAGAGTGATCAGAAATGGAGTAGAGTAATCAGACATAGAGTAGAGTGATCAGACATGGAATTGTGAGATCAGACATGGAGTAGTGTAATCAGATAGGGAGTAGAGTGATCAGACATGGAGAAGTGTGTCACATTAGACATAGAGAAGAGTGTCTGATAAGACATGGTGTAGTGTGATCAGTCATGGAGCAGAGTAATTAGACGGAGTAGAGTAAACAGACATGGAATTGTGTGATCAGACATGGAGCAGTATGTCACATCAGACATGGAGGAGAGTCATCAGACATGGAGTAGAGTGATCGGACATGGAGTAGAGTGATCGGACATGGAGTACAGTTATAGGACATGGAATAGAGAGATCATACATGGAGTAGAATGATCAGATATGGAGTAGAGTAATCAGACATGGAGTAGAATGATCAGATATGCAGTAGAGTCACATCAGACATGGATTAGAGTGATCGGACATAGAGTGGAGTGACACATCAGTCATGGAGTAGAGTGTCACATCAGACATGGAAGAGAGTCATGAGACATGGGGTAGTGTGATCAGACATGGAGAAGTGCGTCACATCAGTCATGGAGTAGAGTGATCAGACATGGAGTAGTTTGATTGGACATGGAGTAGAGTGATCGGACATGGAGTAGAGTAATCAGACATGGAGTAGAGTGGTCATACATGGAGTAGATTGATTGGACATGGAGTAGAGTGTCACATCAGACATTGATTAGAGTGTCACATCACAAATGGAGTAGAGTGATCAGTTATGGAGTAGATTGATCAGACAAGGAGTAGTGTGTCACATCAGACATGGAGTAGAGTGATCAGACATGGAGCAGAGTAATCAGACATGGAGTAAAGTGATCAACAAGGAGTAGAGAGTCACATCAGATATGGAGTAGAGTGATCAGACATGGAGTAGAGTGTCAGATAAGACATGGTGTAGTGATATCAGTCATGGAGTAGAGTGATCACACATGGAATTGTGTGATCAAACATGGAGTAGAGTGATCACAGATGGAATTGTCTGATCAGACATGGAGTAGAGTGATCACACATGGAATTGTGTGATCAGACATGGAGTAGTGTGATCAGACATGGAGTACAGTGATCAGATATGGAATTGTGTGATCAGACATGGAGTAGAATGTCACATCAGACACAGAGTACAGTGATCAGACATGGTATTGTGTGATCAGACATGGAATAGAGTGTCACATCAGACACAGAGTAGATTGATCGGACATGGTGTAGTGTCATCAGATATGGAGTACAGTGGTCAGACAAGGAGTAAAGTGTCACATCAGACATGGAGTAGAGTGATCAGACATGGAATTGTGTGATCAGACATGGAGTAGAGTGACAGATCAGACATGGAGTAGTGTGATCAGACATGGAGTAGAGTGATCAGACATGGAGTAGTGTGATCAGACACAGAGTAGAGTGATCAGACATGGAATTGTGTGATCAGACATGGAGTAGAGTGACAGATCAGACATGGAGTAGTGTGATTAGACATGGAATTGTGAGAACAGAAATGGAGTAGTGTGATCAGATAGGGAGTAGAGTGATCAGACATGGAATTGTGAGATCAGAAATGGAGTAGTGTGATCAGATAGGGAGTAGAGTGATCAGACATGGAGCAGTGTGTCACATTAGACATGGAGTAGAGTGATCAGACATGGAATTGTGAGAACAGAAATGGAGTAGTGTGATCAGACATGGAGCACTGTGATCGGACATGGAGTAGAGTGTCAGATCAGACATGGTGTAGTGTGATCAGTCATGGAGTAGAGTAATCATAAGGAGAAGAATGAACAGACATGGAATTGTGTGATCAGACATGGAGCAGAGTTATCAGACATGGAGCACTGTGTCACATCAGACATGGAGTCGAGTGATTGGACATGGAGTAGAGTGATCGGACATGGAGTAGAATGATCACACATGGAGTAAAGTGTCAGATCAGACATGGAGTAGAGTAATCAGAAATGGAGTAGAGTGATCATATATGGAGTAGATTGATTGGACATGGAGTAGAGTGTCACATCAGACATGGATTAGAGTGTCACATCACAAATGGAGTAGAGTGATCAGACATGGAGTAGAGTGATCAGACATGGAGTAGTGAGATCAGACATGGAGTAGAGTGATCAGACATGGAGTAGTGTGATCAGATATGGAGTAGAGTGATCAGACATGGAGTAGTGAGATCAGACATGGAGTTGAGTAATCAGACATGGAGTAGTGTGATCAGACATGGAGTAGAGTGATCAGACATGGAGTAGTGAGATCAGACATGGAGTAGTGTAATCAGACATGGAGTAGAGTAATGAGACATGGAGTAGAGTAATCGAACATGGAGTAGAGTGGTCAGACGTGGAGTAGAGTGTCAGATGAGTCATGGTGTAGTGAGATCAGTCATGGAGTAGAGTAATCAGACATGGAGGAGAGTCATGAGACATGGAGTAGTGTGATCAGACATGGAGAAGTGTGTCACATCAGACATGGAGTAGAGAGATTAGACATGGAATTGTGAGAACAGAAATGGAGTAGTGTGATCAGATAGGGAGTAGAGTGATCAGACATGGAATTGTGAGATCAGAAATGGAGTAGTGTGATCAGATAGGGAGTAGAGTGATCAGACATGGAGCAGTGTGTCACATTAGACATGGAGTAGAGTGATCAGACATGGAATTGTGAGAACAGAAATGGAGTAGTGTGATCAGACATGGAGCACTGTGAACGGACATGGAGTAGAGTGTCAGATCAGACATGGTGTAGTGTGATCAGTCATGGAGTAGAGTAATCATAAGGAGAAGAATGAACAGACATGGAATTGTGTGATCAGACATGGAGCAGAGTTATCAGACATGGAGCACTGTGTCACATCAGACATGGAGTCGAGTGATTGGACATGGAGTAGAGTGATCGGACATGGAGTAGAATGATCACACATGGAGTAAAGTGTCAGATCAGACATGGAGTAGAGTAATCAGAAATGGAGTAGAGTGATCATATATGGAGTAGATTGATTGGACATGGAGTAGAGTGTCACATCAGACATGGATTAGAGTGTCACATCACAAATGGAGTACAGTGATCAGGTATGGCGTAGAGTGATCAGACAAGGAGTAGAGCGTCACATCAGATATGGAGTAGAGTGATCAGACATGGAGTAGAGTGATCAGACATGGAGTAGTGAGATCAGACATGGAGTAGAGTGATCAGACATGGAGTAGTGTGATCAGATATGGAGTAGAGTGATCAGACATGGAGTAGTGAGATCAGACATGGAGTTGAGTAATCAGACATGGAGTAGTGTGATCAGACATGGAGTAGAGTGATCAGACATGGAGTAGTGAGATCAGACATGGAGTAGAGTGATCAGACATGGAGTAGTGAGATCAGACATGGAGTTGAGTAATCAGACATGGAGTAGTGTGATCAGACATGGAGTAGAGTAATCAGACATGCAGTAGAGTAATCAGACATGGAGTAGAGTAATCGAACATGGAGTAGAGTGGTCAGACGTGGAGTAGAGTGTCAGATGAGTCATGGTGTAGTGAGATCAGTCATGGAGTAGAGTAATCAGACATGGAGGAGAGTCATGAGACATGGAGTAGTGTGATCAGACATGGAGAAGTGTGTCACATCAGACATGGAGTAGTGTGATTAGACATGGAATTGTGAGAACAGAAATGGAGTAGTGTGATCAGATAGGGAGTAGAGTGATCAGACATGGAATTGTGAGATCAGAAATGGAGTAGTGTGATCAGATAGGGAGTAGAGTGATCAGACATGGAGCAGTGTGTCACATTAGACATGGAGTAGAGTGATCAGACATGGAATTGTGAGATCAGAAATGGAGTAGTGTGATCAGACATGGAGCACTGTGATCGGACATGGAGTAGAGTGTCACATCAGTCATGGAGTAGAGTGATCAGACATGGAGTAGATTGATTGGACATGGAGTAGAGTGATCGGACATGGAGTAGGATGTCACATCAGACATGGAGTAGAGTGTCACATCACAAATGGGGCAGAGTGATCAGACATGGAGTAGAGTAATCAGACATGGAGTAGAGTAATCAGACATGGAGTAGAGTGGTCATACATGGAGTAGATTGATTGGACATGGAGTAGAGTGTCACATCAGACATTGATTAGAGTGTCACATCACAAATGGAGTAGAGTGATCAGTTATGGAGTAGATTGATCAGACAAGGAGTAGTGTGTCACATCAGACATGGAGTAGAGTGATCAGACATGGAGCAGAGTAATCAGACATGGAGTAAAGTGATCAACAAGGAGTAGAGAGTCACATCAGATATGGAGTAGAGTGATCAGACATGGAGTAGAGTGTCAGATAAGACATGGTGTAGTGATATCAGTCATGGAGTAGAGTGATCACACATGGAATTGTGTGATCAAACATGGAGCAGAGTGATCACAGATGGAATTGTCTGATCAGACATGGAGTAGAGTGATCACACATGGAATTGTGTGATCAGACATGGAGTAGTGTGGTCAGACATGGAGTACAGTGATCAGATATGGAATTGTGTGATCAGACATGGAGTAGAATGTCACATCAGACACAGAGTACAGTGATCAGACATGGTATTGTGTGATCAGACATGGAATAGAGTGTCACATCAGACACAGAGTAGATTGATCGGACATGGTGTAGTGTCATCAGATATGGAGTACAGTGGTCAGACAAGGAGTAAAGTGTCACATCAGACATGGAGTAGAGTGATCAGACGTGGAATTGTGTGATCAGACATGGAGTAGAGTGACAGATCAGACATGGAGTAGTGTGATCAGACATGGAGTAGAGTGATCAGACATGGAGTAGTGTGATCAGACACAGAGTAGAGTGATCAGACATGGAATTGTGTGATCAGACATGGAGTAGAGTGACAGATCAGACATGGAGTAGTGTGATCAGACACAGAGTAGAGTGATCAGACATGGAATTGTGTGATCAGACATGGAGTAGAGTGACAGATCAGACATGGAGTAGTGTGATCAGACATGGAGTAGAGTGATCAGACATGGAGTAGTGAGATCAGACATGGAGTTGAGTAATCAGACATGGAGTAGAGTGATCAGACGTGGAGTAGAGTGTCAGATCAGATATGGAGTAGTGAGATCAGACATGGAGTAGAGTGATCAGACATGGAGTAGTGAGATCAGACATGGAGTAGAGTGATCAGACATGGAGTAGTGTGATCAGATATGGAGTAGAGTGATCAGACATGGAGTAGAGTAATCAGACATGGAGTAGAGTGATCAGACTTGGAGTAGTGTGATCAGACATGGAGTAGAGTGATCAGACATGGAGTAGTGAGATCAGACATGGAGTTGAGTAATCAGACATGGAGTAGTGTGATCAGACATGGAGTAGAGTGATCAGACATGGAGTAGTGAGATCAGACATGGAGTAGAGTAATCAGACATGGAGTAGAGTAATCAGACATGGAGTAGAGTAATCGGACATGGAGTAGAGTAATCGGACATGGAGTAGAGCGGTCAGACGTGGAGTAGAGTGTCAGATGAGTCATGGTGTAGTGAGATCAGTCATGGAGTAGATTAATCAGACATGGAGGAGAGTCATGAGACATGGAGTAGTGTGATCAGACATGGAGAAGTGTGTCACATCAGACATGGAGTAGAGTGATTAGACATGGAATTGTGAGAACAGAAATGGAGTAGTGTGATCAGATAGGGAGTAGAGTGATCAGACATGGAGCAGTGTGTCACATTAGACATGGAGTAGAGTGATCAGACATGGAATTGTGAGAACAGAAATGGAGTAGTGTGATCAGACATGGAGCACTGTGATCGGACATGGAGTACAGTGTCAGATCAGACATGGTGTAGTGTGATCAGTCATGGAGTAGAGTAATCATAAGGAGAAGAATGAACAGACATGGAATTGTGTGATCAGACATGGAGCAGAGTGATCAGACATGGAGCACTGTGTCACATCAGACATGGAGTAGTGTAATCAGACATGGAGCACTGTGATCAGACATGGAGAAGTGCGTCACATCAGACATGGAGTAGAGTGATTAGACATGGAATTGTGAGATCAGAAGTGGAGTAGTGTGATCAGATAGGGAGTAGAGTGATCAGACATGGAATTGTGAGATCAGAAATGGAGTAGTGTGATCAGATAGGGAGTAGAGTGATCAGACATGGAGCAGTGTGTCACATTAGACATGGAGTAGAGTGATCAGACATGGAATTGTGAGAACAGAAATGGAGTAGTGTGATCAGACATGGAGCACTGTGATCGGACATGGAGTAGAGTGTCAGATCAGACATGGTGTAGTGTGATCAGTCATGGAGTAGAGTAATCATAAGGAGAAGAATGAACAGACATGGAATTGTGTGATCAGACATGGAGCAGAGTGATCAGACATGGAGCACTGTGTCACATCAGACATGGAGTAGAGTGATTGGACATGGAGTAGAATGATCATACATGGAGTAGAGTGATCAGATATGGAGTAGAGTGATCAGACAAGGATTAGAGCGTCACATTAGATATGGAGTAGAGTGATCAGACATGGAGTAGAGTGATCAGACATGGAGTAGTGAGATCAGATATGGAGTAGAGTAATCAGATATGGAGTAGAGTGATCAGACATGGAATTGTGTGATCAGACATGGAGCAGAGTGATCAGAAATGGAATTGTGTGATCAGACACAGAGTAGAGTGATCAGACATGGAATTGTGTGATCAGACATGGAGTAGAGTGTCACATCAGACATGGAGTAGTGTGATCAGACATGGAGTAGAGTGATCAGACTTGGAGTAGTGTGATCAGACATGGAGTAGAGTGATCAGACATGGAGTAGTGAGATCAGACATGGAGTTGAGTAATCAGACATGGAGTAGTGTGATCAGACATGGAGTAGAGTGATCAGACATGGAGTAGTGAGATCAGACATGGAGTAGAGTAATCAGACATGGAGTAGAGTAATCAGACATGGAGTAGAGTAATCGGACATGGAGTAGAGTAATCGGACATGGAGTAGAGCGGTCAGACGTGGAGTAGAGTGTCAGATGAGTCATGGTGTAGTGAGATCAGTCATGGAGTAGATTAATCAGACATGGAGGAGAGTCATGAGACATGGAGTAGTGTGATCAGACATGGAGAAGTGTGTCACATCAGACATGGAGTAGAGTGATTAGACATGGAATTGTGAGAACAGAAATGGAGTAGTGTGATCAGATAGGGAGTAGAGTGATCAGACATGGAGCAGTGTGTCACATTAGACATGGAGTAGAGTGATCAGACATGGAATTGTGAGAACAGAAATGGAGTAGTGTGATCAGACATGGAGCACTGTGATTGGACATGGAGTACAGTGTCAGATCAGACATGGTGTAGTGTGATCAGTCATGGAGTAGAGTAATCATAAGGAGAAGAATGAACAGACATGGAATTGTGTGATCAGACATGGAGCAGAGTGATCAGACATGGAGCACTGTGTCACATCAGACATGGAGTAGTGTAATCAGACATGGAGCACTGTGATCAGACATGGAGAAGTGCGTCACATCAGACATGGAGTAGAGTGATTAGACATGGAATTGTGAGATCAGAAGTGGAGTAGTGTGATCAGATAGGGAGTAGAGTGATCAGACATGGAATTGTGAGATCAGAAATGGAGTAGTGTGATCAGATAGGGAGTAGAGTGATCAGACATGGAGCAGTGTGTCACATTAGACATGGAGTAGAGTGATCAGACATGGAATTGTGAGAACAGAAATGGAGTAGTGTGATCAGACATGGAGCACTGTGATCGGACATGGAGTAGAGTGTCAGATCAGACATGGTGTAGTGTGATCAGTCATGGAGTAGAGTAATCATAAGGAGAAGAATGAACAGACATGGAATTGTGTGATCAGACATGGAGCAGAGTGATCAGACATGGAGCACTGTGTCACATCAGACATGGAGTAGAGTGATTGGACATGGAGTAGAATGATCATACATGGAGTAGAGTGATCAGATATGGAGTAGAGTGATCAGACAAGGATTAGAGCGTCACATTAGATATGGAGTAGAGTGATCAGACATGGAGTAGAGTGATCAGACATGGAGTAGTGAGATCAGATATGGAGTAGAGTAATCAGATATGGAGTAGAGTGATCAGACATGGAATTGTGTGATCAGACATGGAGCAGAGTGATCAGAAATGGAATTGTGTGATCAGACACAGAGTAGAGTGATCAGACATGGAATTGTGTGATCAGACATGGAGTAGAGTGTCACATCAGACACAGAGTAGATTGATCGGACATGGAGTAGTGTGATCATACATGGAGTAGAGTAATCAGACATGGAGTAGAGTGATCAGACATGGAATTGTGTGATCTGACATGGACTAGAGTGGTCAGATACGGAGCAGAGTGGTTAGACATGGAGTAGAGTGTCACATCAGACATAGAGTAGAGTGTCTGATCAGACATTGTGTAGTGTGATCAGTCATGGAGTACAGTAATCAGATGGAGTAGAGTGAACAGACATGGAATTGTGTGATCAGACATGGAGCAGAGTGATCAGACATGGAGCACTGTGTCACATCAGACATGGAGTAGAGTGATTGGACATGGAGTAGAGTGATTGGACATGGAGTAGAGTGATCGGAGATGGAGTAGAGTGAACAGATATGGAGTAGAGTGATCAGATATTGAGTAGAGTCACATCAGACATGTAGTAGAGTGAACAGACATGGAATTGTATGATCAGAAATGGAGGAGAGTGATCAAACATGGAGTAGAGTGACGAGTCATGTTGTAGGGTGATCAGACATGGAGTAGACTTTCAGATTAGACATGGTGTAGTGTGATCAGAAATGGAGTAGAGTAATCAGACATGGAGTAGAGTGATCAGATATGGAATTGTGTGATCAGACATGGAGTAGAATGTCACATCAGACACAGAGTAGAGTGATCAGACATGGTATTGTGTGATCAGACATGGAGTAGAGTGTCACATCAGACACAGAGTAGATTGATCGGAAATGGTGTAGTGTCATCAGATATGGAGTACAGTGGTCAGACAAGGAGTAAACTGTCACATCAGACATGGAGTAGAGTGATCAGATATGGAATTGTGTGATCAGACATGGAGTAGAGTGACAGATCAGACATGGAGTAGTGTGATCAGACATGGAGTAGAGTGATCAGACATGGAGTAGTGAGATCAGACATGGAGTTGAGTAATCAGACATGGAGTAGGGTGATCAGACGTGGAGTAGAGTGTCAGATCAGACATGGAGAAGTGAGGTCAGACATGGAGTAGAGTAATCAGACAAGGAGTAGAGTGATCAGACGTGGAGTAGAGTGTCAGATCAGACATGGAGTAGTGAGATCAGTCATGGAGTAGAGTGATCACACATGGAGTAGAGTAATCAGACATGGAGTAGAGTGATCAGACATGGAGTAGTGTGATCAGACATGGAGTAGAGTGATCAGACATGGAGTAGTGTGATCAGACATGGAGTAGAGTGATCAGACATGGAGTAGTGAGATCAGACATGGAGTTGAGTAATCAGACATGGAGTAGTGAGATCAGACATGGAGTAGTGTGATCAGACATGGAGTAGAGTGATCAGACATGGAGTAGTGAGATCAGACATGGAGTAGAGTAATCAGACATTGAGTAGAGTGGTCAGACGTGGAGTAGAGTGCCAGATGAGTCATGGTGTAGTGAGATCAGTCATGGAGTAGAGTAATCAGACATGGAGGAGAGTCATGAGACATGTAGCGTGATCAGACATGGAGAAGTGCGTCACATCAGACATGGAGTAGAGTGATTAGACATGGAATTGTGAGATCAGAAGTGGAGTAGTGTGATCAGATAGGGAGTAGAGTGATCAGACATGGAATTGTGAGATCAGAAATGGAGTAGTGTGATCAGATAGGGAGTAGAGTGATCAGACATGGAGCAGTGTGTCACATTAGACATGGAGTAGAGTGATCAGACATGGAATTGTGAGAACAGAAATGGAGTAGTGTGATCAGACATGGAGCACTGTGATCGGACATGGAGTAGAGTGTCAGATCAGACATGGTGTAGTGTGATCAGTCATGGAGTAGAGTAATCATAAGGAGTAGAATGAACAGACATGGAATTGTGTGATCAGTCATGGAGCAGAGTGATCAGACATGGAGCACTGTGTCACATCAGACATGGAGTAGAGTGATTGGACATGGAGTAGAATGATCATACATGGAGTAGAGTGATCAGATATGGAGTAGAGTGATCAGACAAGGAGTAGAGCGTCACATTAGATATGGAGTAGAGTGATCAGACATGGAGTAGAGTGATCAGACATGGAGTAGTGAGATCAGATATGGAGTAGAGTAATCAGATATGGAGTAGAGTGATCAGACATGGAATTGTGTGATCAGACATGGAGCAGAGTGATCAGAAATGGAATTGTGTGATCAGACACAGAGTAGAGTGATCAGACATGGAATTGTGTGATCAGACATGGAGTAGAGTGTCACATCAGACACAGAGTAGATTGATCGGACATGGAGTAGTGTGATCATACATGGAGTAGAGTAATCAGACATGGAGTAGAGTGATCAGACATGGAATTGTGTGATCTGACATGGACTAGAGTGGTCAGATACGGAGCAGAGTGGTTAGACATGGAGTAGAGTGTCACATCAGACATAGAGTAGAGTGTCTGATCAGACATTGTGTAGTGTGATCAGTCATGGAGTACAGTAATCAGATGGAGTAGAGTGAACAGACATGGAATTGTGTGATCAGACATGGAGCAGAGTGATCAGACATGGAGCACTGTGTCACATCAGACATGGAGTAGAGTGATTGGACATGGAGTAGAGTGATTGGACATGGAGTAGAGTGATCAGATATGGAATTGTGTGATCAGACATGGAGTAGAGTGTCACATCAGACACAGAGTAGATTGATCGGAAATGGTGTAGTGTCATCAGATATGGAGTACAGTGGTCAGACAAGGAGTAAACTGTCACATCAGACATGGAGTAGAGTGATCAGATATGGAATTGTGTGATCAGACATGGAGTAGAGTGACAGATCAGACATGGAGTAGTGTGATCAGACATGGAGTAGAGTGATCAGACATGGAGTAGTGAGATCAGACATGGAGTTGAGTAATCAGACATGGAGTAGGGTGATCAGACGTGGAGTAGAGTGTCAGATCAGACATGGAGAAGTGAGGTCAGACATGGAGTAGAGTAATCAGACAAGGAGTAGAGTGATCAGACGTGGAGTAGAGTGTCAGATCAGACATGGAGTAGTGAGATCAGTCATGGAGTAGAGTGATCACACATGGAGTAGAGTAATCAGACATGGAGTAGAGTGATCAGACATGGAGTAGTGTGATCAGACATGGAGTAGAGTGATCAGACATGGAGTAGTGTGATCAGACATGGAGTAGAGTGATCAGACATGGAGTAGTGAGATCAGACATGGAGTTGAGTAATCAGACATGGAGTAGTGAGATCAGACATGGAGTAGTGTGATCAGACATGGAGTAGAGTGATCAGACATGGAATTGTGTGATCAGACATGGAGCAGAGTGATCAGAAATGGAATTGTGTGATCAGACACAGAGTAGAGTGATCAGACATGGAATTGTGTGATCAGACATGGAGTAGAGTGTCACATCAGACACAGAGTAGATTGATCGGACATGGAGTAGTGTGATCATACATGGAGTAGAGTAATCAGACATGGAGTAGAGTGATCAGACATGGAATTGTGTGATCTGACATGGACTAGAGTGGTCAGATACGGAGCAGAGTGGTTAGACATGGAGTAGAGTGTCACATCAGACATAGAGTAGAGTGTCTGATCAGACATTGTGTAGTGTGATCAGTCATGGAGTACAGTAATCAGATGGAGTAGAGTGAACAGACATGGAATTGTGTGATCAGACATGGAGCAGAGTGATCAGACATGGAGCACTGTGTCACATCAGACATGGAGTAGAGTGATTGGACATGGAGTAGAGTGATTGGACATGGAGTAGAGTGATCGGAGATGGAGTAGAGTGAACAGATATGGAGTAGAGTGATCAGATATTGAGTAGAGTCACATCAGACATGTAGTAGAGTGAACAGACATGGAATTGTATGATCAGAAATGGAGGAGAGTGATCAAACATGGAGTAGAGTGACGAGTCATGTTGTAGGGTGATCAGACATGGAGTAGACTTTCAGATTAGACATGGTGTAGTGTGATCAGAAATGGAGTAGAGTAATCAGACATGGAGTAGAGTGATCAGATATGGAGTAGAGTGATCAGAAATGGAGTAGAGTAATCAGACATAGAGTAGAGTGATCAGACATGGAATTGTGAGATCAGACATGGAGTAGTGTAATCAGATAGGGAGTAGAGTGATCAGACATGGAGAAGTGTGTCACATTAGACATAGAGAAGAGTGTCAGATAAGACATGGTGTAGTGTGATCAGTCATAGAGCAGAGTAATTAGACGGAGTAGAGTAAACAGACATGGAATTGTGTGATCAGACATGGAGCAGTATGTCACATCAGACATGGAGGAGAGTCATCAGACATGGAGTAGAGTGATCGGACATGGAGTAGAGTGATCGGACATGGAGTACAGTTATAGGACATGGAATAGAGAGATCATACATGGAGTAGAATGATCAGATATGGAGTAGAGTAATCAGACATGGAGTAGAATGATCAGATATGCAGTAGAGTCACATCAGACATGGATTAGAGTGATCGGACATAGAGTGGAGTGACACATCAGTCATGGAGTAGAGTGTCACATCAGACATGGAAGAGAGTCATGAGACATGGGGTAGTGTGATCAGACATGGAGAAGTGCGTCACATCAGTCATGGAGTAGAGTGATCAGACATGGAGTAGTTTGATTGGACATGGAGTAGAGTGATCGGACATGGAGTAGAGTAATCAGACATGGAGTAGAGTGGTCATACATGGAGTAGATTGATTGGACATGGAGTAGAGTGTCACATCAGACATTGATTAGAGTGTCACATCACAAATGGAGTAGAGTGATCAGTTATGGAGTAGATTGATCAGACAAGGAGTAGTGTGTCACATCAGACATGGAGTAGAGTGATCAGACATGGAGCAGAGTAATCAGACATGGAGTAAAGTGATCAACAAGGAGTAGAGAGTCACATCAGATATGGAGTAGAGTGATCAGACATGGAGTAGAGTGTCAGATAAGACATGGTGTAGTGATATCAGTCATGGAGTAGAGTGATCACACATGGAATTGTGTGATCAAACATGGAGTAGAGTGATCACAGATGAAATTGTCTGATCAGACATGGAGTAGAGTGATCACACATGGAATTGTGTGATCAGACATGGAGTAGTGTGATCAGACATGGAGTACAGTGATCAGATATGGAATTGTGTGATCAGACATGGAGTAGAATGTCACATCAGACACAGAGTACAGTGATCAGACATGGTATTGTGTGATCAGACATGGAATAGAGTGTCACATCAGACACAGAGTAGATTGATCGGACATGGTGTAGTGTCATCAGATATGGAGTACAGTGGTCAGACAAGGAGTAAAGTGTCACATCAGACATGGAGTAGAGTGATCAGACATGGAATTGTGTGATCAGACATGGAGTCGAGTGACAGATCAGACATGGAGTAGTGTGATCAGACATGGAGTAGAGTGATCAGACATGGAGTAGTGTGATCAGACACAGAGTAGAGTGATCAGACATGGAATTGTGTGATCAGACATGGAGTAGAGTGACAGATCAGACATGGAGTAGTGTGATTAGACATGGAATTGTGAGAACAGAAATGGAGTAGTGTGATCAGATAGGGAGTAGAGTGATCAGACATGGAGCAGTGTGTCACATTAGACATGGAGTAGAGTGATCAGACATGGAATTGTGAGAACAGAAATGGAGTAGTGTGATCAGACATGGAGCACTGTGATCGGACATGGAGTAGAGTGTCAGATCAGACATGGTGTAGTGTGATCAGTCATGGAGTAGAGTAATCATAAGGAGTAGAATGAACAGACATGGAATTGTGTGATCAGTCATGGAGCAGAGTGATCAGACATGGAGCACTGTGTCACATCAGACATGGAGTAGAGTGATTGGACATGGAGTAGAATGATCATACATGGAGTAGAGTGATCAGATATGGAGTAGAGTGATCAGACAAGGAGTAGAGCGTCACATTAGATATGGAGTAGAGTGATCAGACATGGAGTAGAGTGATCAGACATGGAGTAGTGAGATCAGATATGGAGTAGAGTAATCAGATATGGAGTAGAGTGATCAGACATGGAATTGTGTGATCAGACATGGAGCAGAGTGATCAGAAATGGAATTGTGTGATCAGACACAGAGTAGAGTGATCAGACATGGAATTGTGTGATCAGACATGGAGTAGAGTGTCACATCAGACACAGAGTAGATTGATCGGACATGGAGTAGTGTGATCATACATGGAGTAGAGTAATCAGACATGGAGTAGAGTGATCAGACATGGAATTGTGTGATCTGACATGGACTAGAGTGGTCAGATACGGAGCAGAGTGGTTAGACATGGAGTAGAGTGTCACATCAGACATAGAGTAGAGTGTCTGATCAGACATTGTGTAGTGTGATCAGTCATGGAGTACAGTAATCAGATGGAGTAGAGTGAACAGACATGGAATTGTGTGATCAGACATGGAGCAGAGTGATCAGACATGGAGCACTGTGTCACATCAGACATGGAGTAGAGTGATTGGACATGGAGTAGAGTGATTGGACATGGAGTAGAGTGATCAGATATGGAATTGTGTGATCAGACATGGAGTAGAGTGTCACATCAGACACAGAGTAGATTGATCGGAAATGGTGTAGTGTCATCAGATATGGAGTACAGTGGTCAGACAAGGAGTAAACTGTCACATCAGACATGGAGTAGAGTGATCAGATATGGAATTGTGTGATCAGACATGGAGTAGAGTGACAGATCAGACATGGAGTAGTGTGATCAGACATGGAGTAGAGTGATCAGACATGGAGTAGTGAGATCAGACATGGAGTTGAGTAATCAGACATGGAGTAGGGTGATCAGACGTGGAGTAGAGTGTCAGATCAGACATGGAGAAGTGAGGTCAGACATGGAGTAGAGTAATCAGACAAGGAGTAGAGTGATCAGACGTGGAGTAGAGTGTCAGATCAGACATGGAGTAGTGAGATCAGTCATGGAGTAGAGTGATCACACATGGAGTAGAGTAATCAGACATGGAGTAGAGTGATCAGACATGGAGTAGTGTGATCAGACATGGAGTAGAGTGATCAGACATGGAGTAGTGTGATCAGACATGGAGTAGAGTGATCAGACATGGAGTAGTGAGATCAGACATGGAGTTGAGTAATCAGACATGGAGTAGTGAGATCAGACATGGAGTAGTGTGATCAGACATGGAGTAGAGTGATCAGACATGGAATTGTGTGATCAGACATGGAGCAGAGTGATCAGAAATGGAATTGTGTGATCAGACACAGAGTAGAGTGATCAGACATGGAATTGTGTGATCAGACATGGAGTAGAGTGTCACATCAGACACAGAGTAGATTGATCGGACATGGAGTAGTGTGATCATACATGGAGTAGAGTAATCAGACATGGAGTAGAGTGATCAGACATGGAATTGTGTGATCTGACATGGACTAGAGTGGTCAGATACGGAGCAGAGTGGTTAGACATGGAGTAGAGTGTCACATCAGACATAGAGTAGAGTGTCTGATCAGACATTGTGTAGTGTGATCAGTCATGGAGTACAGTAATCAGATGGAGTAGAGTGAACAGACATGGAATTGTGTGATCAGACATGGAGCAGAGTGATCAGACATGGAGCACTGTGTCACATCAGACATGGAGTAGAGTGATTGGACATGGAGTAGAGTGATTGGACATGGAGTAGAGTGATCGGAGATGGAGTAGAGTGAACAGATATGGAGTAGAGTGATCAGATATTGAGTAGAGTCACATCAGACATGTAGTAGAGTGAACAGACATGGAATTGTATGATCAGAAATGGAGGAGAGTGATCAAACATGGAGTAGAGTGACGAGTCATGTTGTAGGGTGATCAGACATGGAGTAGACTTTCAGATTAGACATGGTGTAGTGTGATCAGAAATGGAGTAGAGTAATCAGACATGGAGTAGAGTGATCAGATATGGAGTAGAGTGATCAGAAATGGAGTAGAGTAATCAGACATAGAGTAGAGTGATCAGACATGGAATTGTGAGATCAGACATGGAGTAGTGTAATCAGATAGGGAGTAGAGTGATCAGACATGGAGAAGTGTGTCACATTAGACATAGAGAAGAGTGTCAGATAAGACATGGTGTAGTGTGATCAGTCATAGAGCAGAGTAATTAGACGGAGTAGAGTAAACAGACATGGAATTGTGTGATCAGACATGGAGCAGTATGTCACATCAGACATGGAGGAGAGTCATCAGACATGGAGTAGAGTGATCGGACATGGAGTAGAGTGATCGGACATGGAGTACAGTTATAGGACATGGAATAGAGAGATCATACATGGAGTAGAATGATCAGATATGGAGTAGAGTAATCAGACATGGAGTAGAATGATCAGATATGCAGTAGAGTCACATCAGACATGGATTAGAGTGATCGGACATAGAGTGGAGTGACACATCAGTCATGGAGTAGAGTGTCACATCAGACATGGAAGAGAGTCATGAGACATGGGGTAGTGTGATCAGACATGGAGAAGTGCGTCACATCAGTCATGGAGTAGAGTGATCAGACATGGAGTAGTTTGATTGGACATGGAGTAGAGTGATCGGACATGGAGTAGAGTAATCAGACATGGAGTAGAGTGGTCATACATGGAGTAGATTGATTGGACATGGAGTAGAGTGTCACATCAGACATTGATTAGAGTGTCACATCACAAATGGAGTAGAGTGATCAGTTATGGAGTAGATTGATCAGACAAGGAGTAGTGTGTCACATCAGACATGGAGTAGAGTGATCAGACATGGAGCAGAGTAATCAGACATGGAGTAAAGTGATCAACAAGGAGTAGAGAGTCACATCAGATATGGAGTAGAGTGATCAGACATGGAGTAGAGTGTCAGATAAGACATGGTGTAGTGATATCAGTCATGGAGTAGAGTGATCACACATGGAATTGTGTGATCAAACATGGAGTAGAGTGATCACAGATGAAATTGTCTGATCAGACATGGAGTAGAGTGATCACACATGGAATTGTGTGATCAGACATGGAGTAGTGTGATCAGACATGGAGTACAGTGATCAGATATGGAATTGTGTGATCAGACATGGAGTAGAATGTCACATCAGACACAGAGTACAGTGATCAGACATGGTATTGTGTGATCAGACATGGAATAGAGTGTCACATCAGACACAGAGTAGATTGATCGGACATGGTGTAGTGTCATCAGATATGGAGTACAGTGGTCAGACAAGGAGTAAAGTGTCACATCAGACATGGAGTAGAGTGATCAGACATGGAATTGTGTGATCAGACATGGAGTCGAGTGACAGATCAGACATGGAGTAGTGTGATCAGACATGGAGTAGAGTGATCAGACATGGAGTAGTGTGATCAGACACAGAGTAGAGTGATCAGACATGGAATTGTGTGATCAGACATGGAGTAGAGTGACAGATCAGACATGGAGTAGTGTGATTAGACATGGAATTGTGAGAACAGAAATGGAGTAGTGTGATCAGATAGGGAGTAGAGTGATCAGACATGGAATTGTGAGATCAGAAATGGAGTAGTGTGATCAGATAGGGAGTAGAGTGATCAGACATGGAGCAGTGTGTCACATTAGACATGGAGTAGAGTGATCAGACATGGAATTGTGAGAACAGAAATGGAGTAGTGTGATCAGACATGGGGCACTGTGATCGGACATGGAGTAGAGTGTCAGATCAGACATGGTGTAGTGTGATCAGTCATGGAGTAGAGTAATCATAAGGAGAAGAATGAACAGACATGGAATTGTGTGATCAGACATGGAGCAGAGTTATCAGACATGGAGCACTGTGTCACATCAGACATGGAGTAGAGTGATTGGACATGGAGTAGAGTGATCGGACATGGAGTAGAATGATCACACATGGAGTAAAGTGTCAGATCAGACATGGAGTAGAGTAATCAGAAATGGAGTAGAGTGATCATATATGGAGTAGATTGATTGGACATGGAGTAGAGTGTCACATCAGACATGGATTAGAGTGTCACATCACAAATGGAGTACAGTGATCAGGTATGGCGTAGAGTGATCAGACAAGGAGTAGAGCGTCACATCAGATATGGAGTAGAGTGATAAGACATGGAGTAGAGTGATCAGACATGGAGTAGTGAGATCAGACATGGAGTAGAGTGATCAGACATGGAGTAGTGTGATCAGATATGGAGTAGAGTGATCAGACATGGAGTAGTGAGATCAGACATGGAGTTGAGTAATCAGACATGGAGTAGTGTGATCAGACATGGAGTAGAGTGATCAGACATGGAGTAGTGAGATCAGACATGGAGTAGTGTAATCAGACATGGAGTAGAGTAATGAGACATGGAGTAGAGTAATCGAACATGGAGTAGAGTGGTCAGACGTGGAGTAGAGTGTCAGATGAGTCATGGTGTAGTGAGATCAGTCATGGAGTAGAGTAATCAGACATGGAGGAGAGTCATGAGACATGGAGTAGTGTGATCAGACATGGAGAAGTGTGTCACAGCAGACATGGAGTAGAGAGATTAGACATGGAATTGTGAGAACAGAAATGGAGTAGTGTGATCAGATAGGGAGTAGAGTGATCAGACATGGAATTGTGAGATCAGAAATGGAGTAGTGTGATCAGATAGGGAGTAGAGTGATCAGACATGGAGCAGTGTGTCACATTAGACATGGAGTAGAGTGATCAGACATGGAATTGTGAGAACAGAAATGGAGTAGTGTGATCAGACATGGAGCACTGTGAACGGACATGGAGTAGAGTGTCAGATCAGACATGGTGTAGTGTGATCAGTCATGGAGTAGAGTAATCATAAGGAGAAGAATGAACAGACATGGAATTGTGTGATCAGACATGGAGCAGAGTTATCAGACATGGAGCACTGTGTCACATCAGACATGGAGTAGAGTGATTGGACATGGAGTAGAGTGATCGGACATGGAGTAGAATGATCACACATGGAGTAAAGTGTCAGATCAGACATGGAGTAGAGTAATCAGAAATGGAGTAGAGTGATCATATATGGTGTAGATTGATTGGACATGGAGTAGAGTGTCACATCAGACATGGATTAGAGTGTCACATCACAAATGGAGTAGAGTGATCAGGTATGGCGTAGAGTGATCAGACAAGGAGTAGAGCGTCACATCAGATATGGAGTAGAGTGATCAGACATGGAGTAGAGTGATCAGACATGGAGTAGAGTGATCAGACATGGAGTAGTGTGATCAGACATGGAGTAGAGTGATCAGACATGGAGTAGTGAGATCAGACATGGAGTTGAGTAATCAGACATGGAGTAGTGTGATCAGACATGGAGTAGAGTAATCAGACATGGAGTAGAGTAATCAGACATGGAGTAGAGTAATCGAACATGGAGTAGAGTGGTCAGACGTGGAGTAGAGTGTCAGATGAGTCATGGTGTAGTGAGATCAGTCATGGAGTAGAGTAATCAGACATGGAGGAGAGTCATGAGACATGGAGTAGTGTGATCAGACATGGAGAAGTGTGTCACATCAGACATGGAGTAGTGTGATTAGACATGGAATTGTGAGAACAGAAATGGAGTAGTGTGATCAGATAGGGAGTAGAGTGATCAGACATGGAATTGTGAGATCAGAAATGGAGTAGTGTGATCAGATAGGGAGTAGAGTGATCAGACATGGAGCAGTGTGTCACATTAGACATGGAGTAGAGTGATCAGACATGGAATTGTGAGAACAGAAATGGAGTAGTGTGATCAGACATGGAGCACTGTGATCGGACATGGAGTAGAGTGTCACATCAGTCATGGAGTAGAGTGATCAGACATGGAGTAGATTGATTGGACATGGAGTAGAGTGATCGGACATGGAGTAGGATGTCACATCAGACATGGAGTAGAGTGTCACATCACAAATGGGGCAGAGTGATCAGACATGGAGTAGAGTAATCAGACATGGAGTAGAGTAATCAGACATGGAGTAGAGTGGTCATACATGGAGTAGATTGATTGGACATGGAGTAGAGTGTCACATCAGACATTGATTAGAGTGTCACATCACAAATGGAGTAGAGTGATCAGTTATGGAGTAGATTGATCAGACAAGGAGTAGTGTGTCACATCAGACATGGAGTAGAGTGATCAGACATGGAGCAGAGTAATCAGACATGGAGTAAAGTGATCAACAAGGAGTAGAGAGTCACATCAGATATGGAGTAGAGTGATCAGACATGGAGTAGAGTGTCAGATAAGACATGGTGTAGTGATATCAGTCATGGAGTAGAGTGATCACACATGGAATTGTGTGATCAAACATGGAGCAGAGTGATCACAGATGGAATTGTCTGATCAGACATGGAGTAGAGTGATCACACATGGAATTGTGTGATCAGACATGGAGTAGTGTGATCAGACATGGAGTACAGTGATCAGATATGGAATTGTGTGATCAGACATGGAGTAGAATGTCACATCAGACACAGAGTACAGTGATCAGACATGGTATTGTGTGATCAGACATGGAATAGAGTGTCACATCAGACACAGAGTAGATTGATCGGACATGGTGTAGTGTCATCAGATATGGAGTACAGTGGTCAGACAAGGAGTAAAGTGTCACATCAGACATGGAGTAGAGTGATCAGACGTGGAATTGTGTGATCAGACATGGAGTAGAGTGACAGATCAGACATGGAGTAGTGTGATCAGACATGGAGTAGAGTGATCAGACATGGAGTAGTGTGATCAGACACAGAGTAGAGTGATCAGACATGGAATTGTGTGATCAGACATGGAGTAGAGTGACAGATCAGACATGGAGTAGTGTGATCAGACACAGAGTAGAGTGATCAGACATGGAATTGTGTGATCAGACATGGAGTAGAGTGACAGATCAGACATGGAGTAGTGTGATCAGACATGGAGTAGAGTGATCAGACATGGAGTAGTGAGATCAGACATGGAGTTGAGTAATCAGACATGGAGTAGAGTGATCAGACGTGGAGTAGAGTGTCAGATCAGATATGGAGTAGTGAGATCAGACATGGAGTAGAGTGATCAGACATTGAGTAGTGAGATCAGACATGGAGTAGAGTGATCAGACATGGAGTAGTGTGATCAGATATGGAGTAGAGTGATCAGACATGGAGTAGAGTAATCAGACATGGAGTAGAGTGATCAGACTTGGAGTAGTGTGATCAGACATGGAGTAGAGTGATCAGACATGGAGTAGTGAGATCAGACATGGAGTTGAGTAATCAGACATGGAGTAGTGTGATCAGACATGGAGTAGAGTGATCAGACATGGAGTAGTGAGATCAGACATGGAGTAGAGTAATCAGACATGGAGTAGAGTAATCAGACATGGAGTAGAGTAATCGGACATGGAGTAGAGCGGTCAGACGTGGAGTAGAGTGTCAGATGAGTCATGGTGTAGTGAGATCAGTCATGGAGTAGATTAATCAGACATGGAGGAGAGTCATGAGACATGGAGTAGTGTGATCAGACATGGAGAAGTGTGTCACATCAGACATGGAGTAGAGTGATTAGACATGGAATTGTGAGAACAGAAATGGAGTAGTGTGATCAGATAGGGAGTAGAGTGATCAGACATGGAGCAGTGTGTCACATTAGACATGGAGTAGAGTGATCAGACATGGAATTGTGAGAACAGAAATGGAGTAGTGTGATCAGACATGGAGCACTGTGATCGGACATGGAGTACAGTGTCAGATCAGACATGGTGTAGTGTGATCAGTCATGGAGTAGAGTAATCATAAGGAGAAGAATGAACAGACATGGAATTGTGTGATCAGACATGGAGCAGAGTGATCAGACATGGAGCACTGTGTCACATCAGACATGGAGTAGAGTGATTGGAAATGGAGTAGAGTGATCGGACATGGAGTAGAGTGATCATATATGGAGTAGATTGATTGGACATGGAGTAGAGTGTCACATCAGACATGGATTAGAGTGTCACATCACAAATGGAGTAGAGTGATCAGGTATGGCGTAGAGTGATCAGACAAGGAGTAGAGCGTCACATCAGATATGGAGTAGAGTGATCAGACATGGAGTAGAGTGATCAGACATGGAGTAGTGAGATCAGACATGGAGTAGAGTGATCAGACATGGAGTAGTGTGATCAGACATGGAGTAGAGTGATCAGACATGGAGTAGTGAGATCAGACATGGAGTTGAGTAATCAGACATGGAGTAGTGTGATCAGACATGGAGTAGAGTGATCAGACATGGAGAAGTGAGATCAGACATGGAGTAGAGTAATCGGACATGGAGTAGAGTGGTCAGACGTGGAGTAGAGTGTCAGATGAGTCATGGTGTAGTGAGATCAGTCATGGAGTAGATTAATCAGACATGGAAGAGAGTCATGAGACATGGAGTAGTGTGATCAGACATGGAGAAGTGTGTCACATCAGACATGGAGTAGAGTGATTAGACATGGAATTGTGAGAACAGAAATGGAGTAGTGTGATCAGATAGGGAGTAGAGTGATCAGACATGGAATTGTGAGATCAGAAATGGAGTAGTGTGATCAGATAGGGAGTAGAGTGATCAGACATGGAGCAGTGTGTCACATTAGACATGGAGTAGAGTGATCAGACATGGAATTGTGAGAACAGAAATGGAGTAGTGTGATCAGACATGGAGCACTGTGATCGGACATGTAGTAGAGTGTCAGATCAGACATGGTGTAGTGTGATCAGTCATGGAGTAGAGTAATCATAAGGAGAAGAATGAACAGACATGGAATTGTGTGATCAGACATGGAGCAGAGTTATCAGACATGGAGCACTGTGTCACATCAGACATGGAGTAGAGTGATTGGACATGGAGTAGAGTGATCGGACATGGAGTAGAATGATCACACATGGAGTAAAGTGTCAGATCAGACATGGAGTAGAGTAATCAGAAATGGAGTAGAGTGATCATATATGGTGTAGATTGATTGGACATGAAGTAGAGTGTCACATCAGACATGGATTAGAGTGTCACATCACAAATGGAGTAGAGTGATCAGGTATGGCGTAGAGTGATCAGACAAGGAGTAGAGCGTCACATCAGATATGGAGTAGAGTGATCAGACATGGAGTAGAGTGATCAGACATGGAGTAGTGTGATCAGACATGGAGTAGAGTGATCAGACATGGAGTAGTGAGATCAGACATGGAGTTGAGTAATCAGACATGGAGTAGTGTGATCAGACATGGAGTAGAGTAATCAGACATGGAGTAGAGTAATCAGACATGGAGTAGAGTAATCGAACATGGAGTAGAGTGGTCAGACGTGGAGTAGAGTGTCAGATGAGTCATGGTGTAGTGAGATCAGTCATGGAGTAGAGTAATCAGACATGGAGGAGAGTCATGAGACATGGAGTAGTGTGATCAGACATGGAGAAGTGTGTCACATCAGACATGGAGTAGTGTGATTAGACATGGAATTGTGAGAACAGAAATGGAGTAGTGTGATCAGATAGGGAGTAGAGTGATCAGACATGGAATTGTGAGATCAGAAATGGAGTAGTGTGATCAGATAGGGAGTAGAGTGATCAGACATGGAGCAGTGTGTCACATTAGACATGGAGTAGAGTGATCAGACATGGAATTGTGAGAACAGAAATGGAGTAGTGTGATCAGACATGGAGCACTGTGATCGGACATGGAGTAGAGTGTCACATCAGTCATGGAGTAGAGTGATCAGACATGGAGTAGATTGATTGGACATGGAGTAGAGTGATCGGACATGGAGTAGGATGTCACATCAGACATGGAGTAGAGTGTCACATCACAAATGGGGCAGAGTGATCAGACATGGAGTAGAGTAATCAGACATGGAGTAGAGTAATCAGACATGGAGTAGAGTGGTCATACATGGAGTAGATTGATTGGACATGGAGTAGAGTGTCACATCAGACATTGATTAGAGTGTCACATCACAAATGGAGTAGAGTGATCAGTTATGGAGTAGATTGATCAGACAAGGAGTAGTGTGTCACATCAGACATGGAGTAGAGTGATCAGACATGGAGCAGAGTAATCAGACATGGAGTAAAGTGATCAACAAGGAGTAGAGAGTCACATCAGATATGGAGTAGAGTGATCAGACATGGAGTAGAGTGTCAGATAAGACATGGTGTAGTGATATCAGTCATGGAGTAGAGTGATCACACATGGAATTGTGTGATCAAACATGGAGCAGAGTGATCACAGATGGAATTGTCTGATCAGACATGGAGTAGAGTGATCACACATGGAATTGTGTGATCAGACATGGAGTAGTGTGATCAGACATGGAGTACAGTGATCAGATATGGAATTGTGTGATCAGACATGGAGTAGAATGTCACATCAGACACAGAGTACAGTGATCAGACATGGTATTGTGTGATCAGACATGGAATAGAGTGTCACATCAGACACAGAGTAGATTGATCGGACATGGTGTAGTGTCATCAGATATGGAGTACAGTGGTCAGACAAGGAGTAAAGTGTCACATCAGACATGGAGTAGAGTGATCAGACGTGGAATTGTGTGATCAGACATGGAGTAGAGTGACAGATCAGACATGGAGTAGTGTGATCAGACATGGAGTAGAGTGATCAGACATGGAGTAGTGTGATCAGACACAGAGTAGAGTGATCAGACATGGAATTGTGTGATCAGACATGGAGTAGAGTGACAGATCAGACATGGAGTAGTGTGATCAGACACAGAGTAGAGTGATCAGACATGGAATTGTGTGATCAGACATGGAGTAGAGTGACAGATCAGACATGGAGTAGTGTGATCAGACATGGAGTAGAGTGATCAGACATGGAGTAGTGAGATCAGACATGGAGTTGAGTAATCAGACATGGAGTAGAGTGATCAGACGTGGAGTAGAGTGTCAGATCAGATATGGAGTAGTGAGATCAGACATGGAGTAGAGTGATCAGACATTGAGTAGTGAGATCAGACATGGAGTAGAGTGATCAGACATGGAGTAGTGTGATCAGATATGGAGTAGAGTGATCAGACATGGAGTAGAGTAATCAGACATGGAGTAGAGTGATCAGACTTGGAGTAGTGTGATCAGACATGGAGTAGAGTGATCAGACATGGAGTAGTGAGATCAGACATGGAGTTGAGTAATCAGACATGGAGTAGTGTGATCAGACATGGAGTAGAGTGATCAGACATGGAGTAGTGAGATCAGACATGGAGTAGAGTAATCAGACATGGAGTAGAGTAATCAGACATGGAGTAGAGTAATCGGACATGGAGTAGAGCGGTCAGACGTGGAGTAGAGTGTCAGATGAGTCATGGTGTAGTGAGATCAGTCATGGAGTAGATTAATCAGACATGGAGGAGAGTCATGAGACATGGAGTAGTGTGATCAGACATGGAGAAGTGTGTCACATCAGACATGGAGTAGAGTGATTAGACATGGAATTGTGAGAACAGAAATGGAGTAGTGTGATCAGAAATGGAGTAGTGTGATCAGACATGGAGCACTGTGATCGGACATGGAGTACAGTGTCAGATCAGACATGGTGTAGTGTGATCAGTCATGGAGTAGAGTAATCATAAGGAGAAGAATGAACAGACATGGAATTGTGTGATCAGACATGGAGCAGAGTGATCAGACATGGAGCACTGTGTCACATCAGACATGGAGTAGAGTGATTGGAAATGGAGTAGAGTGATCGGACATGGAGTAGAGTGATCATATATGGAGTAGATTGATTGGACATGGAGTAGAGTGTCACATCAGACATGGATTAGAGTGTCACATCACAAATGGAGTAGAGTGATCAGGTATGGCGTAGAGTGATCAGACAAGGAGTAGAGCGTCACATCAGATATGGAGTAGAGTGATCAGACATGGAGTAGAGTGATCAGACATGGAGTAGTGAGATCAGACATGGAGTAGAGTGATCAGACATGGAGTAGTGTGATCAGACATGGAGTAGAGTGATCAGACATGGAGTAGTGAGATCAGACATGGAGTTGAGTAATCAGACATGGAGTAGTGTGATCAGACATGGAGTAGAGTGATCAGACATGGAGAAGTGAGATCAGACATGGAGTAGAGTAATCGGACATGGAGTAGAGTGGTCAGACGTGGAGTAGAGTGTCAGATGAGTCATGGTGTAGTGAGATCAGTCATGGAGTAGATTAATCAGACATGGAAGAGAGTCATGAGACATGGAGTAGTGTGATCAGACATGGAGAAGTGTGTCACATCAGACATGGAGTAGAGTGATTAGACATGGAATTGTGAGAACAGAAATGGAGTAGTGTGATCAGATAGGGAGTAGAGTGATCAGACATGGAATTGTGAGATCAGAAATGGAGTAGTGTGATCAGATAGGGAGTAGAGTGATCAGACATGGAGCAGTGTGTCACATTAGACATGGAGTAGAGTGATCAGACATGGAATTGTGAGAACAGAAATGGAGTAGTGTGATCAGACATGGAGCACTGTGATCGGACATGTAGTAGAGTGTCAGATCAGACATGGTGTAGTGTGATCAGTCATGGAGTAGAGTAATCATAAGGAGAAGAATGAACAGACATGGAATTGTGTGATCAGACATGGAGCAGAGTTATCAGACATGGAGCACTGTGTCACATCAGACATGGAGTAGAGTGATTGGACATGGAGTAGAGTGATCGGACATGGAGTAGAATGATCACACATGGAGTAAAGTGTCAGATCAGACATGGAGTAGAGTAATCAGAAATGGAGTAGAGTGATCATATATGGAGTAGATTGATTGGACATGGAGTAGAGTGTCACATCAGACATGGATTAGAGTGTCACATCACAAATGGAGTAGAGTGATCAGGTATGGCGTAGAGTGATCAGACAAGGAGTAGAGCGTCACATCAGATATGGAGTAGAGTGATCAGACATGGAGTAGAGTGATCAGACATGGAGTAGTGAGATCAGACATGGAGTAGAGTGATCAGACATGGAGTAGTGTGATCAGACATGGAGTAGAGTGATCAGACATGGAGTAGTGAGATCAGACATGGAGTTGAGTAATCAGACATGGAGTAGTGTGATCAGACATGGAGTAGAGTGATCAGACATGGAGTAGTGAGATCAGACATGGAGTAGAGTAATGAGACATGGAGTAGAGTAATCGAACATGGAGTAGAGTGGTCAGACGTGGAGTAGAGTGTCAGATCAGTCATGGTGTAGTGAGATCAGTCATGGAGTAGAGTAATCAGACATGGAGGAGAGTCATGAGACATGGAGTAGTGTGATCAGACATGGAGAAGTGTGTCACATCAGACATGGAGTAGAGAGATTAGACATGGAATTGTGAGAACAGAAATGGAGTAGTGTGATCAGACAGGGAGTAGAGTGATCAGACATGGAATTGTGAGATCAGAAATGGAGTAGTGTGATCAGATAGGGAGTAGAGTGATCAGACATGGAGCAGTGTGTCACATTAGACATGGAGTAGAGTGATCAGACATGGAATTGTGAGAACAGAAATGGAGTAGTGTGATCAGACATGGAGCACTGTGATCGGACATGGAGTAGAGTGTCAGATCAGACATGGTGTAGTGTGATCAGTCATGGAGTAGAGTAATCATAAGGAGAAGAATGAACAGACATGGAATTGTGTGATCAGACATGGAGCAGAGTTATCAGACATGGAGCACTGTGTCACATCAGACATGGAGTAGAGTGATTGGACATGGAGTAGAGTGATCGGACATGGAGTAGAATGATCACACATGGAGTAAAGTGTCAGATCAGACATGGAGTAGAGTAATCAGAAATGGAGTAGAGTGATCATATATGGAGTAGATTGATTGGACATGGAGTAGAGTGTCACATCAGACATGGATTAGAGTGTCACATCACAAATGGAGTAGAGTGATCAGGTATGGCGTAGAGTGATCAGACAAGGAGTAGAGCGTCACATCAGATATGGAGTAGAGTGATCAGACATGGAGTAGAGTGATCAGACATGGAGTAGTGAGATCAGACATGGAGTAGAGTGATCAGACATGGAGTAGTGTGATCAGACATGGAGTAGAGTGATCAGACATGGAGTAGTGAGATCAGACATGGAGTTGAGTAATCAGACATGGAGTAGTGTGATCAGACATGGAGTAGAGTAATCAGACATGGAGTAGAGTAATCAGACATGGAGTAGAGTAATCGAACATGGAGTAGAGTGGTCAGACGTGGAGTAGAGTGTCAGATGAGTCATGGTGTAGTGAGATCAGTCATGGAGTAGAGTAATCAGACATGGAGGAGAGTCATGAGACATGGAGTAGTGTGATCAGACATGGAGAAGTGTGTCACATCAGACATGGAGTAGAGTGATTAGACATGGAATTGTGAGAAAACCAAATGGAGTAGTGTGATCAGATAGGGAGTAGAGTGATCAGACATGGAGCAGTGTGTCACATTAGACATGGAGTAGAGTGATCAGACATGGAATTGTGAGAACAGAAATGGAGTAGTGTGATCAGACATGGAGCACTGTGATCGGACATGGAGTACAGTGTCAGATCAGACATGGTGTAGTGTGATCAGTCATGGAGTAGAGTAATCATACGGAGAAGAATGAACAGACATGGAATTGTGTGATCAGACATGGAGCAGAGTGATCAGACATGGAGCACTGTGTCACATCAGACATGGAGTAGAGTGATTGGAAATGGAGTAGAGTGATCGGACATGGAGTAGAATGATCATATATGGAGTAGATTGATTGGACATGGAGTAGAGTGTCACATCAGACATGGATTAGAGTGTCACATCACAAATGGAGTAGAGTGATCAGGTATGGCGTAGAGTGATCAGACAAGGAGTAGAGCGTCACATCAGATATGGAGTAGAGTGATCAGACATGGAGTAGAGTGATCAGACATGGAGTAGTGAGATCAGACATGGAGTAGAGTGATCAGACATGGAGTAGTGTGATCAGACATGGAGTAGAGTGATCAGACATGGAGTAGTGAGATCAGACATGGAGTTGAGTAATCAGACATGGAGTAGTGTGATCAGACATGGAGTAGAGTGATCAGACATGGAGAAGTGAGATCAGACATGGAGTAGAGTAATCGGACATGGAGTAGAGTGGTCAGACGTGGAGTAGAGTGTCAGATGAGTCATGGTGTAGTGAGATCAGTCATGGAGTAGATTAATCAGACATGGAAGAGAGTCATGAGACATGGAGTAGTGTGATCAGACATGGAGAAGTGTGTCACATCAGACATGGAGTAGAGTGATTAGACATGGAATTGTGAGAACAGAAATGGAGTAGTGTGATCAGATAGGGAGTAGAGTGATCAGACATGGAATTGTGAGATCAGAAATGGAGTAGTGTGATCAGATAGGGAGTAGAGTGATCAGACATGGAGCAGTGTGTCACATTAGACATGGAGTAGAGTGATCAGACATGGAATTGTGAGAACAGAAATGGAGTAGTGTGATCAGACATGGAGCACTGTGATCGGACATGGAGTAGAGTGTCAGATCAGACATGGTGTAGTGTGATCAGTCATGGAGTAGAGTAATCATAAGGAGAAGAATGAACAGACATGGAATTGTGTGATCAGACATGGAGCAGAGTTATCAGACATGGAACACTGTGTCACATCAGACATGGAGTAGAGTGATTGGACATGGAGTAGAGTGATCGGACATGGAGTAGAATGATCACACATGGAGTAAAGTGTCAGATCAGACATGGAGTAGAGTAATCAGAAATGGAGTAGAGTGATCATATATGGAGTAGATTGATTGGACATGGAGTAGAGTGTCACATCAGACATGGATTAGAGTGTCACATCACAAATGGAGTAGAGTTATCAGGTATGGCGTAGAGTGATCAGACAAGGAGTAGAGCGTCACATCAGATATGGAGTAGAGTGATCAGACATGGAGTAGAGTGATCAGACATGGAGTAGTGAGATCAGACATGGAGTAGAGTGATCAGACATGGAGTAGTGTGATCAGACATGGAGTAGAGTGATCAGACATGGAGTAGTGAGATCAGACATGGAGTTGAGTAATCAGACATGGAGTAGTGTGATCAGACATGGAGTAGAGTGATCAGACATGGAGTAGTGAGATCAGACATGGAGTAGTGTAATCAGACATGGAGTAGAGTAATGAGACATGGAGTAGAGTAATCGAACATGGAGTAGAGTGGTCAGACGTGGAGTAGAGTGTCAGATGAGTCATGGTGTAGTGAGATCAGTCATGGAGTAGAGTAATCAGACATGGAGGAGAGTCATGAGACATGGAGTAGTGTGATCAGACATGGAGAAGTGTGTCACATCAGACATGGAGTAGAGAGATTAGACATGGAATTGTGAGAACAGAAATGGAGTAGTGTGATCAGACAGGGAGTAGAGTGATCAGACATGGAATTGTGAGATCAGAAATGGAGTAGTGTGATCAGATAGGGAGTAGAGTGATCAGACATGGAGCAGTGTGTCACATTAGACATGGAGTAGAGTGATCAGACATGGAATTGTGAGAACAGAAATGGAGTAGTGTGATCAGACATGGAGCACTGTGATCGGACATGGAGTAGAGTGTCAGATCAGACATGGTGTAGTGTGATCAGTCATGGAGTAGAGTAATCATAAGGAGAAGAATGAACAGACATGGAATTGTGTGATCAGACATGGAGCAGAGTTATCAGACATGGAGCACTGTGTCACATCAGACATGGAGTAGAGTGATTGGACATGGAGTAGAGTGATCGGACATGGAGTAGAATGATCACACATGGAGTAAAGTGTCAGATCAGACATGGAGTAGAGTAATCAGAAATGGAGTAGAGTGATCATATATGGAGTAGATTGATTGGACATGGAGTAGAGTGTCACATCAGACATGGATTAGAGTGTCACATCACAAATGGAGTAGAGTGATCAGGTATGGCGTAGAGTGATCAGACAAGGAGTAGAGCGTCACATCAGATATGGAGTAGAGTGATCAGACATGGAGTAGAGTGATCAGACATGGAGTAGTGAGATCAGACATGGAGTAGAGTGATCAGACATGGAGTAGTGTGATCAGACATGGAGTAGAGTGATCAGACATGGAGTAGTGAGATCAGACATGGAGTTGAGTAATCAGACATGGAGTAGTGTGATCAGACATGGAGTAGAGTAATCAGACATGGAGTAGAGTAATCGAACATGGAGTAGAGTGGTCAGACGTGGAGTAGAGTGTCAGATGAGTCATGGTGTAGTGAGATCAGTCATGGAGTAGAGTAATCAGACATGGAGGAGAGTCATGAGACATGGAGTAGTGTGATCAGACATGGAGAAGTGTGTCACATCAGACATGGAGTAGAGTGATTAGACATGGAATTGTGAGAACAGAAATGGAGTAGTGTGATCAGATAGGGAGTAGAGTGATCAGACATGGAATTGTGAGATCAGAAATGGAGTAGTGTGATCAGATAGGGAGTAGAGTGATCAGACATGGAGCAGTGTGTCACATTAGACATGGAGTAGAGTGATCAGACATGGAATTGTGAGAACAGAAATGGAGTAGTGTGATCAGACATGGAGCACTGTGATCGGACATGGAGTAGAATGTCAGATCAGACATGGTGTAGTGTGATCAGTCATGGAGTAGAGTAATCATAAGGAGAAGAATGAACAGACATGGAATTGTGTGATCAGACATGGAGCAGAGTGATCAGACATGGAGCACTGTGTCACATCAGACATGGAGTAGAGTGATTGGACATGGAGTAGAGTGATCAGACATGGAGTAGAATGATCACACATGGAGTAAAGTGTCAGATCAGACATGGAGTAGAGTAATCAGTCATGGAGTAGAGTGATCATATATGGAGTAGATTGATTGGACATGGAGTAGAGTGTCACATCAGACATGGATTAGAGTGTCACATCACGAATGGAGTAGAATGATCAGACATATAGTAGTGTGATCAGACATGGAGTAGAGTAATCAGACCGAGTAGAGTGAACAGACATGGAATTGTGTGATTAGCCATGCATCAGAGTGATCAGACATGGAGTGGAGTGTCACATCAGTCATGAAGTAGAGTGTCACATCAGTCATGGTGTAGAGGGTCACATCAGACATGGAGGAGAGTCATGAGACATAGAGTAGTGTGATCAGACATGGAGAACTGTTTCACATCAGTCATGGAGTAGTGTGATCAGACATGGAGTAGAGTGATCAGATATGGAGTAGAGTGATCAGAAATGGAGTAGAGTAATCAGACATGGAGTAGAGTGATCAGACATGGAATTGTGTGATCAGAGATGGATTAGTGTGATCAGATAGGGAGTAGAGTGATCAGACATGGAATTGTGTGATCAGACATGGAGTAGTGTGATCAGATATGGAGTAGAGTAATCAGACATGGAGTAGCGTGATCAGACATGGAGGAGAGTGATCAGATATGGAGTAGAGTAATCAGACATGGAGGAGAGTCATGAGACATGGAGAAGTGATATCAGACATGGAGAAGTGTGTCACATCAGACATGGAGTAGAGTGATTAGACATGGAATTGTGAGATCAGAAATGGAGTAGTGTGATCAGATAGGGAGTAGAGTGATCAGACATGGAGCAGTGTGTCACATTAGACATGGAGTAGAGTGATCAGACATGGAATTGTGAGAACAGAAATGGAGTAGTGTGATCAGACATGGAGCACTGTGATCGGACATGGAGTAGAATGTCAGATCAGACATGGTGTAGTGTGATCAGTCATGGAGTAGAGTAATCATAAGGAGAAGAATGAACAGACATGGAATTGTGTGATCAGACCTGGAGCAGAGTGATCAGACATGGAGCACTGTGTCACATCAGACATGGAGTAGAGTGATTGGATATGGAGTAGAGTGATCAGACATGGAGTAGAATGATCACACATGGAGTAAAGTGTCAGATCAGACATGGAGTAGAGTAATCAGTCATGGAGTAGAGTGATCATATATGGAGTAGATTGATTGGACATGGAGTAGAGTGTCACATCAGACATGGATTAGAGTGATCAGACATGGAGTAGAGTGATCAGACATGGAGTAGTGAGATCAGACATGGAGTAGAGTGATCAGACATGGAGTAGTGAGATAAGATATGGAGTAGAGTAATCAGACATGGTGTAGACTGTCAGATCAGACATGATTTAGTGAGATCGGTAATGGAGTAGAGTAATCAGACATGAAGTAGAGTGATCAGACATGGAGTAGACTAATCAGACATGGAGTAGAGTGTCAGATCAGGCATGGTGTAGTGAGATCAGACATGGAGTAGAGTAATCAGACATGAAGTAGAGTGATCAGACATGGGGTAGAGTAATCAGACATGAAGTAGAGTGTCAGATCAGGCATGGTGTAGTGAGATCAGTCATGGAGTATAGTAATCAGACATGGAGTAGAGTGATCAGACATGGAGTAGAATGATCAGACATGGAGTAGTGTGATCAGACATGGAGTAGACTATCAGACATGGAGTAGAGTAATCAGACCGAGTAGAGTGAACAGACATGGAATTGTGTGATCAGCCATGCATCAGAGTGATCAGACATGGAGTGGAGTGTCACATCAGTCATGAAGTAGAGTGTCACATCAGCCATGGTGTAGAGTGTCACATCAGACATGGAGGAGAGTCATGAGACATAGAGTAGTGTGATCAGACATGGAGAACTGTGTCACATCAGTCATGGAGTAGTGTGATCAGACATGGAGTAGAGTGATCAGATATGGAGTAGAGTGATCAGAAATGGAGTAGAGTAATCAGACATGGAGTAGAGTGATCAGACATGGAATTGTGTGATCAGACATGGATTAGTGTGATCAGATAGGGAGTAGAGTGATCAGACATGGAATTGTGTGATCAGACATGGAGTAGTGTGATCAGATATGGAGTAGAGTAATCAGACATGGAGGAGAGTCATGAGACATGGAGAAGTGATATCAGACATGGAGAAGTGTGTCACATCAGACATGGAGTAGAGTGATTAGACATGGAATTGTGAGATCAGAAATGGAGTAGTGTGATCAGATAGGGAGTAGAGTGATCAGACATGGAGCAGTGTGTCACATTAGACATGGAGTAGAGTGATCAGACATGGAATTGTGAGAACAGAAATGGAGTAGTGTAATCAGACATGGAGCACTGTGATCGGACATGGAGTAGAGTGTCAGATCAGACATGGTGTAGTGTGATCAGTCATGGAGTAGAGTAATCATAAGGAGAAGAATGAACAGACATGGAATTGTGTGATCAGACATGGAGCAGAGTGAACAGACATGGAGCACTGTGTCACATCAGACATGGAGTAGTGTAATCAGACATGGAGCACTGTGATCGGACATGGAGTAGAGTGTCAGATCAGACATGGTGTAGTGTGATCAGTCATGGAGTAGAGTAATCATAAGGAGAAGAATGAACAGACATGGAATTGTGTGATCAGACATGGAGCAGAGTTATCAGACATGGAGCACTGTGTCACATCAGACATGGAGTAGAGTGATTGGACATGGAGTAGAGTGATCGGACATGGAGTAGAATGATCACACATGGAGTAAAGTGTCAGATCAGACATGGAGTAGAGTAATCAGAAATGGAGTAGAGTGATCATATATGGAGTAGATTGATTGGACATGGAGTAGAGTGTCACATCAGACATGGATTAGAGTGTCACATCACAAATGGAGTAGAGTGATCAGGTATGGCGTAGTCTGATCGGACATGGAGTAGAATGATCACACATGGAGTAAAGTGTCAGATCAGACATGGAGTAGAGTAATCAGAAATGGAGTAGAGTGATCATATATGGAGTAGATTGATTGGACATGGAGTAGAGTGTCACATCAGACATGGATTAGAGTGTCACATCACAAATGGAGTAGAGTGATCAGGTATGGCGTAGTCTGATCAGACATGGAGTAGAGTGATCACACATGGAATTGTGTGATCAGACATGGAGTAGTGTGATCAGACATGGAGTACAGTGATCGGACATGGTATTGTGTGATCAGACATGGAATAGAGTGTCACATCAGACACAGAGTAGATTGATCGGACATGGTGTAGTGTCATCAGATATGGAGTACAGTGGTCAGACAAGGAGTAAAGTGTCACATCAGACATGGAGTAGAGTGATCAGACGTGGAATTGTGTGATCAGACATGGAGAAGAGTGACAGATCAGACATGGAGTAGTGTGATCAGACATGGAGTAGAGTGATCAGACATGGAGTAGTGTGATCAGACACAGAGTAGAGTGATCAGACATGGAATTGTGTGATCAGACATGGAGTAGAGTGACAGATCAGACATGGAGTAGTGTGATCAGACACAGAGTAGAGTGATCAGACATGGAATTGTGTGATCAGACATGGAGTAGAGTGACAGATCAGACATGGAGTAGTGTGATCAGACATGGAGTAGAGTGATCAGACATGGAGTAGTGAGATCAGACATGGAGTTGAGTAATCAGACATGGAGTAGTGTGATCAGACAAGGAGTAGTGTGTCACATCAGACATGGAGTAGAGTGATCAGACATGGAGCAGAGTAATCAGACATGGAGTAAAGTGATCAACAAGGAGTAGAGAGTCACATCACAAATGGAGTAGAGTGATCAGGTATGGCGTAGAGTGATCAGACAAGGAGTAGAGCGTCACATCAGATATGGAGTAGAGTGATCAGACATGGAGTAGAGTGATCAGACATGGAGTAGTGAGATCAGACATGGAGTAGAGTGATCAGACATGGAGTAGTGTGATCAGACATGGAGTAGAGTGATCAGACATGGAGTAGTGAGATCAGACATGGAGTTGAGTAATCAGACATGGAGTAGTGTGATCAGACATGGAGTAGAGTAATCAGACATGGAGTAGAGTAATCAGACATGGAGTAGAGTAATCGAACATGGAGTAGAGTGGTCAGACGTGGAGTAGAGTGTCAGATGAGTCATGGTGTAGTGAGATCAGTCATGGAGTAGAGTAATCAGACATGGAGGAGAGTCATGAGACATGGAGTAGTGTGATCAGACATGGAGAAGTGTGTCACATCAGACATGGAGTAGAGTGATTAGACATGGAATTGTGAGAACAGAAATGGAGTAGTGTGATCAGATAGGGAGTAGAGTGATCAGACATGGAATTGTGAGATCAGAAATGGAGTAGTGTGATCAGATAGGGAGTAGAGTGATCAGACATGGAGCAGTGTGTCACATTAGACATGGAGTAGAGTGATCAGACATGGAATTGTGAGAACAGAAATGGAGTAGTGTGATCAGACATGGAGCACTGTGATCGGACATGGAGTAGAGTGTCACATCAGTCATGGAGTAGAGTGATCAGACATGGAGTAGATTGATTGGACATGGAGTAGAGTGATCGGACATGGAGTAGGATGTCACATCAGACATGGAGTAGAGTGTCACATCACAAATGGGGCAGAGTGATCAGACATGGAGTAGAGTAATCAGACATGGAGTACAGTAATCAGACATGGAGTAGAGTGGTCATACATGGAGTAGATTGATTGGACATGGAGTAGAGTGTCACATCAGACATTGATTAGAGTGTCACATCACAAATGGAGTAGAGTGATCAGTTATGGAGTAGATTGATCAGACAAGGAGTAGTGTGTCACATCAGACATGGAGTAGAGTGATCAGACATGGAGCAGAGTAATCAGACATGGAGTAAAGTGATCAACAAGGAGTAGAGAGTCACATCAGATATGGAGTAGAGTGATCAGACATGGAGTAGAGTGTCAGATAAGACATGGTGTAGTGATATCAGTCATGGAGTAGAGTGATCACACATGGAATTGTGTGATCAAACATGGAGCAGAGTGATCACAGATGGAATTGTCTGATCAGACATGGAGTAGAGTGATCACACATGGAATTGTGTGATCAGACATGGAGTAGTGTGATCAGACATGGAGTACAGTGATCAGATATGGAATTGTGTGATCAGACATGGAGTAGAATGTCACATCAGACACAGAGTACAGTGATCAGACATGGTATTGTGTGATCAGACATGGAATAGAGTGTCACATCAGACACAGAGTAGATTGATCGGACATGGTGTAGTGTCATCAGATATGGAGTACAGTGGTCAGACAAGGAGTAAAGTGTCACATCAGACATGGAGTAGAGTGATCAGACGTGGAATTGTGTGATCAGACATGGAGTAGAGTGACAGATCAGACATGGAGTAGTGTGATCAGACATGGAGTAGAGTGATCAGACATGGAGTAGTGTGATCAGACACAGAGTAGAGTGATCAGACATGGAATTGTGTGATCAGACATGGAGTAGAGTGACAGATCAGACATGGAGTAGTGTGATCAGACACAGAGTAGAGTGATCAGACATGGAATTGTGTGATCAGACATGGAGTAGAGTGACAGATCAGACATGGAGTAGTGTGATCAGACATGGAGTAGAGTGATCAGACATGTAGTAGTGAGATCAGACATGGAGTTGAGTAATAAGACATGGAGTAGAGTGATCAGACGTGGAGTAGAGTGTCAGATCAGATATGGAGTAGTGAGATCAGACATGGAGTAGAGTAATCAGACATGGAGTAGAGTGATCAGACGTGGAGTAGAGTGTCAGATCAGACATGGAGTAGTGAGATCAGTCATGGAGTAGAGTGATCACACATGGAGTAGAGTAATCAGACATGGAGTAGAGTGATCAGACATGGAGTAGTGTGATCAGACATGGAGTAGAGTGATCAGACATGGAGTAGTGAGATCAGACATGGAGTTGAGTAATCAGACATGGAGTAGTGTGATCAGACAAGGAGTAGTGTGTCACATCAGACATGGAGTAGAGTGATCAGACATGGAGCAGAGTAATCAGACATGGAGTAAAGTGATCAACAAGGAGTAGAGAGTCACATCACAAATGGAGTAGAGTGATCAGGTATGGCGTAGAGTGATCAGACAAGGAGTAGAGCGTCACATCAGATATGGAGTAGAGTGATCAGACATGGAGTAGAGTGATCAGACATGGAGTAGTGAGATCAGACATGGAGTAGAGTGATCAGACATGGAGTAGTGTGATCAGACATGGAGTAGAGTGATCAGACATGGAGTAGTGAGATCAGACATGGAGTTGAGTAATCAGACATGGAGTAGTGTGATCAGACATGAGGTAGAGTAATCAGACATGGAGTAGAGTAATCAGACATGGAGTAGAGTAATCGAACATGGAGTAGAGTGGTCAGACGTGGAGTAGAGTGTCAGATGAGTCATGGTGTAGTGAGATCAGTCATGGAGTAGAGTAATCAGACATGGAGGAGAGTCATGAGACATGGAGTAGTGTGATCAGACATGGAGAAGTGTGTCACATCAGACATGGAGTAGAGTGATTAGACATGGAATTGTGAGAACAGAAATGGAGTAGTGTGATCAGATAGGGAGTAGAGTGATCAGACATGGAATTGTGAGATCAGAAATGGAGTAGTGTGATCAGATAGGGAGTAGAGTGATCAGACATGGAGCAGTGTGTCACATTAGACATGGAGTAGAGTGATCAGACATGGAATTGTGAGAACAGAAATGGAGTAGTGTGATCAGACATGGAGCACTGTGATCGGACATGGAGTAGAATGTCAGATCAGACATGGTGTAGTGTGATCAGTCATGGAGTAGAGTAATCATAAGGAGAAGAAAGAACAGACATGGAATTGTGTGATCAGACATGGAGCAGAGTGATCAGACATGGAGCACTGTGTCACATCAGACATGGAGTAGAGTGATTGGACATGGAGTAGAGTGATCAGACATGGAGTAGAATGATCACACATGGAGTAAAGTGTCAGATCAGACATGGAGTAGAGTAATCAGTCATGGAGTAGAGTGATCATATATGGAGTAGATTGATTGGACATGGAGTAGAGTGTCACATCAGACATGGATTAGAGTGTCACATCACAAATGGAGTAGAGTGATCAGGTATGGCGTAGAGTGATCAGACAAGGAGTAGAGCGTCACATCAGATATGGAGTAGAGTGATCAGACATGGAGTAGAGTGATCAGACATGGAGTAGTGAGATCAGACATGGAGTAGAGTGATCAGACATGGAGTAGTGAGATAAGATATGGAGTAGAGTAATCAGACATGGTGTAGACTGTCAGATCAGACATGATTTAGTGAGATCGGTAATGGAGTAGAGTAATCAGACATGAAGTAGAGTGATCAGACATGGAGTAGACTAATCAGACATGGAGTAGAGTGTCAGATCAGGCATGGTGTAGTGAGATCAGACATGGAGTAGAGTAATCAGACATGAAGTAGAGTGATCAGACATGGGGTAGAGTAATCAGACATGAAGTAGAGTGTCAGATCAGGCATGGTGTAGTGAGATCAGTCATGGAGTATAGTAATCAGACATGGAGTAGAGTGATCAGACATGGAGTAGAATGATCAGACATGGAGTAGTGTGATCAGACATGGAGTAGACTATCAGACATGGAGTAGAGTAATCAGACCGAGTAGAGTGAACAGACATGGAATTGTGTGATCAGCCATGCATCAGAGTGATCAGACATGGAGTGGAGTGTCACATCAGTCATGAAGTAGAGTGTCACATCAGTCATGGTGTAGAGTGTCACATCAGACATGGAGGAGAGTCATGAGACATAGAGTAGTGTGATCAGACATGGAGAACTGTGTCACATCAGTCATGGAGTAGTGTGATCAGACATGGAGTAGAGTGATCAGATATGGAGTAGAGTGATCAGAAATGGAGTAGAGTAATCAGACATGGAGTAGAGTGATCAGACATGGAATTGTGTGATCAGACATGGATTAGTGTGATCAGATAGGGAGTAGAGTGATCAGACATGGAATTGTGTGATCAGACATGGAGTAGTGTGATCAGATATGGAGTAGAGTAATCAGACATGGAGTAGCGTGATCAGACATGGAGGAGAGTGATCAGATATGGAGTAGAGTAATCAGACATGGAGGAGAGTCATGAGACATGGAGAAGTGATATCAGACATGGAGAAGTGTGTCACATCAGACATGGAGTAGAGTGATTAGACATGGAATTGTGAGATCAGAAATGGAGTAGTGTGATCAGATAGGGAGTAGAGTGATCAGACATGGAGCAGTGTGTCACATTAGACATGGAGTAGAGTGATCAGACATGGAATTGTGAGAACAGAAATGGAGTAGTGTGATCAGACATGGAGCACTGTGATCGGACATGGAGTAGAATGTCAGATCAGACATGGTGTAGTGTGATCAGTCATGGAGTAGAGTAATCATAAGGAGAAGAATGAACAGACATGGAATTGTGTGATCAGACATGGAGCAGAGTGATCAGACATGGAGCACTGTGTCACATCAGACATGGAGTAGAGTGATTGGACATGGAGTAGAGTGATCAGACATGGAGTAGAATGATCACACATGGAGTAAAGTGTCAGATCAGACATGGAGTAGAGTAATCAGTCATGGAGTAGAGTGATCATATATGGAGTAGATTGATTGGACATGGAGTAGAGTGTCACATCAGACATGGATTAGAGTGTCACATTACAAATGGAGTAGAGTGATCAGACATGGAGTAGAATGATCAGACATGGAGTAGTGTGATCAGACATGGAGTAGACTATCAGACATGGAGTAGAGTAATCAGACCGAGTAGAGTGAACAGACATGGAATTGTGTGATCAGCCATGCATCAGAGTGATCAGACATGGAGTGGAGTGTCACATCAGTCATGAAGTAGAGTGTCACATCAGCCATGGTGTTGAGTGTCACATCAGACATGGAGGAGAGTCATGAGACATAGAGTAGTGTGATCAGACATGGAGAACTGTGTCACATCAGGCATGGAGTAGTGTGATCAGACATGGAGTAGAGTGATCAGATATGGAGTAGAGTGATCAGAAATGGAGTAGAGTAATCAGACATGGAGTAGAGTGATCAGACATGGAATTGTGTGATCAGACATGGATTAGTGTGATCAGATAGGGAGTAGAGTGATCAGACATGGAATTGTGTGATCAGACATGGAGTAGTGTGATCAGATATGGAGTAGAGTAATCAGACATGGAGTAGCGTGATCAGACATGGAGGAGAGTGATCAGATATGGAGTAGAGTAAACAGACATGGAGGAGAGTCATGAGACATGGAGAAGTGATATCAGACATGGAGAAGTGTGTCACATCAGACATGGAGTAGAGTGATTAGACATGGAATTGTGAGATCAGAAATGGAGTAGTGTGATCAGATAGGGAGTAGAGTGATCAGACATGGAGCAGTGTGTCACATTAGACATGGAGTAGAGTGATCAGACATGGAATTGTGAGAACAGAAATGGAGTAGTGTAATCAGACATGGAGCACTGTGATCGGACATGGAGTAGAGTGTCAGATCAGACATGGTGTAGTGTGATCAGTCATGGAGTAGAGTAATCATAAGGAGAAGAATGAACAGACATGGAATTGTGTGATCAGACATGGAGCAGAGTGAACAGACATGGAGCACTGTGTCACATCAGACATGGAGTAGTGTAATCAGACATGGAGCACTGTGATCGGACATGGAGTAGAGTGTCAGATCAGACATGGTGTAGTGTGATCAGTCATGGAGTAGAGTAATCATAAGGAGAAGAATGAACAGACATGGAATTGTGTGATCAGACATGGAGCAGAGTTATCAGACATGGAGCACTGTGTCACATCAGACATGGAGTAGAGTGATTGGACATGGAGTAGAGTGATCGGACATGGAGTAGAATGATCACACATGGAGTAAAGTGTCAGATCAGACATGGAATAGAGTAATCAGAAATGGAGTAGAGTGATCATATATGGAGTAGATTGATTGGACATGGAGTAGAGTGTCACATCAGACATGGATTAGAGTGTCACATCACAAATGGAGTAGAGTGATCAGGTATGGCGTAGAGTGATCAGACATGGAGTAGTGAGATCAGACATGGATTAGAGTGATCAGACATGGAGTAGTGTGATCAGACATGGAGTAGAGTGATCAGACATGGAGTAGTGAGATCAGACATGGAGTTGAGTAATCAGACGTGGAGTAGTGTGATCAGACATGGAGTAGAGTAATCAGACATGGAGTAGAGTAATCAGACATGGAGTAGAGTAATCGAACATGGAGTAGAGTGGTCAGACGTGGAGTAGAGTGTCAGATGAGTCATGGTGTAGTGAGATCAGTCATGGAGTAGAGTAATCAGACATGGAGGAGAGTCATGAGACATGGAGTAGTGTGATCAGACATGGAGAAGTGTGTCACATCAGACATGGAGTAGAGTGATTAGACATGGAATTGTGAGAACAGAAATGGAGTAGTGTGATCAGATAGGGAGTAGAGTGATCAGACATGGAATTGTGAGATCAGAAATGGAGTAGTGTGATCAGATAGGGAGTAGAGTGATCAGACATGGAGCAGTGTGTCACATTAGACATGGAGTAGAGTGATCAGACATGGAATTGTGAGAACAGAAATGGAGTAGTGTGATCAGACATGGAGCACTGTGATCGGACATGGAGTAGAGTGTCACATCAGTCATGGAGTAGAGTGATCAGACATGGAGTAGATTGATTGGACATGGAGTAGAGTGATCGGACATGGAGTAGGATGTCACATCAGACATGGAGTAGAGTGTCACATCACAAATGGGGCAGAGTGATCAGACATGGAGTAGAGTAATCAGACATGGAGTAGAGTAATCAGACATGGAGTAGAGTGGTCATACATGGAGTAGATTGATTGGACATGGAGTAGAGTGTCACATCAGACATTGATTAGAGTGTCACATCACAAATGGAGTAGAGTGATCAGTTATGGAGTAGATTGATCAGACAAGGAGTAGTGTGTCACATCAGACATGGAGTAGAGTGATCAGACATGGAGCAGAGTAATCAGACATGGAGTAAAGTGATCAACAAGGAGTAGAGAGTCACATCAGATATGGAGTAGAGTGATCAGACATGGAGTAGAGTGTCAGATAAGACATGGTGTAGTGATATCAGTCATGGAGTACAGTGATCACACATGGAATTGTGTGATCAAACATGGAGCAGAGTGATCACAGATGGAATTGTCTGATCAGACATGGAGTAGTGTGATCAGACATGGAGGACAGTGATCAGATATGGAATTGTGTGATCAGACATGGAGTAGAATGTCACATCAGACACAGAGTACAGTGATCAGACATGGTATTGTGTGATCAGACATGGAATAGAGTGTCACATCAGACACAGAGTAGATTGATCGGACATGGTGTAGTGTCATCAGATATGGAGTACAGTGGTCAGACAAGGAGTAAAGTGTCACATCAGACATGGAGTAGAGTGATCAGACGTAGAATTGTGTGATCAGACATGGAGTAGAGTGACAGATCAGACATGGAGTAGTGTGATCAGACATGGAGTAGAGTGATCAGACATGGAGTAGTGTGATCAGACACAGAGTAGAGTGATCAGATATGGAATTGTGTGATCAGACATGGAGTAGAGTGACAGATCAGACATGGAGTAGTGTGATCAGACACAGAGTAGAGTGATCAGACATGGAATTGTGTGATCAGACATGGAGTAGAGTGACAGATCAGACATGGAGTAGTGTGATCAGACATGGAGTAGAGTGATCAGACATGGAGTAGTGAGATCAGACATGGAGTTGAGTAATCAGACATGGAGTAGAGTGATCAGACGTGGAGTAGAGTGTCAGATCAGACATGGAGTAGTGAGATCAGACATGGAGTAGAGTAATCAGACATGGAGTAGAGTGATCAGACGTGGAGTAGAGTGTCAGATCAGACATGGAGTAGTGAGATCAGTCATGGAGTAGAGTGATCACACATGGAGTAGAGTAATCAGACATGGAGTAGAGTGATCAGACATGGAGTAGTGTGATCAGACATGGAGTAGAGTGATCAGACATGGAGTAGTGAGATCAGACATGGAGTTGAGTAATCAGACATGGAGTAGTGTGATCAGACATGGAGTAGAGTGATCAGACATGGAGTAGTGAGATCAGACATGGAGTAGAGTAATCAGACATGGAGTAGAGTAATCGGACATGGAGTAGAGCGGTCAGACGTGGAGTAGAGTGTCAGATGAGTCATGGTGTAGTGAGATCAGTCATGGAGTAGATTAATCAGACATGGAGTTGAGTAATCAGACATGGAGTAGTGTGATCAGACATGGAGTAGAGTAATCAGACATGGAGTAGAGTAATCAGACATGGAGTAGAGTAATCGAACATGGAGTAGAGTGGTCAGACGTGGAGTAGAGTGTCAGATGAGTCATGGTGTAGTGAGATCAGTCATGGAGTAGAGTAATCAGACATGGAGGAGAGTCATGAGACATGGAGTAGTGTGATCAGACATGGAGAAGTGTGTCACATCAGACATGGAGTAGAGTGATTAGACATGGAATTGTGAGAACAGAAATGGAGTAGTGTGATCAGATAGGGAGTAGAGTGATCAGACATGGAATTGTGAGATCAGAAATGGAGTAGTGTGATCAGATAGGGAGTAGAGTGATCAGACATGGAGCAGTGTGTCACATTAGACATGGAGTAGAGTGATCAGACATGGAATTGTGAGAACAGAAATGGAGTAGTGTGATCAGACATGGAGCACTGTGATCGGACATGGAGTAGAATGTCAGATCAGACATGGTGTAGTGTGATCAGTCATGGAGTAGAGTAATCATAAGGAGAAGAATGAACAGACATGGAATTGTGTGATCAGACATGGAGCAGAATGATCAGACATGGAGCACTGTGTCACATCAGACATGGAGTAGAGTGATTGGACATGGAGTAGAGTGATCAGACATGGAGTAGAATGATCACACATGGAGTAAAGTGTCAGATCAGACATGGAGTAGAGTAATCAGTCATGGAGTAGAGTGATCATATATGGAGTAGATTGATTGGACATGGAGTAGAGTGTCACATCAGACATGGATTAGAGTGTCACATCACAAATGGAGTAGAGTGATCAGGTATGGCGTAGAGTGATCAGACAAGGAGTAGAGCGTCACATCAGATATGGAGTAGAGTGATCAGACATGGAGTAGAGTGATCAGACATGGAGTAGTGAGATCAGACATGGAGTAGAGTGATCAGACATGGAGTAGTGAGATAAGATATGGAGTAGAGTAATCAGACATGGTGTAGACTGTCAGATCAGACATGATTTAGTGAGATCGGTAATGGAGTAGAGTAATCAGACATGAAGTAGAGTGATCAGACATGGAGTAGACTAATCAGACATGGAGTAGAGTGTCAGATCAGGCATGGTGTAGTGAGATCAGACATGGAGTAGAGTAATCAGACATGAAGTAGAGTGATCAGACATGGGGTAGAGTAATCAGACATGAAGTAGAGTGTCAGATCAGGCATGGTGTAGTGAGATCAGTCATGGAGTATAGTAATCAGACATGGAGTAGAGTGATCAGACATGGAGTAGAATGATCAGACATGGAGTAGTGTGATCAGACATGGAGTAGACTATCAGACATGGAGTAGAGTAATCAGACCGAGTAGAGTGAACAGACATGGAATTGTGTGATCAGCCATGCATCAGAGTGATCAGACATGGAGTGGAGTGTCACATCAGTCATGAAGTAGAGTGTCACATCAGTCATGGTGTAGAGTGTCACATCAGACATGGAGGAGAGTCATGAGACATAGAGTAGTGTGATCAGACATGGAGAACTGTGTCACATCAGTCATGGAGTAGTGTGATCAGACATGGAGTAGAGTGATCAGATATGGAGTAGAGTGATCAGAAATGGAGTAGAGTAATCAGACATGGAGTAGAGTGATCAGACATGGAATTGTGTGATCAGACATGGATTAGTGTGATCAAATAGGGAGTAGAGTGATCAGACATGGAATTGTGTGATCAGACATGGAGTAGTGTGATCAGATATGGAGTAGAGTAATCAGACATGGAGTAGCGTGATCAGACATGGAGGAGAGTGATCAGATATGGAGTAGAGTAAACAGACATGGAGGAGAGTCATGAGACATGGAGAAGTGATATCAGACATGGAGAAGTGTGTCACATCAGACATGGAGTAGAGTGATTAGACATGGAATTGTGAGATCAGAAATGGAGTAGTGTGATCAGATAGGGAGTAGAGTGATCAGACATGGAGCAGTGTGTCACATTAGACATGGAGTAGAGTGATCAGACATGGAATTGTGAGAACAGAAATGGAGTAGTGTAATCAGACATGGAGCACTGTGATCGGACATGGAGTAGAGTGTCAGATCAGACATGGTGTAGTGTGATCAGTCATGGAGTAGAGTAATCATAAGGAGAAGAATGAACAGACATGGAATTGTGTGATCAGACATGGAGCAGAGTGATCAGACATGGAGCACTGTGTCACATCAGACATGGAGTAGTGTAATCAGACATGGAGCACTGTGATCGGACATGGAGTAGAGTGTCAGATCAGACATGGTGTAGTGTGATCAGTCATGGAGTAGAGTAATCATAAGGAGAAGAATGAACAGACATGGAATTGTGTGATCAGACATGGAGCAGAGTTATCAGACATGGAGCACTGTGTCACATCAGACATGGAGTAGAGTGATTGGACATGGAGTAGAGTGATCGGACATGGAGTAGAATGATCACACATGGAGTAAAGTGTCAGATCAGACATGGAATAGAGTAATCAGAAATGGAGTAGAGTGATCATATATGGAGTAGATTGATTGGACATGGAGTAGAGTGTCACATCAGACATGGATTAGAGTGTCACATCACAAATGGAGTAGAGTGATCAGGTATGGCGTAGAGTGATCAGACATGGAGTAGTGAGATCAGACATGGATTAGAGTGATCAGACATGGAGTAGTGTGATCAGACATGGAGTAGAGTGATCAGACATGGAGTAGTGAGATCAGACATGGAGTTGAGTAATCAGACGTGGAGTAGTGTGATCAGACATGGAGTAGAGTAATCAGACATGGAGTAGAGTAATCAGACATGGAGTAGAGTAATCGAACATGGAGTAGAGTGGTCAGACGTGGAGTAGAGTGTCAGATGAGTCATGGTGTAGTGAGATCAGTCATGGAGTAGAGTAATCAGACATGGAGGAGAGTCATGAGACATGGAGTAGTGTGATCAGACATGGAGAAGTGTGTCACATCAGACATGGAGTAGAGTGATTAGACATGGAATTGTGAGAACAGAAATGGAGTAGTGTGATCAGATAGGGAGTAGAGTGATCAGACATGGAATTGTGAGATCAGAAATGGAGTAGTGTGATCAGATAGGGAGTAGAGTGATCAGACATGGAGCAGTGTGTCACATTAGACATGGAGTAGAGTGATCAGACATGGAATTGTGAGAACAGAAATGGAGTAGTGTGATCAGACATGGAGCACTGTGATCGGACATGGAGTAGAGTGTCACATCAGTCATGGAGTAGAGTGATCAGACATGGAGTAGATTGATTGGACATGGAGTAGAGTGATCGGACATGGAGTAGGATGTCACATCAGACATGGAGTAGAGTGTCACATCACAAATGGGGCAGAGTGATCAGACATGGAGTAGAGTAATCAGACATGGAGTAGAGTAATCAGACATGGAGTAGAGTGGTCATACATGGAGTAGATTGATTGGACATGGAGTAGAGTGTCACATCAGACATTGATTAGAGTGTCACATCACAAATGGAGTAGAGTGATCAGTTATGGAGTAGATTGATCAGACAAGGAGTAGTGTGTCACATCAGACATGGAGTAGAGTGATCAGACATGGAGCAGAGTAATCAGACATGGAGTAAAGTGATCAACAAGGAGTAGAGAGTCACATCAGATATGGAGTAGAGTGATCAGACATGGAGTAGAGTGTCAGATAAGACATGGTGTAGTGATATCAGTCATGGAGTACAGTGATCACACATGGAATTGTGTGATCAAACATGGAGCAGAGTGATCACAGATGGAATTGTCTGATCAGACATGGAGTAGTGTGATCAGACATGGAGGACAGTGATCAGATATGGAATTGTGTGATCAGACATGGAGTAGAATGTCACATCAGACACAGAGTACAGTGATCAGACATGGTATTGTGTGATCAGACATGGAATAGAGTGTCACATCAGACACAGAGTAGATTGATCGGACATGGTGTAGTGTCATCAGATATGGAGTACAGTGGTCAGACAAGGAGTAAAGTGTCACATCAGACATGGAGTAGAGTGATCAGACGTAGAATTGTGTGATCAGACATGGAGTAGAGTGACAGATCAGACATGGAGTAGTGTGATCAGACATGGAGTAGAGTGATCAGACATGGAGTATTGTGATCAGACACAGAGTAGAGTGATCAGACATGGAATTGTGTGATCAGACATGGAGTAGAGTGACAGATCAGACATGGAGTAGTGTGATCAGACACAGAGTAGAGTGATCAGACATGGAATTGTGTGATCAGACATGGAGTAGAGTGACAGATCAGACATGGAGTAGTGTGATCAGACATGGAGTAGAGTGATCAGACATGGAGTAGTGAGATCAGACATGGAGTTGAGTAATCAGACATGGAGTAGAGTGATCAGACGTGGAGTAGAGTGTCAGATCAGACATGGAGTAGTGAGATCAGACATGGAGTAGAGTAATCAGACATGGAGTAGAGTGATCAGACGTGGAGTAGAGTGTCAGATCAGACATGGAGTAGTGAGATCAGTCATGGAGTAGAGTGATCACACATGGAGTAGAGTAATCAGACATGGAGTAGAGTGATCAGACATGGAGTAGTGTGATCAGACATGGAGTAGAGTGATCAGACATGGAGTAGTGAGATCAGACATGGAGTTGAGTAATCAGACATGGAGTAGTGTGATCAGACATGGAGTAGAGTGATCAGACATGGAGTAGTGAGATCAGACATGGAGTAGAGTAATCAGACATGGAGTAGAGTAATCGGACATGGAGTAGAGCGGTCAGACGTGGAGTAGAGTGTCAGATGAGTCATGGTGTAGTGAGATCAGTCATGGAGTAGATTAATCAGACATGGAGTTGAGTAATCAGACATGGAGTAGTGTGATCAGACATGGAGTAGAGTAATCAGACATGGAGTAGAGTAATCAGACATGGAGTAGAGTAATCGAACATGGAGTAGAGTGGTCAGACGTGGAGTAGAGTGTCAGATGAGTCATGGTGTAGTGAGATCAGTCATGGAGTAGAGTAATCAGACATGGAGGAGAGTCATGAGACATGGAGTAGTGTGATCAGACATGGAGAAGTGTGTCACATCAGACATGGAGTAGAGTGATTAGACATGGAATTGTGAGAACAGAAATGGAGTAGTGTGATCAGATAGGGAGTAGAGTGATCAGACATGGAATTGTGAGATCAGAAATGGAGTAGTGTGATCAGATAGGGAGTAGAGTGATCAGACATGGAGCAGTGTGTCACATTAGACATGGAGTAGAGTGATCAGACATGGAATTGTGAGAACAGAAATGGAGTAGTGTGATCAGACATGGAGCACTGTGATCGGACATGGAGTAGAATGTCAGATCAGACATGGTGTAGTGTGATCAGTCATGGAGTAGAGTAATCATAAGGAGAAGAATGAACAGACATGGAATTGTGTGATCAGACATGGAGCAGAATGATCAGACATGGAGCACTGTGTCACATCAGACATGGAGTAGAGTGATTGGACATGGAGTAGAGTGATCAGACATGGAGTAGAATGATCACACATGGAGTAAAGTGTCAGATCAGACATGGAGTAGAGTAATCAGTCATGGAGTAGAGTGATCATATATGGAGTAGATTGATTGGACATGGAGTAGAGTGTCACATCAGACATGGATTAGAGTGTCACATCACAAATGGAGTAGAGTGATCAGGTATGGCGTAGAGTGATCAGACAAGGAGTAGAGCGTCACATCAGATATGGAGTAGAGTGATCAGACATGGAGTAGAGTGATCAGACATGGAGTAGTGAGATCAGACATGGAGTAGAGTGATCAGACATGGAGTAGTGAGATAAGATATGGAGTAGAGTAATCAGACATGGTGTAGACTGTCAGATCAGACATGATTTAGTGAGATCGGTAATGGAGTAGAGTAATCAGACATGAAGTACAGTGATCAGACATGGAGTAGACTAATCAGACATGGAGTAGAGTGTCAGATCAGGCATGGTGTAGTGAGATCAGACATGGAGTAGAGTAATCAGACATGAAGTAGAGTGATCAGACATGGGGTAGAGTAATCAGACATGAAGTAGAGTGTCAGATCAGGCATGGTGTAGTGAGATCAGTCATGGAGTATAGTAATCAGACATGGAGTAGAGTGATCAGACATGGAGTAGAATGATCAGACATGGAGTAGTGTGATCAGACATGGAGTAGACTATCAGACATGGAGTAGAGTAATCAGACCGAGTAGAGTGAACAGACATGGAATTGTGTGATCAGCCATGCATCAGAGTGATCAGACATGGAGTGGAGTGTCACATCAGTCATGAAGTAGAGTGTCACATCAGTCATGGTGTAGAGTGTCACATCAGACATGGAGGAGAGTCATGAGACATAGAGTAGTGTGATCAGACATGGAGAACTGTGTCACATCAGTCATGGAGTAGTGTGATCAGACATGGAGTAGAGTGATCAGACATGGTGTAGTGTGATCAGACATGGAGTAGAGTGATCAGATATGGAGTAGAGTGATCAGAAATGGAGTAGAGTAATCAGACATGGAGTAGAGTGATCAGACATGGAATTGTGTGATCAGACATGGATTAGTGTGATCAGATAGGGAGTAGAGTGATCAGACATGTTATTGTGTGATCAGACATGGAGTAGTGTGATCAGATATGGAGTAAAGTAATCAGACATGGAGTAGCGTGATCAGACATGGAGGAGAGTGATCAGATATGGAGTAGAGTAATCAGACATGGAGGAGAGTCATGAGACATGGAGAAGTGATATCAGACATGGAGAAGTGTGTCACATCAGACATGGAGTAGAGTGATTAGACATGGAATTGTGAGATCAGAAATGGAGTAGTGTGATCAGATAGGGAGTAGAGTGATCAGACATGGAGCAGTGTGTCACATTAGACATGGAGTAGAGTGATCAGACATGGAATTGTGAGAACAGAAATGGAGTAGTGTGATCAGACATGGAGCACTGTGATCGGACATGGAGTAGAATGTCAGATCAGACATGGTGTAGTGTGATCAGTCATGGAGTAGAGTAATCATAAGGAGAAGAATGAACAGACATGGAATTGTGTGATCAGACATGGAGCAGAGTGATCAGACATGGAGCACTGTGTCACATCAGACATGGAGTAGAGTGATTGGACATGGAGTAGAGTGATCAGACATGGAGTAGAATGATCACACATGGAGTAAAGTGTCAGATCAGACATGGAGTAGAGTAATCAGTCATGGAGTAGAGTGATCATATATGGAGTAGATTGATTGGACATGGAGTAGAGTGTCACATCAGACATGGATTAGAGTGTCACATTACAAATGGAGTAGAGTGATCAGGTATGGCGTAGAGTGATCAGACAAGGAGTAGAGCGTCACATCAGATATGGAGTAGAGTGATCAGACATGGAGTAGAGTGATCAGACATGGAGTAGTGAGATCAGACATGGAGTAGAGTGATCAGACATGGAGTAGTGAGATAAGATATGGAGTAGAGTAATCAGACATGGTGTAGACTGTCAGATCAGACATGATTTAGTGAGATCGGTAATGGAGTAGAGTAATCAGACATGAAGTAGAGTGATCAGACATGGAGTAGACTAATCAGACATGGAGTAGAGTGTCAGATCAGGCATGGTGTAGTGAGATCAGACATGGAGTAGAGTAATCAGACATGAAGTAGAGTGATCAGACATGGGGTAGAGTAATCAGACATGAAGTAGAGTGTCAGATCAGGCATGGTGTAGTGAGATCAGTCATGGAGTATAGTAATCAGACATGGAGTAGAGTGATCAGACATGGAGTAGAATGATCAGACATGGAGTAGTGTGATCAGACATGGAGTAGACTATCAGACATGGAGTAGAGTAATCAGACCGAGTAGAGTGAACAGACATGGAATTGTGTGATCAGCCATGCATCAGAGTGATCAGACATGGAGTGGAGTGTCACATCAGTCATGAAGTAGAGTGTCACATCAGCCATGGTGTAGAGTGTCACATCAGACATGGAGGAGAGTCATGAGACATAGAGTAGTGTGATCAGACATGGAGAACTGTGTCACATCAGGCATGGAGTAGTGTGATCAGACATGGAGTAGAGTGATCAGATATGGAGTAGAGTGATCAGAAATGGAGTAGAGTAATCAGACATGGAGTAGAGTGATCAGACATGGAATTGTGTGATCAGACATGGATTAGTGTGATCAGATAGGGAGTAGAGTGATCAGACATGGAATTGTGTGATCAGACATGGAGTAGTGTGATCAGATATGGAGTAGAGTAATCAGACATGGAGTAGCGTGATCAGACATGGAGGAGAGTGATCAGATATGGAGTAGAGTAAACAGACATGGAGGAGAGTCATGAGACATGGAGAAGTGATATCAGACATGGAGAAGTGTGTCACATCAGACATGGAGTAGAGTGATTAGACATGGAATTGTGAGATCAGTAATGGAGTAGTGTGATCAGATAGGGAGTAGAGTGATCAGACATGGAGCAGTGTGTCACATTAGACATGGAGTAGAGTGATCAGACATGGAATTGTGAGAACAGAAATGGAGTAGTGTAATCAGACATGGAGCACTGTGATCGGACATGGAGTAGAGTGTCAGATCAGACATGGTGTAGTGTGATCAGTCATGGAGTAGAGTAATCATAAGGAGAAGAATGAACAGACATGGAATTGTGTGATCAGACATGGAGCAGAGTGAACAGACATGGAGCACTGTGTCACATCAGACATGGAGTAGTGTAATCAGACATGGAGCACTGTGATCGGACATGGAGTAGAGTGTCAGATCAGACATGGTGTAGTGTGATCAGTCATGGAGTAGAGTAATCATAAGGAGAAGAATGAACAGACATGGAATTGTGTGATCAGACATGGAGCAGAGTTATCAGACATGGAGCACTGTGTCACATCAGACATGGAGTAGAGTGATTGGACATGGAGTAGAGTGATCGGACATGGAGTAGAATGATCACACATGGAGTAAAGTGTCAGATCAGACATGGAGTAGAGTAATCAGAAATGGAGTAGAGTGATCATATATGGAGTAGATTGATTGGACATGGAGTAGAGTGTCACATCAGACATGGATTAGAGTGTCACATCACAAATGGAGTAGAGTGATCAGGTATGGCGTAGAGTGATCAGACATGGAGTAGTGAGATCAGACATGGATTAGAGTGATCAGACATGGAGTAGTGTGATCAGACATGGAGTAGAGTGATCAGACATGGAGTAGTGAGATCAGACATGGAGTTGAGTAATCAGACGTGGAGTAGTGTGATCAGACATGGAGTAGAGTAATCAGACATGGAGTAGAGTAATCAGACATGGAGTAGAGTAATCGAACATGGAGTAGAGTGGTCAGACGTGGAGTAGAGTGTCAGATGAGTCATGGTGTAGTGAGATCAGTCATGGAGTAGAGTAATCAGACATGGAGGAGAGTCATGAGACATGGAGTAGTGTGATCAGACATGGAGAAGTGTGTCACATTAGACATGGAGTAGAGTGATCAGACATGGAATTGTGAGAACAGAAATGGAGTAGTGTGATCAGACATGGAGCACTGTGATCGGACATGGAGTAGAGTGTCACATCAGTCATGGAGTAGAGTGATCAGACATGGAGTAGATTGATTGGACATGGAGTAGAGTGATCGGACATGGAGTAGGATGTCACATCAGACATGGAGTAGAGTGTCACATCACAAATGGGGCAGAGTGATTAGACATGGAGTAGAGTAATCAGACATGGAGTAGAGTAATCAGACATGGAGTAGAGTGGTCATACATGGAGTAGATTGATTGGACATGGAGTAGAGTGTCACATCAGACATTGATTAGAGTGTCACATCACAAATGGAGTAGAGTGATCAGTTATGGAGTAGATTGATCAACAAGGAGTAGAGAGTCACATCAGATATGGAGTAGAGTGATCAGACATGGAGTAGAGTGTCAGATAAGACATGGTGTAGTGATATCAGTCATGGAGTAGAGTGATCACACATGGAATTGTGTGATCAAACATGGAGCAGAGTGATCACAGATGGAATTGTCTGATCAGACATGGAGTAGTGTGATCAGACATGGAGGACAGTGATCAGATATGGAATTGTGTGATCAGACATGGAGTAGAATGTCACATCAGACACAGAGTACAGTGATCAGACATGGTATTGTGTGATCAGACATGGAATAGAGTGTCACATCAGACACAGAGTAGATTGATCGGACATGGTGTAGTGTCATCAGATATGGAGTACAGTGGTCAGACAAGGAGTAAAGTGTCACATCAGACATGGAGTAGAGTGATCAGACGTAGAATTGTGTGATCAGACATGGAGTAGAGTGACAGATCAGACATGGAGTAGTGTGATCAGACATGGAGTAGAGTGATCAGACATGGAGTAGTGTGATCAGACACAGAGTAGAGTGATCAGACATGGAATTGTGTGATCAGACATGGAGTAGAGTGACAGATCAGACATGGAGTAGTGTGATCAGACACAGAGTAGAGTGATCAGACATGGAATTGTGTGATCAGACATGGAGTAGAGTGACAGATCAGACATGGAGTAGTGTGATCAGACATGGAGTAGAGTGATCAGACATGGAGTAGTGAGATCAGACATGGAGTTGAGTAATCAGACATGGAGTAGAGTGATCAGACGTGGAGTAGAGTGTCAGATCAGACATGGAGTAGTGAGATCAGACATGGAGTAGAGTAATCAGACATGGAGTAGAGTGATCAGACGTGGAGTAGAGTGTCAGATCAGACATGGAGTAGTGAGATCAGTCATGGAGTAGAGTGATCACACATGGAGTAGAGTAATCAGACATGGAGTAGAGTGATCAGACATGGAGTAGTGTGATCAGACATGGAGTAGAGTGATCAGACATGGAGTAGTGAGATCAGACATGGAGTTGAGTAATCAGACATGGAGTAGTGTGATCAGACATGGAGTAGAGTGATCAGACATGGAGTAGTGAGATCAGACATGGAGTAGAGTAATCAGACATGGAGTAGAGTAATCGGACATGGAGTAGAGCGGTCAGACGTGGAGTAGAGTGTCAGATGAGTCATGGTGTAGTGAGATCAGTCATGGAGTAGATTAATCAGACATGGAGTTGAGTAATCAGACATGGAGTAGTGTGATCAGACATGGAGTAGAGTAATCAGACATGGAGTAGAGTAATCGAACATGGAGTAGAGTGGTCAGACGTGGAGTAGAGTGTCAGATGAGTCATGGTGTAGTGAGATCAGTCATGGAGTAGAGTAATCAGACATGGAGGAGAGTCATGAGACATGGAGTAGGGTGATCAGACATGGAGAAGTGTGTCACATCAGACATGGAGTAGAGTGATTAGACATGGAATTGTGAGAACAGAAATGGAGTAGTGTGATCAGATAGGGAGTAGAGTGATCAGACATGGAATTGTGAGATCAGAAATGGAGTAGTGTGATCAGATAGGGAGTAGAGTGATCAGACATGGAGCAGTGTGTCACATTAGACATGGAGTAGAGTGATCAGACATGGAATTCTGAGAACAGAAATGGAGTAGTGTGATCAGACATGGAGTAGAGTGTCACATCAGTCATGGAGTAGAGTGATCAGACATGGAGTAGATTGATTGGACATGGAGTAGAGTGATCGGACATGGAGTAGGATGTCACATCAGACATGGAGTAGAGTGTCACATCAGAAATGGGGCAGAGTGATCAGACATGGAGTAGAGTAATCAGACATGGAGTAGAGTAATCAGACATGGAGTAGAGTGGTCATACATGGAGTAGATTGATTGGACATGGAGTAGAGTGTCACATCAGACATTGATTAGAGTGTCACATCACAAATGGAGTAGAGTGATCAGTTATGGAGTAGATTGATCAGACAAGGAGTAGTGTGTCACATCAGACATGGAGTAGAGTGATCAGACATGGAGCAGAGTAATCAGACATGGAGTAAAGTGATCAACAAGGAGTAGAGAGTCACATCAGATATGGAGTAGAGTGATCAGACATGGAGTAGAGTGTCAGATAAGACATGGTGTAGTGATATCAGTCATGGAGTAGAGTGATCACACATGGAATTGTGTGATCAAACATGGAGCAGAGTGATCACAGATGGAATTGTCTGATCCGACATGGAGTAGAGTGATCACACATGGAATTGTGTGATCTCACATGGAGTAGTGTGATCAGACATGGAGTACAGTGATCAGATATGGAATTGTGTGATCAGACATGGAGTAGAATGTCACATCAGACACAGAGTACAGTGATCAGACATGGTATTGTGTGATCAGACATGGAATAGAGTGTCACATCAGACACAGAGTAGATTGATCGGACATGGTGTAGTGTCATCAGATATGGAGTACAGTGGTCAGACAAGGAGTAAAGTGTCACATCAGACATGGAGTAGAGTGATCAGACGTGGAATTGTGTGATCAGACATGGAGTAGAGTGACAGATCAGACATGGAGTAGTGTGATCAGACATGGAGTAGAGTGATCAGACATGGAGTAGTGTGATCAGACACAGAGTAGAGTGATCAGACATGGAATTGTGTGATCAGACATGGAGTAGAGTGACAGATCAGACATGGAGTAGTGTGATCAGACACAGAGTAGAGTGATCAGACATGGAATTGTGTGATCAGACATGGAGTAGAGTGACAGATCAGACATGGAGTAGTGTGATCAGACATGGAGTAGAGTGATCAGACATGGAGTAGTGAGATCAGACATGGAGTTGAGTAATCAGACATGGAGTAGTGTGATCAGACATGGAGTAGAGTGATCAGACATGGAGTAGTGAGATCAGACATGGAGTTGAGTAATCAGACATGGAGTAGTGTGATCAGACATGGAGTAGAGTGATCAGACATGGAGTAGTGAGATCAGACATGGAGTAGAGTAATCAGACATGGAGTAGAGTAATCAGACATGGAGTAGAGTAATCGGACATGGAGTAGAGCGGTCAGACGTGGAGTAGAGTGTCAGATGAGTCATGGTGTAGTGAGATCAGTCATGGAGTAGATTAATCAGACATGGAGGAGAGTCATGAGACATGGAGTAGTGTGATCAGACATGGAGAAGTGTGTCACATCAGACATGGAGTAGAGTGATTAGACATGGAATTGTGAGAACAGAAATGGAGTAGTGTGATCAGATAGGGAGTAGAGTGATCAGACATGGAGCAGTGTGTCACATTAGACATGGAGTAGAGTGATCAGACATGGAATTGTGAGAACAGAAATGGAGTAGTGTGATCAGACATGGAGCACTGTGATCGGACATGGAGTACAGTGTCAGATCAGACATGGTGTAGTGTGATCAGTCATGGAGTAGAGTAATCATAAGGAGAAGAATGAACAGACATGGAATTGTGTGATCAGACATGGAGCAGAGTTATCAGACATGGAGCACTGTGTCACATCAGACATGGAGTAGAGTGATTGGACATGGAGTAGAGTGATCGGACATGGAGTAGAATGATCACACATGGAGTAAAGTGTCAGATCAGACATGGAGTAGAGTAATCAGAAATGGAGTAGAGTGATCATATATGGAGTAGATTGATTGGACATGGAGTAGAGTGTCACATCAGACATGGATTAGAGTGTCACATCACAAATGGAGTAGAGTGATCAGGTATGGCGTAGAGTGATCAGACATGGAGTAGTGAGATCAGACATGGATTAGAGTGATCAGACATGGAGTAGTGTGATCAGACATGGAGTAGAGTGATCAGACATGGAGTAGTGAGATCAGACATGGAGTTGAGTAATCAGACATGGAGTAGTGTGATCAGACATGGAGTAGAGTAATCAGACATGGAGTAGAGTAATCAGACATGGAGTAGAGTAATCGAACATGGAGTAGAGTGGTCAGACGTGGAGTAGAGTGTCAGATGAGTCATGGTGTAGTGAGATCAGTCATGGAGTAGAGTAATCAGACATGGAGGAGAGTCATGAGACATGGAGTAGTGTGATCAGACATGGAGAAGTGTGTCACATCAGACATGGAGTAGAGTGATTAGACATGGAATTGTGAGAACAGAAATGGAGTAGTGTGATCAGATAGGGAGTAGAGTGATCAGACATGGAGCAGTGTGTCACATTAGACATGGAGTAGAGTGATCAGACATGGAATTGTGAGAACAGAAATGGAGTAGTGTGATCAGACATGGAGCACTGTGATCGGACATGGAGTAGAGTGTCACATCAGTCATGGAGTAGAGTGATCAGACATGGAGTAGATTGATTGGACATGGAGTAGAGTGATCGGACATGGAGTAGGATGTCACATCAGACATGGAGTAGAGTGTCACATCACAAATGGGGCAGAGTGATCAGACATGGAGTAGAGTAATCAGACATGGAGTAGAGTAATCAGACATGGAGTAGAGTGGTCATACATGGAGTAGATTGATTGGACATGGAGTAGAGTGTCACATCAGACATTGATTAGAGTGTCACATCACAAATGGAGTAGAGTGATCAGTTATGGAGTAGATTGATCAGACAAGGAGTAGTGTGTCACATCAGACATGGAGTAGAGTGATCAGACATGGAGCAGAGTAATCAGACATGGAGTAAAGTGATCAACAAGGAGTAGAGAGTCACATCAGATATGGAGTAGAGTGATCAGACATGGAGTAGAGTGTCAGATAAGACATGGTGTAGTGATATCAGTCATGGAGTAGAGTGATCACACATGGAATTGTGTGATCAAACATGGAGCAGAGTGATCACAGATGGAATTGTCTGATCCGACATGGAGTAGAGTGATCACACATGGAATTGTGTGATCTCACATGGAGTAGTGTGATCAGACATGGAGGACAGTGATCAGATATGGAATTGTGTGATCAGACATGGAGTAGAATGTCACATCAGACACAGAGTACAGTGATCAGACATGGTATTGTGTGATCAGACATGGAATAGAGTGTCACATCAGACACAGAGTAGATTGATCGGACATGGTGTAGTGTCATCAGATATGGAGTACAGTGGTCAGACAAGGAGTAAAGTGTCACATCAGACATGGAGTAGAGTGATCAGACGTAGAATTGTGTGATCAGACATGGAGTAGAGTGACAGATCAGACATGGAGTAGTGTGATCAGACATGGAGTAGAGTGATCAGACATGGAGTAGTGTGATCAGACACAGAGTAGAGTGATCAGACATGGAATTGTGTGATCAGACATGGAGTAGAGTGACAGATCAGACATGGAGTAGTGTGATCAGACACAGAGTAGAGTGATCAGACATGGAATTGTGTGATCAGACATGGAGTAGAGTGACAGATCAGACATGGAGTAGTGTGATCAGACATGGAGTAGAGTGATCAGACATGGAGTAGTGAGATCAGACATGGAGTTGAGTAATCAGACATGGAGTAGAGTGATCAGACGTGGAGTAGAGTGTCAGATCAGACATGGAGTAGTGAGATCAGACATGGAGTAGAGTAATCAGACATGGAGTAGAGTGATCAGACGTGGAGTAGAGTGTCAGATCAGACATGGAGTAGTGAGATCAGTCATGGAGTAGAGTGATCACACATGGAGTAGAGTAATCAGACATGGAGTAGAGTGATCAGACATGGAGTAGTGTGATCAGACATGGAGTAGAGTGATCAGACATGGAGTAGTGAGATCAGACATGGAGTTGAGTAATCAGACATGGAGTAGTGTGATCAGACATGGAGTAGAGTGATCAGACATGGAGTAGTGAGATCAGACATGGAGTAGAGTAATCAGACATGGAGTAGAGTAATCGGACATGGAGTAGAGCGGTCAGACGTGGAGTAGAGTGTCAGATGAGTCATGGTGTAGTGAGATCAGTCATGGAGTAGATTAATCAGACATGGAGTTGAGTAATCAGACATGGAGTTGTGTGATCAGACATGGAGTAGAGTAATCAGACATGGAGTAGAGTAATCGAACATGGAGTAGAGTGGTCAGACGTGGAGTAGAGTGTCAGATGAGTCATGGTGTAGTGAGATCAGTCATGGAGTAGAGTAATCAGACATGGAGGAGAGTCATGAGACATGGAGTAGGGTGATCAGACATGGAGAAGTGTGTCACATCAGACATGGAGTAGAGTGATTAGACATGGAATTGTGAGAACAGAAATGGAGTAGTGTGATCAGATAGGGAGTAGAGTGATCAGACATGGAATTGTGAGATCAGAAATGGAGTAGTGTGATCAGATAGGGAGTAGAGTGATCAGACATGGAGCAGTGTGTCACATTAGACATGGAGTAGAGTGATCAGACATGGAATTCTGAGAACAGAAATGGAGTAGTGTGATCAGACATGGAGTAGAGTGTCACATCAGTCATGGAGTAGAGTGATCAGACATGGAGTAGATTGATTGGACATGGAGTAGAGTGATCGGACATGGAGTAGGATGTCACATCAGACATGGAGTAGAGTGTCACATCAGAAATGGGGCAGAGTGATCAGACATGGAGTAGAGTAATCAGACATGGAGTAGAGTAATCAGACATGGAGTAGAGTGGTCATACATGGAGTAGATTGATTGGACATGGAGTAGAGTGTCACATCAGACATGGAGTAGAGTGTCACATCACAAATGGAGTAGAGTGATCAGTTATGGAGTAGATTGATCAGACAAGGAGTAGTGTGTCACATCAGACATGGAGTAGAGTGATCAGACATGGAGCAGAGTAATCAGACATGGAGTAAAGTGATCAACAAGGAGTAGAGAGTCACATCAGATATGGAGTAGAGTGATCAGACATGGAGTAGAGTGTCAGATAAGACATGGTGTAGTGATATCAGTCATGGAGTAGAGTGATCACACATGGAATTGTGTGATCAAACATGGAGCAGAGTGATCACAGATGGAATTGTCTGATCCGACATGGAGTAGAGTGATCACACATGGAATTGTGTGATCTCACATGGAGTAGTGTGATCAGACATGGAGTACAGTGATCAGATATGGAATTGTGTGATCAGACATGGAGTAGAATGTCACATCAGACACAGAGTACAGTGATCAGACATGGTATTGTGTGATCAGACATGGAATAGAGTGTCACATCAGACACAGAGTAGATTGATCGGACATGGTGTAGTGTCATCAGATATGGAGTACAGTGGTCAGACAAGGAGTAAAGTGTCACATCAGACATGGAGTAGAGTGATCAGACGTGGAATTGTGTGATCAGACATGGAGTAGAGTGACAGATCAGACATGGAGTAGTGTGATCAGACATGGAGTAGAGTGATCAGACATGGAGTAGTGTGATCAGACACAGAGTAGAGTGATCAGACATGGAATTGTGTGATCAGACATGGAGTAGAGTGACAGATCAGACATGGAGTAGTGTGATCAGACACAGAGTAGAGTGATCAGACATGGAATTGTGTGATCAGACATGGAGTAGAGTGACAGATCAGACATGGAGTAGTGTGATCAGACATGGAGTAGAGTGATCAGACATGGAGTAGTGAGATCAGACATGGAGTTGAGTAATCAGACATGGAGTAGTGTGATCAGACATGGAGTAGAGTGATCAGACATGGAGTAGTGAGATCAGACATGGAGTTGAGTAATCAGACATGGAGTAGTGTGATCAGACATGGAGTAGAGTGATCAGACATGGAGTAGTGAGATCAGACATGGAGTAGAGTAATCAGACATGGAGTAGAGTAATCAGACATGGAGTAGAGTAATCGGACATGGAGTAGAGCGGTCAGACGTGGAGTAGAGTGTCAGATGAGCCATGGTGTAGTGAGATCAGTCATGGAGTAGATTAATCAGACATGGAGGAGAGTCATGAGACATGGAGTAGTGTGATCAGACATGGAGAAGTGTGTCACATCAGACATGGAGTAGAGTGATTAGACATGGAATTGTGAGAACAGAAATGGAGTAGTGTGATCAGATAGGGAGTAGAGTGATCAGACATGGAGCAGTGTGTCACATTAGACATGGAGTAGAGTGATCAGACATGGAATTGTGAGAACAGAAATGGAGTAGTGTGATCAGACATGGAGCACTGTGATCGGACATGGAGTACAGTGTCAGATCAGACATGGTGTAGTGTGATCAGTCATGGAGTAGAGTAATCATAAGGAGAAGAATGAACAGACATGGAATTGTGTGATCAGACATGGAGCAGAGTTATCAGACATGGAGCACTGTGTCACATCAGACATGGAGTAGAGTGATTGGACATGGAGTAGAGTGATCGGACATGGAGTAGAATGATCACACATGGAGTAAAGTGTCAGATCAGACATGGAGTAGAGTAATCAGAAATGGAGTAGAGTGATCATATATGGAGTAGATTGATTGGACATGGAGTAGAGTGTCACATCAGACATGGATTAGAGTGTCACATCACAAATGGAGTAGAGTGATCAGGTATGGCGTAGAGTGATCAGACATGGAGTAGTGAGATCAGACATGGATTAGAGTGATCAGACATGGAGTAGTGTGATCAGACATGGAGTAGAGTGATCAGACATGGAGTAGTGAGATCAGACATGGAGTTGAGTAATCAGACATGGAGTAGTGTGATCAGACATGGAGTAGAGTAATCAGACATGGAGTAGAGTAATCAGACATGGAGTAGAGTAATCGAACATGGAGTAGAGTGGTCAGACGTGGAGTAGAGTGTCAGATGAGTCATGGTGTAGTGAGATCAGTCATGGAGTAGAGTAATCAGACATGGAGGAGAGTCATGAGACATGGAGTAGTGTGATCAGACATGGAGAAGTGTGTCACATCAGACATGGAGTAGAGTGATTAGACATGGAATTGTGAGAACAGAAATGGAGTAGTGTGATCAGATAGGGAGTAGAGTGATCAGACATGGAGCAGTGTGTCACATTAGACATGGAGTAGAGTGATCAGACATGGAATTGTGAGAACAGAAATGGAGTAGTGTGATCAGACATGGAGCACTGTGATCGGACATGGAGTAGAGTGTCACATCAGTCATGGAGTAGAGTGATCAGACATGGAGTAGATTGATTGGACATGGAGTAGAGTGATCGGACATGGAGTAGGATGTCACATCAGACATGGAGTAGAGTGTCACATCACAAATGGGGCAGAGTGATCAGACATGGAGTAGAGTAATCAGACATGGAGTAGAGTAATCAGACATGGAGTAGAGTGGTCATACATGGAGTAGATTGATTGGACATGGAGTAGAGTGTCACATCAGACATTGATTAGAGTGTCACATCACAAATGGAGTAGAGTGATCAGTTATGGAGTAGATTGATCAGACAAGGAGTAGTGTGTCACATCAGACATGGAGTAGAGTGATCAGACATGGAGCAGAGTAATCAGACATGGAGTAAAGTGATCAACAAGGAGTAGAGAGTCACATCAGATATGGAGTAGAGTGATCAGACATGGAGTAGAGTGTCAGATAAGACATGGTGTAGTGATATCAGTCATGGAGTAGAGTGATCACACATGGAATTGTGTGATCAAACATGGAGCAGAGTGATCACAGATGGAATTGTCTGATCAGACATGGAGTAGTGTGATCAGACATGGAGTACAGTGATCAGATATGGAATTGTGTGATCAGACATGGAGTAGAATGTCACATCAGACACAGAGTACAGTGATCAGACATGGTATTGTGTGATCAGACATGGAATAGAGTGTCACATCAGACACAGAGTAGATTGATCGGACATGGTGTAGTGTCATCAGATATGGAGTACAGTGGTCAGACAAGGAGTAAAGTGTCACATCAGACATGGAGTAGAGTGATCAGACGTGGAATTGTGTGATTAGACATGGAGTAGAGTGACAGATCAGACATGGAGTAGTGTGATCAGACATGGAGTAGAGTGATCAGACATGGAGTAGTGTGATCAGACACAGAGTAGAGTGATCAGACATGGAATTGTGTGATCAGACATGGAGTAGAGTGACAGATCAGACATGGAGTAGTGTGATCAGACACAGAGTAGAGTGATCAGACATGGAATTGTGTGATCAGACATGGAGTAGAGTGACAGATCAGACATGGAGTAGTGTGATCAGACATGGAGTAGAGTGATCAGACATGGAGTAGTGAGATCAGACATGGAGTTGAGTAATCAGACATGGAGTAGAGTGATCAGACGTCGAGTAGAGTGTCAGATCAGACATGGAGTAGTGAGATCAGACATGGAGTAGAGTAATCAGACATGGAGTAGAGTGATCAGACGTGGAGTAGAGTGTCAGATCAGACATGGAGTAGTGAGATCAGTCATGGAGTAGAGTGATCACACATGGAGTAGAGTAATCAGACATGGAGTAGAGTGATCAGACATGGAGTAGTGTGATCAGACATGGAGTAGAGTGATCAGACATGGAGTAGTGAGATCAGACATGGAGTTGAGTAATCAGACATGGAGTAGTGTGATCAGACATGGAGTAGAGTGATCAGACATGGAGTAGTGAGATCAGACATGGAGTAGAGTAATCAGACATGGAGTAGAGTAATCAGACATGGAGTAGAGTAATCGGACATGGAGTAGAGCGGTCAGACGTGGAGTAGAGTGTCAGATGAGTCATGGTGTAGTGAGATCAGTCATGGAGTAGATTAATCAGACATGGAGTTGAGTAATCAGACATGGAGTAGTGTGATCAGACATGGAGTAGAGTAATCAGACATGGAGTAGAGTAATCAGACATGGAGTAGAGTAATCGAACATGGAGTAGAGTGGTCAGACGTGGAGTAGAGTGTCAGATGAGTCATGGTGTAGTGAGATCAGTCATGGAGTAGAGTAATCAGACATGGAGGAGAGTCATGAGACATGGAGTAGTGTGATCAGACATGGAGAAGTGTGTCACATCAGACATGGAGTAGAGTGATTAGACATGGAATTGTGAGAACAGAAATGGAGTAGTGTGATCAGATAGGGAGTAGAGTGATCAGACATGGAATTGTGAGATCAGAAATGGAGTAGTGTGATCAGATAGGGAGTAGAGTGATCAGACATGGAGCAGTGTGTCACATTAGACATGGAGTAGAGTGATCAGACATGGAATTGTGAGAACAGAAATGGAGTAGTGTGATCAGACATGGAGCACTGTGATCGGACATGGAGTAGAGTGTCACATCAGTCATGGAGTAGAGTGATCAGACATGGAGTAGATTGATTGGACATGGAGTAGAGTGATCGGACATGGAGTAGGATGTCACATCAGACATGGAGTAGAGTGTCACATCACAAATGGGGCAGAGTGATCAGACATGGAGTAGAGTAATCAGACATGGAGTAGAGTAATCAGACATGGAGTAGAGTGGTCATACATGGAGTAGATTGATTGGACATGGAGTAGAGTGTCACATCAGACATTGATTAGAGTGTCACATCACAAATGGAGTAGAGTGATCAGTTATGGAGTAGATTGATCAGACAAGGAGTAGTGTGTCACATCAGACATGGAGTAGAGTGATCAGACATGGAGCAGAGTAATCAGACATGGAGTAAAGTGATCAACAAGGAGTAGAGAGTCACATCAGATATGGAGTAGAGTGATCAGACATGGAGTAGAGTGTCAGATAAGACATGGTGTAGTGATATCAGTCATGGAGTAGAGTGATCACACATGGAATTGTGTGATCAAACATGGAGCAGAGTGATCACAGATGGAATTGTCTGATCAGACATGGAGTAGAGTGATCACACATGGAATTGTGTGATCTGACATGGAGTAGTGTGATCAGACATGGAGTACAGTGATCAGATATGGAATTGTGTGATCAGACATGGAGTAGAATGTCACATCAGACACAGAGTACAGTGATCAGACATGGTATTGTGTGATCAGACATGGAATAGAGTGTCACATCAGACACAGAGTAGATTGATCGGACATGGTGTAGTGTCATCAGATATGGAGTACAGTGGTCAGACAAGGAGTAAAGTGTCACATCAGACATGGAGTAGAGTGATCAGACGTGGAATTGTGTGATCAGACATGGAGTAGAGTGACAGATCAGACATGGAGTAGTGTGATCAGACATGGAGTAGAGTGATCAGACATGGAGTAGTGTGATCAGACACAGAGTAGAGTGATCAGACATGGAATTGTGTGATCAGACATGGAGTAGAGTGACAGATCAGACATGGAGTAGTGTGATCAGACACAGAGTAGAGTGATCAGACATGGAATTGTGTGATCAGACATGGAGTAGAGTGACAGATCAGACATGGAGTAGTGTGATCAGACATGGAGTAGAGTGATCAGACATGGAGTAGTGAGATCAGACATGGAGTTGAGCTATCAGACATGGAGTAGAGTGATCCGACGTGGAGTAGAGTGTCAGATCAGACATGGAGTAGTGAGATCAGACATGGAGTAGAGTAATCAGACATGGAGTAGAGTGATCAGACGTGGAGTAGAGTGTCAGATCAGACATGGAGTAGTGAGATCAGTCATGGAGTAGAGTGATCACACATGGAGTAGAGTAATCAGACATGGAGTAGAGTGATCAGACATGGAGTAGTGTGATCAGACATGGAGTAGAGTGATCAGACATGGAGTAGTGAGATCAGACATGGAGTTGAGTAATCAGACATGGAGTAGTGTGATCAGACATGGAGTAGAGTGATCAGACATGGAGTAGTGAGATCAGACATGGAGTAGAGTAATCAGACATGGAGTAGAGTAATCAGACATGGAGTAGAGTAATCGGACATGGAGTAGAGCGGTCAGACGTGGAGTAGAGTGTCAGATGAGTCATGGTGTAGTGAGATCAGTCATGGAGTAGATTAATCAGACATGGAATTGTGTGATCAAACATGGAGCAGAGTGATCACAGATGGAATTGTCTGATCAGACATGGAGTAGAGTGATCACACATGGAATTGTGTGATCTGACATGGAGTAGTGTGATCAGACATGGAGTACAGTGATCAGATATGGAATTGTGTGATCAGACATGGAGTAGAATGTCACATCAGACACAGAGTACAGTGATCAGACATGGTATTGTGTGATCAGACATGGAATAGAGTGTCACATCAGACACAGAGTAGATTGATCGGACATGGTGTAGTGTCATCAGATATGGAGTACAGTGGTCAGACAAGGAGTAAAGTGTCACATCAGACATGGAGTAGAGTGATCAGACGTGGAATTGTGTGATCAGACATGGAGTAGAGTGACAGATCAGACATGGAGTAGTGTGATCAGACATGGAGTAGAGTGATCAGACATGGAGTAGTGTGATCAGACACAGAGTAGAGTGATCAGACATGGAATTGTGTGATCAGACATGGAGTAGAGTGACAGATCAGACATGGAGTAGTGTGATCAGACACAGAGTAGAGTGATCAGACATGGAATTGTGTGATCAGACATGGAGTAGAGTGACAGATCAGACATGGAGTAGTGTGATCAGACATGGAGTAGAGTGATCAGACATGGAGTAGTGAGATCAGACATGGAGTTGAGTAATCAGACATGGAGTAGAGTGATCAGACGTGGAGTAGAGTGTCAGATCAGACATGGAGTAGTGAGATCAGACATGGAGTAGAGTAATCAGACATGGAGTAGAGTGATCAGACATGGAGTTGAGTGATCAGACGTGGAGTAGAGTGTCAGATCAGACATGGAGTAGTGAGATCAGACATGGAGTAGAGTAATCAGACAAGGAGTAGAGTGATCAGACGTGGAGTAGAGTGTCAGATCAGACATGGAGTAGTGAGATCAGTCATGGAGTAGAGTGATCACACATGGAGTAGAGTAATCAGACATGGAGTAGAGTGATCAGACATGGAGTAGTGTGATCAGACATGGAGTAGAGTGATCAGACATGGAGTAGTGAGATCAGACATGGAGTTGAGTAATCAGACATGGAGTAGTGTGATCAGACATGGAGTAGAGTGATCAGACATGGAGTAGTGAGATCAGACATGGAGTAGAGTAATCAGACATGGAGTAGAGTAATCAGACATGGAGTAGAGTAATCGGACATGGAGTAGAGTGGTCAGACGTGGAGTAGAGTGTCAGATGAGTCATGGTGTAGTGAGATCAGTCATGGAGTAGAGTAATCAGACATGGAGGAGAGTCATGAGACATGGAGTAGTGTGATCAGACATGGAGAAGTGTGTCACATCAGACATGGAGTAGAGTGATTAGACATGGAATTGTGAGAACAGAAATGGAGTAGTGTGATCAGATAGGGAGTAGAGTGATCAGACATGGAATTGTGAGATCAGAAATGGAGTAGTGTGATCAGATAGGGAGTAGAGTGATCAGACATGGAGCAGTGTGTCACATTAGACATGGAGTAGAGTGATCAGACATGGAATTGTGAGAACAGAAATGGAGTAGTGTGATCAGACATGGAGCACTGTGATCGGACATGGAGTAGAGTGTCACATCAGTCATGGAGTAGAGTGATCAGACATGGAGTAGATTGATTGGACATGGAGTAGAGTGATCGGACATGGAGTAGGATGTCACATCAGACATGGAGTAGAGTGTCACATCACAAATGGGGCAGAGTGATCAGACATGGAGTAGAGTAATCAGACATGGAGTAGAGTAATCAGACATGGAGTAGAGTGGTCATACATGGAGTAGATTGATTGGACATGGAGTAGAGTGTCACATCAGACATTGATTAGAGTGTCACATCACAAATGGAGTAGAGTGATCAGTTATGGAGTAGATTGATCAGACAAGGAGTAGTGTGTCACATCAGACATGGAGTAGAGTGATCAGACATGGAGCAGAGTAATCAGACATGGAGTAAAGTGATCAACAAGGAGTAGAGAGTCACATCAGATATGGAGTAGAGTGATCAGACATGGAGTAGAGTGTCAGATAAGACATGGTGTAGTGATATCAGTCATGGAGTAGAGTGATCACACATGGAATTGTGTGATCAAACATGGAGCAGAGTGATCACAGATGGAATTGTCTGATCAGACATGGAGTAGAGTGATCACACATGGAATTGTGTGATCTGACATGGAGTAGTGTGATCAGACATGGAGTACAGTGATCAGATATGGAATTGTGTGATCAGACATGGAGTAGAATGTCACATCAGACACAGAGTACAGTGATCAGACATGGTATTGTGTGATCAGACATGGAATAGAGTGTCACATCAGACACAGAGTAGATTGATCGGACATGGTGTAGTGTCATCAGATATGGAGTACAGTGGTCAGACAAGGAGTAAAGTGTCACATCAGACATGGAGTAGAGTGATCAGACGTGGAATTGTGTGATCAGACATGGAGTAGAGTGACAGATCAGACATGGAGTAGTGTGATCAGACATGGAGTAGAGTGATCAGACATGGAGTAGTGTGATCAGACACAGAGTAGAGTGATCAGACATGGAATTGTGTGATCAGACATGGAGTAGAGTGACAGATCAGACATGGAGTAGTGTGATCAGACACAGAGTAGAGTGATCAGACATGGAATTGTGTGATCAGACATGGAGTAGAGTGACAGATCAGACATGGAGTAGTGTGATCAGACATGGAGTAGAGTGATCAGACATGGAGTAGTGAGATCAGACATGGAGTTGAGCTATCAGACATGGAGTAGAGTGATCCGACGTGGAGTAGAGTGTCAGATCAGACATGGAGTAGTGAGATCAGACATGGAGTAGAGTAATCAGACATGGAGTAGAGTGATCAGACGTGGAGTAGAGTGTCAGATCAGACATGGAGTAGTGAGATCAGTCATGGAGTAGAGTGATCACACATGGAGTAGAGTAATCAGACATGGAGTAGAGTGATCAGACATGGAGTAGTGTGATCAGACATGGAGTAGAGTGATCAGACATGGAGTAGTGAGATCAGACATGGAGTTGAGTAATCAGACATGGAGTAGTGTGATCAGACATGGAGTAGAGTGATCAGACATGGAGTAGTGAGATCAGACATGGAGTAGAGTAATCAGACATGGAGTAGAGTAATCAGACATGGAGTAGAGTAATCGGACATGGAGTAGAGCGGTCAGACGTGGAGTAGAGTGTCAGATGAGTCATGGTGTAGTGAGATCAGTCATGGAGTAGATTAATCAGACATGGAATTGTGTGATCAAACATGGAGCAGAGTGATCACAGATGGAATTGTCTGATCAGACATGGAGTAGAGTGATCACACATGGAATTGTGTGATCTGACATGGAGTAGTGTGATCAGACATGGAGTACAGTGATCAGATATGGAATTGTGTGATCAGACATGGAGTAGAATGTCACATCAGACACAGAGTACAGTGATCAGACATGGTATTGTGTGATCAGACATGGAATAGAGTGTCACATCAGACACAGAGTAGATTGATCGGACATGGTGTAGTGTCATCAGATATGGAGTACAGTGGTCAGACAAGGAGTAAAGTGTCACATCAGACATGGAGTAGAGTGATCAGACGTGGAATTGTGTGATCAGACATGGAGTAGAGTGACAGATCAGACATGGAGTAGTGTGATCAGACATGGAGTAGAGTGATCAGACATGGAGTAGTGTGATCAGACACAGAGTAGAGTGATCAGACATGGAATTGTGTGATCAGACATGGAGTAGAGTGACAGATCAGACATGGAGTAGTGTGATCAGACACAGAGTAGAGTGATCAGACATGGAATTGTGTGATCAGACATGGAGTAGAGTGACAGATCAGACATGGAGTAGTGTGATCAGACATGGAGTAGAGTGATCAGACATGGAGTAGTGAGATCAGACATGGAGTTGAGTAATCAGACATGGAGTAGAGTGATCAGACGTGGAGTAGAGTGTCAGATCAGACATGGAGTAGTGAGATCAGACATGGAGTAGAGTAATCAGACATGGAGTAGAGTGATCAGACGTGGAGTAGAGTGTCAGATCAGACATGGAGTAGTGAGATCAGTCATGGAGTAGAGTGATCACACATGGAGTAGAGTAATCAGACATGGAGTAGAGTGATCAGACATGGAGTAGTGTGATCAGACATGGAGTAGAGTGATCAGACATGGAGTAGTGAGATCAGACATGGAGTTGAGTAATCAGACATGGAGTAGTGTGATCAGACATGGAGTAGAGTGATCAGACATGGAGTAGTGAGATCAGACATGGAGTAGAGTAATCAGACATGGAGTAGAGTAATCAGACATGGAGTAGAGTAATCGGACATGGAGTAGAGCGGTCAGACGTGGAGTAGAGTGTCAGATGAGTCATGGTGTAGTGAGATCAGTCATGGAGTAGATTAATCAGACATGGAGGAGAGTCATGAGACATGGAGTAGTGTGATCAGACATGGAGAAGTGTGTCACATCAGACATGGAGTAGAGTGATTAGACATGGAATTGTGAGAACAGAAATGGAGTAGTGTGATCAGATAGGGAGTAGAGTGGTCAGACATGGAGCAGTGTGTCACATTAGACATGGAGTAGAGTGATCAGACATGGAATTGTGAGAACAGAAATGGAGTAGTGTGATCAGACATGGAGCACTGTGATCGGACATGGAGTACAGTGTCAGATCAGACATGGTGTAGTGTGATCAGTCATGGAGTAGAGTAATCATAAGGAGAAGAATGAACAGACATGGAATTGTGTGATCAGACATGGAGCAGAGTGATCAGACATGGAGCACTGTGTCACATCAGACATGGAGTAGAGTGATTGGAAATGGAGTAGAGTGATCGGACATGGAGTAGAGTGATCATATATGGAGTAGATTGATTGGACATGGAGTAGAGTGTCACATCAGACATGGATTAGAGTGTCACATCACAAATGGAGTAGAGTGATCAGGTATGGCGTAGAGTGATCAGACAAGGAGTAGAGCGTCACATCAGATATGGAGTAGAGTGATCAGACATGGAGTAGAGTGATCAGACATGGAGTAGTGAGATCAGACATGGAGTAGAGTGATCAGACATGGAGTAGTGTGATCAGACATGGAGTAGAGTGATCAGACATGGAGTAGTGAGATCAGACATGGAGTTGAGTAATCAGACATGGAGTAGTGTGATCAGACATGGAGTAGAGTGATCAGACATGGAGTAGTGAGATCAGACATAGAGTAGAGTAATCGGACATGGAGTAGAGTGGTCAGACGTGGAGTAGAGTGTCAGATGAGTCATGGTGTAGTGAGATCAGTCATGGAGTAGATTAATCAGACATGGAAGAGAGTCATGAGACATGGAGTAGTGTGATCAGACATGGAGAAGTGTGTCACATCAGACATGGAGTAGAGTGATTAGACATGGAATTGTGAGAACAGAAATGGAGTAGTGTGATCAGATAGGGAGTAGAGTGATCAGACATGGAATTGTGAGATCAGAAATGGAGTAGTGTGATCAGATAGGGAGTAGAGTGATCAGACATGGAGCAGTGTGTCACATTAGACATGGAGTAGAGTGATCAGACATGGAATTGTGAGAACAGAAATGGAGTAGTGTGATCAGACATGGAGCACTGTGATCGGACATGGAGTAGAGTGTCAGATCAGACATGGTGTCGTGTGATCAGTCATGGAGTAGAGTAATCATAAGGAGAAGAATGAACAGACATGGAATTGTGTGATCAGACATGGAGCAGAGTTATCAGACATGGAGCACTGTGTCACATCAGACATGGAGTAGAGTGATTGGACATGGAGTAGAGTGATCGGACATGGAGTAGAATGATCACACATGGAGTAAAGTGTCAGATCAGACATGGAGTAGAGTAATCAGAAATGGTGTAGAGTGATCATATATGGAGTAGATTGATTGGACATGGAGTAGAGTGTCACATCAGACATGGATTAGAGTGTCACATCACAAATGGAGTAGAGTGATCAGGTATGGCGTAGAGTGATCAGACAAGGAGTAGAGCGTCACATCAGATATGGAGTAGAGTGATCAGACATGGAGTAGAGTGATCAGACATGGAGTAGTGAGATCAGACATGGAGTAGTGTGATCAGACATGGAGTAGTGTGATCAGACATGGAGTAGAGTGATCAGACATGGAGTAGTGAGATCAGACATGGAGTTGAGTAATCAGACATGGAGTAGTGTGATCAGACATGGAGTAGAGTAATCAGACATGGAGTAGAGTAATCAGACATGGAGTAGAGTAATCGAACATGGAGTAGAGTGGTCAGACGTGGAGTAGAGTGTCAGATGAGTCATGGTGTAGTGAGATCAGACATGGAGTAGTGTAATCAGACATGGAGTAGAGTAATGAGACATGGAGTAGAGTAATCGAACATGGAGTAGAGTGGTCAGACGTGGAGTAGAGTGTCAGATGAGTCATGGTGTAGTGAGATCAGTCATGGAGTAGAGTAATCAGACATGGAGGAGAGTCATGAGACATGGAGTAGTGTGATCAGACATGGAGAAGTGTGTCACATCAGACATGGAGTAGAGTGATTAGACATGGAATTGTGAGAACAGAAATGGAGTAGTGTGATCAGATAGGGAGTAGAGTGATCAGACATGGAATTGTGAGATCAGAAATGGAGTAGTGTGATCAGATAGGGAGTAGAGTGATCAGACATGGAGCAGTGTGTCACATTAGACATGGAGTAGAGTGATCAGACATGGAATTGTGAGAACAGAAATGGAGTAGTGTGATCAGACATGGAGCACTGTGATCGGACATGGAGTAGAATGTCAGATCAGACATGGTGTAGTGTGATCAGTCATGGAGTAGAGTAATCATAAGGAGAAGAATGAACAGACATGGAATTGTGTGATCAGACATGGAGCAGAGTGATCAGACATGGAGCACTGTGTCACATCAGACATGGAGTAGAGTGATTGGACATGGAGTAGAGTGATCAGACATGGAGTAGAATGATCACACATGGAGTAAAGTGTCAGATCAGACATGGAGTAGAGTAATCAGTCATGGAGTAGAGTGATCATATATGGAGTAGATTGATTGGACGGAGTAGAGTGTCACATCAGACATGGATTAGAGTGTCACATCACAAATGGAGTAGAGTGATCAGGTATGGCGTAGAGTGATCAGACAAGGAGTAGAGCGTCACATCAGATATGGAGTAGAGTGATCAGACATGGAGTAGAGTGATCAGACATGGAGTAGTGAGATCAGACATGGAGTAGAGTGATCAGACATGGAGTAGTGAGATAAGATATGGAGTAGAGTAATCAGACATGGTGTAGACTGTCAGATCAGACATGATTTAGTGAGATCGGTAATGGAGTAGAGTAATCAGACATGAAGTAGAGTGATCAGACATGGAGTAGACTAATCAGACATGGAGTAGAGTGTCAGATCAGGCATGGTGTAGTGAGATCAGACATGGAGTAGAGTAATCAGACATGAAGTAGAGTGATCAGACATGGGGTAGAGTAATCAGACATGAAGTAGAGTGTCAGATCAGGCATGGTGTAGTGAGATCAGTCATGGAGTATAGTAATCAGACATGGAGTAGAGTGATCAGACATGGAGTAGAATGATCAGACATGGAGTAGTGTGATCAGACATGGAGTAGACTATCAGACATGGAGTAGAGTAATCAGACCGAGTAGAGTGAACAGACATGGAATTGTGTGATCAGCCATGCATCAGAGTGATCAGACATGGAGTGGAGTGTCACATCAGTCATGAAGTAGAGTGTCACATCAGTCATGGTGTAGAGTGTCACATCAGACATGGAGGAGAGTCATGAGACATAGAGTAGTGTGATCAGACATGGAGAACTGTGTCAAATCAGACATGGAGTAGTGTGATCAGACATGGAGTAGAGTGATCAGATATGGAGTAGAGTGATCAGAAATGGAGTAGAGTAATCAGACATGGAGTAGAGTGATCAGACATGGAATTGTGTGATCAGACGGAGTAGTGTGATCAGATATGGAGTAGAGTAATCAGACATGGAGTAGCGTGATCAGACATGGAGGAGAGTGATCAGATATGGAGTAGAGTAATCAGACATGGAGGAGAGTCATGAGACATGGAGAAGTGATATCAGACATGGAGAAGTGTGTCACATCAGACATGGAGTAGAGTGATTAGACATGGAATTGTGAGATCAGAAATGGAGTAGTGTGATCAGATAGGGAGTAGAGTGATCAGACATGGAGCAGTGTGTCACATTAGACATGGAGTAGAGTGATCAGACATGGAATTGTGAGAACAGAAATGGAGTAGTGTGATCAGACATGGAGCACTGTGATCGGACATGGAGTACAGTGTCAGATCAGACATGGTGTAGTGTGATCAGTCATGGAGTAGAGTAATCATAAGGAGAAGAATGAACAGACATGGAATTGTGTGATCAGACATGGAGCAGAGTGAACAGACATGGAGCACTGTGTCACATCAGACATGGAGTAGTGTAATCAGACATGGAGCACTGTGATCGGACATGGAGTAGAGTGTCAGATCAGACATGGTGTAGTGTGATCAGTCATGGAGTAGAGTAATCATAAGGAGAAGAATGAACAGACATGGAATTGTGTGACCAGACATGGAGCAGAGTTATCAGACATGGAGCACTGTGTCACATCAGACATGGAGTAGAGTGATTGGACATGGAGTAGAGTGATCGGACATGGAGTAGAATGATCACACATGGAGTAAAGTGTCAGATCAGACATGGAGTAGAGTAATCAGAAATGGAGTAGAGTGATCATATATGGAGTAGATTGATTGGACATGGAGTAGAGTGTCACATCAGACATGGATTAGAGTGTCACATCACAAATGGAGTAGAGTGATCAGGTATGGCGTAGAGTGATCAGACAAGGAGTAGAGCGTCACATCAGATATGGAGTAGAGTGATCAGACATGGAGTAGAGTGATCAGACATGGAGTAGTGAGATCAGACATGGAGTAGAGTGATCAGACATGGAGTAGTGTGATCAGACATGGAGTAGAGTGATCAGACATGGAGTAGTGAGATCAGACATGGAGTTGAGTAATCAGACATGGAGTAGTGTGATCAGACATGGAGTAGAGTAATCAGACATGGAGTAGAGTAATCAGACATGGAGTAGAGTAATCGAACATGGAGTAGAGTGGTCAGACGTGGAGTAGAGTGTCAGATGAGTCATGGTGTAGTGAGATCAGTCATGGAGTAGAGTAATCAGACATGGAGGAGAGTCATGAGACATGGAGTAGTGTGATCAGACATGGAGAAGTGTGTCACATCAGACATGGAGTAGAGTGATTAGATATGGAATTGTGAGAACAGAAATGGAGTAGTGTGATCAGATAGGGAGTAGAGTGATCAGACATGGAATTGTGAGATCAGAAATGGAGTAGTGTGATCAGATAGGGAGTAGAGTGATCAGACATGGAGCAGTGTGTCACATTAGACATGGAGTAGAGTGATCAGACATGGAATTGTGAGAACAGAAATGGAGTAGTGTGATCAGACATGGAGCACTGTGATCGGACATGGAGTAGAGTGTCACATCAGTCATGGAGTAGAGTGATCAGACATGGAGTAGATTGATTGGACATGGAGTAGAGTGATCGGACATGGAGTAGGATGTCACATCAGACATGGAGTAGAGTGTCACATCACAAATGGGGCAGAGTGATCAGACATGGAGTAGAGTAATCAGACATGGAGTAGAGTAATCAGACATGGAGTAGAGTGGTCATACATGGAGTAGATTGATTGGACATGGAGTAGAGAGTCACATCAGACATTGATTAGAGTGTCACATCACAAATGGAGTAGAGTGATCAGTTATGGAGTAGATTGATCAGACAAGGAGTAGTGTGTCACATCAGACATGGAGTAGAGTGATCAGACATGGAGCAGAGTAATCAGACATGGAGTAAAGTGATCAACAAGGAGTAGAGAGTCACATCAGATATGGAGTAGAGTGATCAGACATGGAGTAGAGTGTCAGATAAGACATGGTGTAGTGATATCAGTCATGGAGTAGAGTGATCACACATGGAATTGTGTGATCAAACATGGAGCAGAGTGATCACAGATGGAATTGTCTGATCAGACATGGAGTAGAGTGATCACACATGGAATTGTGTGATCTGACATGGAGTAGTGTGATCAGACATGGAGTACAGTGATCAGATATGGAATTGTGTGATCAGACATGGAGTAGAATGTCACATCAGACACAGAGTACAGTGATCAGACATGGTATTGTGTGATCAGACATGGAATAGAGTGTCACATCAGACACAGAGTAGATTGATCGGACATGGTGAGTGTCATCAGATATGGAGTACAGTGGTCAGACAAGGAGTAAAGTGTCACATCAGACATGGAGTAGAGTGATCAGACGTGGAATTGTGTGATCAGACATGGAGTAGAGTGACAGATCAGACTTGGAGTAGTGTGATCAGACATGGAGTAGAGTGATCAGACATGGAGTAGTGTGATCAGACACAGAGTAGAGTGATCAGACATGGAATTGTGTGATCAGACATGGAGTAGAGTGACAGATCAGACATGGAGTAGTGTGATCAGACATGGAGTAGAGTGATCAGACATGGAGTAGTGAGATCAGACATGGAGTTGAGTAATCAGACATGGAGTAGAGTGATCAGTCGTGGAGTAGAGTGTCAGATCAGACATGGAGTAGTGAGATCAGACATGGAGTAGAGTAATCAGACATGGAGTAGAGTGATCAGACGTGGAGTAGAGTGTCAGATCAGACATGGAGTAGTGAGATCAGTCATGGAGTAGAGTGATCACACATGGAGTAGAGTAATCAGACATGGAGCAGAGTGATCAGACATGGAGTAGTGTGATCAGACATGGAGTAGAGTGATCAGACATGGAGTAGTGAGATCAGACATGGAGTTGAGTAATCAGACATGGAGTAGTGTGATCAGACATGGAGTAGAGTGATCAGACATGGAGTAGTGAGATCAGACATGGAGTAGAGTAATCAGACATGGAGTAGAGTAATCAGACATAGAGTAGAGTAATCGGACATGGAGTAGAGCGGTCAGACGTGGAGTAGAGTGTCAGATGAGTCATGGTGTAGTGAGATCAGTCACGGAGTAGATTAATCAGACATGGAGGAGAGTCATGAGACATGGAGTAGTGTGATCAGACATGGAGTAGAGTGATTAGACATGGAATTGTGAGAACAGAAATGGAGTAGTGTGATCAGATAGGGAGTAGAGTGATCAGACATGGAGCAGTGTGTCACATTAGACATGGAGTAGAGTGATCAGACATGGAATTGTGAGAACAGAAATGGAGTAGTGTGATCAGACATGGAGCACTGTGATCGGACATGGAGTACAGTGTCAGATCAGACATGGTGTAGTGTGATCAGTCATGGAGTAGAGTAATCATAAGGAGAAGAATGAACAGACATGGAATTGTGTGATCAGACATGGAGCAGAGTGATCAGACATGGAGCACTGTGTCACATCAGACATGGAGTAGAGTGATTGGAAATGGAGTAGAGTGATCGGACATGGAGTAGAGTGATCATATATGGAGTAGATTGATTGGACATGGAGTAGAGTGTCACATCAGACATGGATTAGAGTGTCACATCACAAATGGAGTAGAGTGATCAGGTATGGCGTAGAGTGATCAGACAAGGAGTAGAGCGTCACATCAGATATGGAGTAGAGTGATCAGACATGGAGTAGAGTGATCAGACATGCAGTAGTGAGATCAGACATGGAGTAGAGTGATCAGACATGGAGTAGTGTGATCAGACATGGAGTAGAGTGATCAGACATGGAGTAGTGAGATCAGACATGGAGTTGAGTAATCAGACATGGAGTAGTGTGATCAGACATGGAGTAGAGTGATCAGACATGGAGTAGTGAGATCAGACATGGAGTAGAGTAATCGGACATGGAGTAGAGTGGTCAGACGTGGAGTAGAGTGTCAGATGAGTCATGGTGTAGTGAGATCAGTCATGGAGTAGATTAATCAGACATGGAAGAGAGTCATGAGACATGGAGTAGTGTGATCAGACATGGAGAAGTGTGTCACATCAGACATGGAGTAGAGTGATTAGACATGGAATTGTGAGAACAGAAATGGAGTAGTGTGATCAGATAGGGAGTAGAGTGATCAGACATGGAATTGTGAGATCAGAAATGGAGTAGTGTGATCAGATAGGGAGTAGAGTGATCAGACATGGAGCAGTGTGTCACATTAGACATGGAGTAGAGTGATCAGACATGGAATTGTGAGAACAGAAATGGAGTAGTGTGATCAGACATGGAGCACTGTGATCGGACATGGAGTAGAGTGTCAGATCAGACATGGTGTAGTGTGATCAGTCATGGAGTAGAGTAATCATAAGGAGAAGAATGAACAGACATGGAATTGTGTGATCAGACATGGAGCAGAGTTATCAGACATGGAGCACTGTGTCACATCAGACATGGAATAGAGTGATTGGACATGGAGTAGAGTGATCGGACATGGAGTAGAATGATCACACATGGAGTAAAGTGTCAGATCAGACATGGAGTAGAGTAATCAGAAATGGAGTAGAGTGATCATATATGGAGTAGATTGATTGGACATGGAGTAGAGTGTCACATCAGACATGGATTAGAGTGTCACATCACAAATGGAGTAGAGTGATCAGGTATGGCGTAGAGTGATCAGACAAGGAGTAGAGCGTCACATCAGATATGGAGTAGAGTGATCAGACATGGAGTAGAGTGATCAGACATGGAGTAGTGAGATCAGACATGGAGTAGAGTGATCAGACATGGAGTAGTGTGATCAGACATGGAGTAGAGTGATCAGACATGGAGTAGTGAGATCAGACATGGAGTTGAGTAATCAGACATGGAGTAGTGTGATCAGACATGGAGTAGAGTAATCAGACATGGAGTAGAGTAATCAGACATGGAGTAGAGTAATCGAACATGGAGTAGAGTGGTCAGACGTGGAGTAGAGTGTCAGATGAGTCATGGTGTAGTGAGATCAGTCATGGAGTAGAGTAATCAGACATGGAGGAGAGTCATGAGACATGGAGTAGTGTGATCAGACATGGAGAAGTGTGTCACATCAGACATGGAGTAGAGTGATTAGACATGGAATTGTGAGAACAGAAATGGAGTAGTGTGATCAGATAGGGAGTAGAGTGATCAGACATGGAATTGTGAGATCAGAAATGGAGTAGTGTGATCAGATAGGGAGTAGAGTGATCAGACATGGAGCAGTGTGTCACATTAGACATGGAGTAGAGTGATCAGACATGGAATTGTGAGAACAGAAATGGAGTAGTGTGATCAGACATGGAGCACTGTGATCGGACATGGAGTAGAATGTCAGATCAGACATGGTGTAGTGTGATCAGTCATGGAGTAGAGTAATCATAAGGAGAAGAATGAACAGACATGGAATTGTGTGATCAGACATGGAGCAGAGTGATCAGACATGGAGCACTGCGTCACATCAGACATGGAGTAGAGTGATTGGACATGGAGTAGAGTGATCAGACATGGAGTAGAATGATCACACATGGAGTAAAGTGTCAGATCAGACATGGAGTAGAGTAATCAGTCATGGAGTAGAGTGATCATATATGGAGTAGATTGATTGGACATGGAGTAGAGTGTCACATCAGACATGGATTAGAGTGTCACATCACAAATGGAGTAGAGTGATCAGGTATGGCGTAGAGTGATCAGACAAGGAGTAGAGCGTCACATCAGATATGGAGTAGAGTGATCAGACATGGAGTAGAGTGATCAGACATGGAGTAGTGAGATCAGACATGGAGTAGAGTGATCAGACATGGAGTAGTGAGATAAGATATGGAGTAGAGTAATCAGACATGGTGTAGACTGTCAGATCAGACATGATTTAGTGAGATCGGTAATGGAGTAGAGTAATCAGACATGAAGTAGAGTGATCAGACATGGAGTAGACTAATCAGACATGGAGTAGAGTGTCAGATCAGGCATGGTGTAGTGAGATCAGACATGGAGTAGAGTAATCAGACATGAAGTAGAGTGATCAGACATGGGGTAGAGTAATCAGACATGAAGTAGAGTGTCAGATCAGGCATGGTGTAGTGAGATCAGACATGGAGTATAGTAATCAGACATGGAGTAGAGTGATCAGACATGAAGTAGAGTGTCAGATCAGGCATGGTGTAGTGAGATCAGTCATGGAGTATAGTAATCAGACATGGAGTAGAGTGATCAGACATGGAGTAGAATGATCAGACATGGAGTAGTGTGATCAGACATGGAGTAGACTATCAGACATGGAGTAGAGTAATCAGACCGAGTAGAGTGAACAGACATGGAATTGTGTGATCAGCCATGCATCAGAGTGATCAGACATGGAGTGGAGTGTCACATCAGTCATGAAGTAGTGTGTCACATCAGTCATGGTGTAGAGTGTCACATCAGACATGGAGGAGAGTCATGAGACATAGAGTAGTGTGATCAGACATGGAGAACTGTTTCACATCAGTCATGGAGTAGTGTGATCAGACATGGAGTAGAGTGATCAGATATGGAGTAGAGTGATCAGAAATGGAGTAGAGTAATCAGACATGGAGTAGAGTGATCAGACATGGAATTGTGTGATCAGACATGGATTAGTGTGATCAGATAGGGAGTAGAGTGATCAGACATGGAATTGTGTGATCAGACATGGAGTAGTGTGATCAGACATGGAGTAGTGTGATCAGATATGGAGTAGAGTAATCAGACATGGAGTAGCGTGATCAGACATGGAGGAGAGTGATCAGATATGGAGTAGAGTAATCAGTCATGGAGGAGAGTCATGAGACATGGAGTAGTGTGATCAGACATGGAGAAGTGTGTCACATCAGACATGGAGTAGAGTGATTAGACATGGAATTGTGAGATCAGAAATGGAGTATTGTGATCAGATAGGGAGTAGAGTGATCAGACATGGAGCAGTGTGCACATTAGACATGGAGTAGAGGGATCAGACATGGAATTGTGAGAACAGAAATGGAGTAGTGTGATCAGACATGGAGCACTGTGATCGGACATGGAGTAGAGTGTCAGATCAGACATGGTGTAGTGTGATCAGTCATGGAGTAGAGTAATCATAAGGAGAAGAATGAACAGACATGGAATTGTGTGATCAGACATGGAGCAGAGTGAACAGACATGGAGCACTGTGTCACATCAGACATGGAGTAGAGTGATTGGACATGGAGTAGAGTGATTGTACATGGAGTAGAGTGATCGGACATGGAGTAGAATGATCACACATGGAGTAAAGTGTCAGATCAGACATGGAGTAGAGTAATCAGACATGGAGTAGAATGATCATACATGGAGTAGATTGATTGGACATGGAGTAGATTGTCACATCAGACATGGATTAGAGTGTCACATCACAAATGGAGTAGAGTGATCAGATATGGAGTAGAGTGATCAGACAAGGAGTAGAGTGTCACATCAGATATGGAGTAGAGTGATCAGACATGGAGTAGAGTGATCAGACATGGAGTAGTGAGATCAGACATGGAGTAGAGTGATCAGACATGGAATTGTGTGATCAGACATGGAGTAGAGTGTCACATCAGACACAGAGTAGATTGATCGGACGTGGAGTAGTGTGATCATACATGGAGTAGAATAATCAGACATGGAGTAGAGTGCTCAGACATAGAGTGGAGTGACACATCAGTCATGGAGTAGAGTGTCACATCAGACATGGTAGAGAGTCATGAGACATGGGGTAGTGTGATCAGACATGGAGAAGTGCGTCACATCAGTCATGGAGTAGAGTGATCAGACATGGAGTAGATTGATTGGACATGGAGTAGAGTGATCGGACATGGAGTAGGATGTCACATCAGACATGGAGTAGAGTGTCACATCACAAATGGGGCAGAGTGATCAGACATGGAGTAGAGTAATCAGACATGGAGTAGAGTAATCAGACATGGAGTAGAGTGGTCATACATGGAGTAGATTGATTGGACATGGAGTAGAGTGTCACATCAGACATTGATTAGAGTGTCACATCACAAATGGAGTAGAGTGATCAGTTATGGAGTAGATTGATCAGACAAGGAGTAGTGTGTCACATCAGATATGGAGTAGAGTGATCAGACATGGAGTAGAGTGTCAGATAAGACATGGTGTAGTGATATCAGTCATGGAGTAGAGTGATCACACATGGAATTGTGTGATCAAACATGGAGTAGAGTGATCACAGATGGAATTGTCTGATCAGACATGGAGTAGAGTGATCACACATGGAATTGTGTGATCAGACATGGAGTAGAATGTCACATCAGACACAGAGTACAGTGATCAGACATGGTATTGTGTGATCAGACATGGAATAGAGTGTCACATCAGACACAGAGTAGATTGATCGGACATGGTGTAGTGTCATCAGATATGGAGTACAGTGGTCAGACAAGGAGTAAAGTGTCACATCAGACATGGAAGAGAGTCATGAGACATGGGGTAGTGTGATCAGACATGGAGAAGTGCATCACATCAGTCATGGAGTAGAGTGATCAGACATTGAGTAGTGTGATCAGACATGGTGTAGTGTGATCAGACATGGAGTAGAGTGACAGATCAGACATGGAGTAGTGTGATCAGACATGGAGTAGAGTGATCAGACATGGAGTAGTGAGATCAGACATGGAGTTGAGTGATCAGACGTGGAGTAGAGTGTCAGATCAGACATGGAGTAGTGAGATCAGACATGGAGTAGAGTAATCAGACAAGGAGTAGAGTGATCAGACGTGGAGTAGAGTGTCAGATCAGACATGGAGTAGTGAGATCAGTCATGGAGTAGAGTGATCACACATGGAGTAGAGTAATCAGACATGGAGTAGAGTGATCAGACATGGAGTAGTGTGATCAGACATGGAGTAGAGTGATCAGACATGGAGTAGTGAGATCAGACATGGAGTTGAGTAATCAGACATGGAGTAGTGTGATCAGACATGGAGTAGAGTGATCAGACATGGAGTAGTGAGATCAGACATGGAGTAGAGTAATCAGACATGGAGTAGAGTAATCAGACATGGAGTAGAGTAATCGGACATGGAGTAGAGTGGTCAGACGTGGAGTAGAGTGTCAGATGAGTCATGGTGTAGTGAGATCAGTCATGGAGTAGATTAATCAGACATGGAGGAGAGTCATGAGACATGGAGTAGTGTGATCAGACATGGAGAAGTGTGTCACATCAGACATGGAGTAGAGTGATTAGACATGGAATTGTGAGAACAGAAATGGAGTAGTGTGATCAGATAGGGAGTAGTGTGATCAGACATGGAATTGTGAGATCAGAAATGGAGTAGTGTGATCAGATAGGGAGTAGAGTGATCAGACATGGAGCAGTGTGTCACATTAGACATGGAGTAGAGTGATCAGACATGGAATTGTGAGAACAGAAATGGAGTAGTGTGATCAGACATGGAGCACTGTGATCGGACATGGAGTAGAGTGTCAGATCAGACATGGTGTAGTGTGATCAGTCATGGAGTAGAGTAATCATAAGGAGAAGAATGAACAGACATGGAATTGTGTGATCAGACATGGAGCAGAGTGATCAGACATGGAGCACTGTGTCACATCAGACATGGAGTAGAGTGATTGGACATGGAGTAGAGTGATCGGACATGGAGTAGAATGATCACACATGGAGTAAAGTGTCAGATCAGACATGGAGTAGAGTAATCAGGCATCGAGTAGAGTGATCATATATGGAGTAGATTGATTGGACATGGAGTAGAGTGTCACATCAGACATGGATTAGAGTGTCACATCACAAATGGAGTAGAGTGATCAGGTATGGCGTAGAGTGATCAGACAAGGAGTAGAGCGTCACATCAGATATGGAGTAGAGTGATCAGACATGGAGTAGAGTGATCAGACATGGAGTAGTGAGATCAGACATGGAGTAGAGTGATCAGACATGGAGTAGTGTGATCAGACATGGAGTAGAGTGATCAGACATGGAGTAGTGAGATCAGACATGGAGTTGAGTAATCAGACATGGAGTAGTGTGATCAGACATGGAGTAGAGTGATCAGACATGGAGTAGTGAGATCAGACATGGAGTAGAGTAATCAGACATGGAGTAGAGTAATCGGACATGGAGTAGAGTGGTCAGACGTGGAGTAGAGTGTCAGATGAGTCATGGTGTAGTGAGATCAGTCATGGAGTAGATTAATCAGACATGGAGGAGAGTCATAAGACATGGAGTAGTGTGATCAGACATGGAGAAGTGTGTCACATCGGACATGGAGTAGAGTGATTAGACATGGAATTGTGAGAACAGAAATGGAGTAGTGTGATCAGATAGGGAGTAGAGTGATCAGACATGGAATTGTGAGATCAGAAATGGAGTAGTGTGATCAGATAGGGAGTAGAGTGATCAGACATGGAGCAGTGTGTCACATTAGACATGGAGTAGAGTGATCAGACATGGAATTGTCAGAACAGAAATGGAGTAGTGTGATCAGACATGGAGCACTGTGAACGGACATGGAGTAGAGTGTCAGATCAGACATGGTGTAGTGTGATCAGTCATGGAGTAGAGTAATCATAAGGAGAAGAATGAACAGACATGGAATTGTGTGATCAGACATGGAGCAGAGTGATCAGACATGGAGCACTGTGTCACATCAGACATGGAGTAGAGTGATTGGACATGGAGTAGAGTGATCGGACATGGAGTAGAATGATCACACATGGAGTAAAGTGTCAGATCAGACATGGAGTAGAGTAATCAGACATGGAGTAGAGTGATCATATATGGAGTAGATTGATTGGACATGGAGTAGAGTGTCACATCAGACATGGATTAGAGTGTCACATCACAAATGGAGTAGAGTGATCAGGTATGGCGTAGAGTGATCAGACAAGGAGTAGAGCGTCACATCAGATATGGAGTAGAGTGATAAGACATGGAGTAGAGTGATCATACATGGAGTAGTGAGATCAGACATGGAGTAGAGTGATCAGACATGGAGTAGTGAGATCAGATATGGAGTAGAGTAATCAGACATGGTGTAGACTGTCAGATCAGACATGATTTAGTGAGATCGGTAATGGAGTAGAGTAATCAGACATGAAGTAGAGTGATCAGACATGGAGTAGACTAATCAGACATGGAGTAGAGTGTCAGATCAGGCATGGTGTAGTGAGATCAGACATGGAGTAGAGTAATCAGACATGAAGTAGAGTGATCAGACATGGAGTAGAGTAATCAGACATGAAGTAGAGTTTCAGATCAGGCATGGTGTAGTGAGATCAGTCATGGAGTATAGTAATCAGACATGGAGTAGAGTGATCAGACATGGAGTAGAATGATCAGACATGGAGTAGTGTGATCAGACATGGAGTAGACTATCAGACATGGAGTAGAGTAATCAGACCGAGTAGAGTGAACAGACATGGAATTGTGTGATCAGCCATGCAACAGAGTGATCAGACATGGAGTGGAGTGTCACATCAGTCATGAAGTAGAGTGTCACATCAGTCATGGTGTAGAGTGTCACATCAGACATGGAGGAGAGTCATGAGACATAGAGTAGTGTGATCAGACATGGAGAACTGTGTCACATCAGTCATGGAGTAGTGTGATCAGACATGGAGTAGAGTGATCAGATATGGAGTAGAGTGATCAGAAATGGAGTAGAGTAATCAGACATGGAGTAGAGTGATCAGACATGGAATTGTGTGATCAGACATGGAGTAGTGTGATCAGATAGGGAGTAGAGTGATCAGACATGGAATTGTGTGATCAGACATGGAGTAGTGTGATCAGATATGGAGTAGAGTAATCAGACATGGAGTAGCGTGATCAGACATGGAGGAGAGTGATCAGATATGGAGTAGAGTAATCAGACATGGAGGAGAGTCATGAGACATGGAGTAGTGTGATCAGACATGGAGAAGTGTGTCACATCAGACATGGAGTAGAGTGATTAGACATGGAATTGTGAGATCAGAAATGTAGTAGTGTGATCAGATAGGGAGTAGAGTGATCAGACATGGAGCACTGTGATCGGACATGGAGTAGAGTGTCAGATCAGACATGGTGTAGTGTGATCAGTCATGGAGTAGAGTAATCATAAGGAGAAGAATGAACAGACATGGAATTGTGTGATCAGACATGGAGCAGAGTGAACAGACATGGAGCACTGTGTCACATCAGACATGGAGTAGAGTGATTGGACATGGAGTAGAGTGATCGGACATGGAGTAGAATGATCACACATGGAGTAAAGTGTCAGATCAGACATGGAGTAGAGTAATCAGACATGGAGTAGAGTGATCATACATGGAGTAGATTGATTGGACATGGAGTAGATTGTCACATCAGACATGGATTAGAGTGTCACATCACAAATGGAGTAGAGTGATCAGATATGGACTAGAGTGATCAGACAAGGAGTAGAGTGTCACATCAGATAGGGAGTAGAGTGATCAGACATGGAGTAGAGTGATCAGATATGGAGTAGTGAGATCAGACATGGAGTAGAGTGATCAGACATGGAGTAGTGAGATCAGATATGGAGTAGAGTAATCAGACATGGTGTAGAGAGTCAGATCAGACATGATTTAGTGAGATCAGTCATGGAGTATAGTAATCAGACATGAAGTAGAGTGATCAGACATGGAGTAGACTAACCAGACATGGAGTAGAGTGTCAGATCAGGCATGGTGTAGTGAGAGCAGTCATGGAGTAGAGTAATCAGACATGAAGTAGAGTGATCAGACATTGAGTAGACTAATCAGACATGGAGTAGAGTGTCAGATCAGGCATGGTGTAGTGAGATCAGTCATGGAGTAGAGTAATCAGACAAGGAGTAGAGTGATCAGACATGGAGTAGAATGATCAGACATGGAGTAGTGTGATCAGACATGGAGTAGACTATCAGACATGGAGTAGAGTAATCAGACCGAGTAGAGTGAACAGACATGGAATTGTGTGATCAGCCATGCATCAGAGTGATCAGACATGGAGTGGAGTGTCACATCAGTCATGGATTAGAGTGTCACATCTGTCATGGTGTAGAGTGTCACATCAGACATTGATTAGAGTGTCACATCACAAATGGAGTAGAGTGATCAGTTATGGAGTAGATTGATCAGACAAGGAGTAGTGTGTCACATCAGATATGGAGTAGAGTGATCAGACATGGAGTAGAGTGATTAGACATGGAATTGTGAGAACAGAAATGGAGTAGTGTGATCAGATAGGGAGTAGAGTGATCAGACATGGAATTGTGAGATCAGAAATGGAGTAGTGTGATCAGATAGGGAGTAGAGTGATCAGACATGGAGCAGTGTGTCACATTAGACATGGAGTAGAGTGATCAGACATGGAATTGTGAGAACAGAAATGGAGTAGTGTGATCAGACATGGAGCACTGTGAACGGACATGGAGTAGAGTGTCAGATCAGACATGGTGTAGTGTGATCAGTCATGGAGTAGAGTAATCATAAGGAGAAGAATGAACAGACATGGAATTGTGTGATCAGACATGGAGCAGAGTGATCAGACATGGAGCACTGTGTAACATCAGACATGGAGTAGAGTGATTGGACATGGAGTAGAGTGATCGGACATGGAGTAGAATGATCACACATGGAGTAAAGTGTCAGATCAGACATGGAGTAGAGTAATCAGACATGGAGTAGAGTGATCATATATGGAGTAGATTGATTGGACATGGAGTAGAGTGTCACATCACAAATGGAGTAGAGTGATCAGGAATGGCATAGAGTGATCAGACAAGGAGTAGAGCGTCACATCAGATATGGAGTAGAGTGATCAGACATGGAGTACAGTGATCAGACATGGAGTAGTGAGATCAGACATGGAGTAGAGTGATCAGACATGGAGTAGTGTGATCAGATATGGAGTAGAGTGATCAGACATGGAGTAGTGAGATCAGACATGGAGTTCAGTAATCAGACATGGAGTAGTGTGATCAGACATGGAGTAGTGTGATCAGATATGGAGTAGAGTGATCAGACATGGAGTAGTGAGATCAGACATGGAGTTGAGTAATCAGACATGGAGTAGTGTGATCAGACATGGAGTAGAGTGATCAGACATGGAGTAGTGTGATCAGATATGGAGTAGAGTGATCAGACATGGAGTAGTGAGATCAGACATGGAGTTGAGTAATCAGACATGGAGTTGTGTGATCAGACATGGAGTAGAGTGATCAGACATGGAATTGTGAGAACAGAAATGGAGTAGTGTGATCAGACATGGAGCACTGTGAACGGACATGGAGTAGAGTGTCAGATCAGACATGGTGTAGTGTGATCAGTCATGGAGTAGAGTAATCATAAGGAGAAGAATGAACAGACATGGAATTGTGTGATCAGACATGGAGCAGAGTGATCAGACATGGAGCACAGTGTCACATCAGACATGGAGTAGAGTGATTGGACATGGAGTAGAGTGATCGGACATGGAGTAGAATGATCACACATGGAGTAAAGTGTCAGATCAGACATGGAGTAGAGTAATCAGACATGGAGTAGAGTGATCATATATGGAGTAGATTGATTGGACATGGAGTAGAGTGTCACATCACAAATGGAGTAGAGTGATCAGGTATGGCATAGAGTGATCAGACAAGGAGTAGAGCGTCACATCAGATATGGAGTAGAGTGATCAGACATGGAGTAGTGAGATCAGACATGGAGTAGAGTGATCAGACATGGAGTAGTGTGATCAGATATGGAGTAGAGTGATCAGACATGGAGTAGTGAGATCAGACATGGAGTTGAGTAATCAGACATGGAGTAGTGTGATCAGACATGGAGTAGAGTGATCAGACATGGAGTAGAGTGATCAGACATGGAGTAGAGTAATCAGACATGGAGTAGAGTAATCGGACATGGAGTAGAGTGGTCAGACGTGGAGTAGAGTGTCAGATGAGTCATGGTGTAGTGAGACCAGTCATGGAGTAGATTAATCAGACATGGAGGAGAGTCATGAGACATGGAGTAGTGTGATCAGACATGGAGAAGTGTGTCACATCAGACATGGAGTAGAGTGATTAGGCATGGAATTGTGAGAACAGAAATGGAGTAGTGTGATCAGATAGGGAGTAGAGTGATCAGACATGGAATTGTGAGATCAGAAATGGAGTAGTGTGATCAGATAGGGAGTAGAGTGATCAGACATGGAGCAGTGTGTCACATTAGACATGGAGTAGAGTGATCAGACATGGAATTGTGAGAACAGAAATGGAGTAGTGTGATCAGACATGGAGCACTGTGATCGGACATGGAGTAGAGTGTCAGATCAGACATGGTGCAGTGTGATCAGTCATGGAGTAGAGTAATCATAAGGAGAAGAATGAACAGACATGGAATTGTGTGATCAGACATGGAGCACTGTGTCACATCAGACATGGAGTAGAGTGATTGGACATGGAGTAGAGTGATCGGACATGGAGTAGAATAATCACACATGGAGTAAAGTGTCAGATCAGACATGGAGTAGAGTAATCAGACATGGAGTAGAGTGATCATATATGGAGTAGATTGATTGGACATGGAGTAGAGTGTCACATCAGACATGGATTAGAGTGTCACATCACAAATGGAGTAGAGTGATCAGGTATGGCGTAGAGTGATCAGACATGGAGTAGAGTGATCATACATGGAGTAGTGAGATCAGACATGGAGTAGAGTGATCAGACATGGAGTAGTGAGATCAGATATGGAGTAGAGTAATCAGACATGGTGTAGACTGTCAGATCAGACATGATTTAGTGAGATCGGTAATGGAGTAGAGTAATCAGACATGAAGTAGAGTGATCAGACATGGAGTAGACTAATCAGACATGGAGTAGAGTGTCAGATCAGGCATGGTGTAGTGAGATCAGACATGGAGTAGAGTAATCAGACATGAAGTAGAGTGATCAGACATGGAGTAGAGTAATCAGACATGAAGTAGAGTGTCAGATCAGGCATGGTGTAGTGAGATCAGTCATGGAGTATAGTAATCAGACATGGAGTAGAGTGATCAGACATGGAGTAGAATGATCAGACATGGAGTAGTGTGATCAGACATGGAGTAGACTATCAGACATGGAGTAGAGTAATCAGACCGAGTAGAGTGAACAGACATGGAATTGTGTGATCAGCCATGCATCAGAGTGATCAGACATGGAGTGGAGTGTCACATCAGTCATGGAGTAGAGTGTCACATCAGTCATGGTGTAGAGTGTCACATCAGACATGGAGGAGAGTCATGAGACATAGAGTAGTGTGATCAGACATGGAGAACTGTGTCACATCAGTCATGGAGTAGTGTGATCAGACATGGAGTAGAGTGATCAGATATGGAGTAGAGTGATCAGAAATGGAGTAGAGTAATCAGACATGGAGTAGAGTGATCAGACATGGAATTGTGTGATCAGACATGGAGTAGTGTGATCAGATAGGGAGTAGAGTGATCAGACATGGAATTGTGTGATCAGACATGGAGTAGTGTGATCAGATATGGAGTAGAGTAATCAGACATGGAGTAGCGTGATCAGACATGGAGGAGAGTGATCAGATATGGAGTAGAGTAATCAGACATGGAGGAGAGTCATGAGACATGGAGTAGTGTGATCAGACATGGAGAAGTGTGTCACATCAGACATGGAGTAGAGTGATTAGACATGGAATTGTGAGATCAGAAATGGAGTAGTGTGATCAGATAGGGAGTAGAGTGATCAGACATGGAGCAGTGTGTCACATTAGTAATGGAGTAGAGTGATCAGATATGGAATTGTGAGAACAGAAATGGAGTAGTGTAATCAGACATGGAGCACTGTGATCGGACATGGAGTAGAGTGTCAGATCAGACATGGTGTAGTGTGATCAGTCATGGAGTAGAGTAATCATAAGGAGAAGAATGAACAGACATGGAATTGTGTGATCAGACATGGAGCAGAGTGAACAGACATGGAGCACTGTGTCACATCAGACATGGAGTAGTGTAATCAGACATGGAGCACTGTGATCGGACATGGAGTAGAATGATCACACATGGAGTAGAGTGATCATACATGGAGAAGATTGATTGGACATGGAGTAGATTGTCACATCAGACATGGATTAGAGTGTCACATCACAAATGGAGTAGAGTGATCAGATATGGAGTAGAGTGATCAGACAAGGAGTAGAGTGTCACATCAGATATGGAGTAGAGTGATCAGACATGGAGTAGAGTGATCAGACATGGAGTAGTGAGATCAGACATGGAGTAGAGTGATCAGACATGGAGTAGTGAGATCAGATATGGAGTAGAGTAATCAGACATGGTGTAGAGAGTCAGATCAGACATGATTTAGTGAGATCAGTCATGGAGTATAGTAATCAGACATGAAGTAGAGTGATCAGACATGGAGTAGACTAACCAGACATGGAGTAGAGTGTCAGATCAGGCATGGTGTAGTGAGAGCAGTCATGGAGTAGAGTAATCAGACATGAAGTAGAGTGATCAGACATTGAGTAGACTAATCAGACATGGAGTAGAGTGTCAGATCAGGCATGGTGTAGTGAGATCAGTCATGGAGTAGAGTAATCAGACAAGGAGTAGAGTGATCAGACATGGAGAAGAATGATCAGACATGGAGTAGTGTGATCAGACATGGAGTAGACTATCAGACATGGAGTAGAGTAATCAGACCGAGTAGAGTGAACAGACATGGAATTGTGTGATCAGCCATGCATCAGAGTGATCAGACATGGAGTGGAGTGTCACATCAGTCATGGAGTAGAGTGTCACATCTGTCATGGTGTAGAGTGTCACATCAGACATTGATTAGAGTGTCACATCACAAATGGAGTAGAGTGATCAGTTATGGAGTAGATTGATCAGACAAGGAGTAGTGTGTCACATCAGATATGGAGTAGAGTGATCAGACATGGAGTAGAGTGATTAGACATGGAATTGTGAGAACAGAAATGGAGTAGTGTGATCAGATAGGGAGTAGAGTGATCAGACATGGAATTGTGAGATCAGAAATGGAGTAGTGTGATCAGATAGGGAGTAGAGTGATCAGACATGGAGCAGTGTGTCACATTAGACATGGAGTAGAGTGATCAGACATGGAATTGTGAGAACAGAAATGGAGTAGTGTGATCAGACATGGAGCACTGTGAACGGACATGGAGTAGAGTGTCAGATCAGACATGGTGTAGTGTGATCAGTCATGGAGTAGAGTAATCATAAGGAGAAGAATGAACAGACATGGAATTGTGTGATCAGACATGGAGCAGAGTGATCAGACATGGAGCACTGTGTCACATCAGACATGGAGTAGAGTGATTGGACATGGAGTAGAGTGATCGGACATGGAGTAGAATGATCACACATGGAGTAAAGTGTCAGATCAGACATGGAGTAGAGTAATCAGACATGGAGTAGAGTGATTATATATGGAGTAGATTGATTGGACATGGAGTAGAGTGTCACATCACAAATGGAGTAGAGTGATCAGGTATGGCATAGAGTGATCAGACAAGGAGTAGAGCGTCACATCAGATATGGAGTAGAGTGATCAGACATGGAGTAGTGAGATCAGACATGGAGTAGAGTGATCAGACATGGAGTAGTGTGATCAGATATGGAGTAGAGTGATCAGACATGGAGTAGTGAGATCAGACATGGAGTTGAGTAATCAGACATGGAGTAGTGTGATCAGACATGGAGTAGAGTGATCAGACATGGAGTAGAGTGATCAGACATGGAGTAGAGTAATCAGACATGGAGTAGAGTAATCAGACATGGAGTAGAGTAATCGGACATGGAGTAGAGTGGTCAGACGTGGAGTAGAGTGTCAGATGAGTCATGGTGTAGTGAGACCAGTCATGGAGTAGATTAATCAGACATGGAGGAGAGTCATGAGACATGGAGTAGTGTGATCAGACATGGAGAAGTGTGTCACATCAGACATGGAGTAGAGTGATTAGGCATGGAATTGTGAGAACAGAAATGGAGTAGTGTGATCAGATAGGGAGTAGAGTGATCAGACATGGAATTGTGAGATCAGAAATGGAGTAGTGTGATCAGATAGGGAGTAGAGTGATCAGACATGGAGCAGTGTGTCACATTAGACATGGAGTAGAGTGATCAGACATGGAATTGTGAGAACAGAAATGGAGTAGTGTGATCAGACATGGAGCACTGTGATCGGACATGGAGTAGAGTGTCAGATCAGACATGGTGCAGTGTGATCAGTCATGGAGTAGAGTAATCATAAGGAGAAGAATGAACAGACATGGAATTGTGTGATCAGACATGGAGCACTGTGTCACATCAGACATGGAGTAGAGTGATTGGACATGGAGTAGAGTGATCGGACATGGAGTAGAATAATCACACATGGAGTAAAGTGTCAGATCAGACATGGAGTAGAGTAATCAGACATGGAGTAGAGTGATCATATATGGAGTAGATTGATTGGACATGGAGTAGAGTGTCACATCAGACATGGATTAGAGTGTCACATCACAAATGGAGTAGAGTGATCAGGTATGGCGTAGAGTGATCAGACAAGGAGTAGAGCGTCACATCAGATATGGAGTAGAGTGATCAGACATGGAGTAGAGTGATCATACATGGAGTAGTGAGATCAGACATGGAGTAGAGTGATCAGACATGGAGTAGTGAGATCAGATATGGAGTAGAGTAATCAGACATGGTGTAGACTGTCAGATCAGACATGATTTAGTGAGATCGGTAATGGAGTAGAGTAATCAGACATGAAGTAGAGTGATCAGACATGGAGTAGACTAATCAGACATGGAGTAGAGTGTCAGATCAGGCATGGTGTAGTGAGATCAGACATGGAGTAGAGTAATCAGACATGAAGTAGAGTGATCAGACATGGAGTAGAGTAATCAGACATGAAGTAGAGTGTCAGATCAGGCATGGTGTAGTGAGATCAGTCATGGAGTATAGTAATCAGACATGGAGTAGAGTGATCAGACATGGAGTAGAATGATCAGACATGGAGTAGTGTGATCAGACATGGAGTAGACTATCAGACATGGAGTAGAGTAATCAGACCGAGTAGAGTGAACAGACATGGAATTGTGTGATCAGCCATGCATCAGAGTGATCAGACATGGAGTGGAGTGTCACATCAGTCATGAAGTAGAGTGTCACATCAGTCATGGTGTAGAGTGTCACATCAGACATGGAGGAGAGTCATGAGACATAGAGTAGTGTGATCAGACATGGAGAACTGTGTCACATCAGTCATGGAGTAGTGTGATCAGACATGGAGTAGAGTGATCAGATATGGAGTAGAGTGATCAGAAATGGAGTAGAGTAATCAGACATGGAGTAGAGTGATCAGACATGGAATTGTGTGATCAGACATGGAGTAGTGTGATCAGATAGGGAGTAGAGTGATCAGACATGGAATTGTGTGATCAGACATGGAGTAGTGTGATCAGATATGGAGTAGAGTAATCAGACATGGAGTAGCGTGATCAGACATGGAGGAGAGTGATCAGATATGGAGTAGAGTAATCAGACATGGAGGAGAGTCATGAGACATGGAGTAGTGTGATCAGACATGGAGAAGTGTGTCACATCAGACATGGAGTAGAGTGATTAGACATGGAATTGTGAGATCAGAAATGGAGTAGTGTGATCAGATAGGGAGTAGAGTGATCAGACATGGAGCAGTGTGTCACATTAGTAATGGAGTAGAGTGATCAGATATGGAATTGTGAGAACAGAAATGGAGTAGTGTAATCAGACATGGAGCACTGTGATCGGACATGGAGTAGAGTGTCAGATCAGACATGGTGTAGTGTGATCAGTCATGGAGTAGAGTAATCATAAGGAGAAGAATGAACAGACATGGAATTGTGTGATCAGACATGGAGCAGAGTGAACAGACATGGAGCACTGTGTCACATCAGACATGGAGTAGTGTAATCAGACATGGAGCACTGTGATCGGACATGGAGTAGAGTGTCAGATCAGACATGGTGTAGTGTGATCAGTCATGGAGTAGAGTAATCATAAGGAGAAGAATGAACAGACATGGAATTGTGTGATCAGACATGGAGCAGAGTGAACAGACATGGAGCACTGTGTCACATCAGACATGGAGTAGAGTGATTGGACATGGAGTAGAGTGATCGGACATGGAGTAGAATGATCACACATGGAGTAGAGTGATCATACATGGAGAAGATTGATTGGACATGGAGTAGATTGTCACATCAGACATGGATTAGAGTGTCACATCACAAATGGAGTAGAGTGATCAGATATGGAGTAGAGTGATCAGACAAGGAGTAGAGTGTCACATCAGATATGGAGTAGAGTGATCAGACATGGAGTAGAGTGATCAGACATGGAGTAGTGAGATCAGACATGGAGTAGAGTGATCAGACATGGAGTAGTGAGATCAGATATGGAGTAGAGTAATCAGACATGGTGTAGAGAGTCAGATCAGACATGATTTAGTGAGATCAGTCATGGAGTATAGTAATCAGACATGAAGTAGAGTGATCAGACATGGAGTAGACTAACCAGACATGGAGTAGAGTGTCAGATCAGGCATGGTGTAGTGAGAGCAGTCATGGAGTAGAGTAATCAGACATGAAGTAGAGTGATCAGACATTGAGTAGACTAATCAGACATGGAGTAGAGTGTCAGATCAGGCATGGTGTAGTGAGATCAGTCATGGAGTAGAGTAATCAGACAAGGAGTAGAGTGATCAGACATGGAGAAGAATGATCAGACATGGAGTAGTGTGATCAGACATGGAGTAGACTATCAGACATGGAGTAGAGTAATCAGACCGAGTAGAGTGAACAGACATGGAATTGTGTGATCAGCCATGCATCAGAGTGATCAGACATGGAGTGGAGTGTCACATCAGTCATGGAGTAGAGTGTCACATCTGTCATGGTGTAGAGTGTCACATCAGACATTGATTAGAGTGTCACATCACAAATGGAGTAGAGTGATCAGTTATGGAGTAGATTGATCAGACAAGGAGTAGTGTGTCACATCAGATATGGAGTAGAGTGATCAGACATGGAGTAGAGTGATTAGACATGGAATTGTGAGAACAGAAATGGAGTAGTGTGATCAGATAGGGAGTAGAGTGATCAGACATGGAATTGTGAGATCAGAAATGGAGTAGTGTGATCAGATAGGGAGTAGAGTGATCAGACATGGAGCAGTGTGTCACATTAGACATGGAGTAGAGTGATCAGACATGGAATTGTGAGAACAGAAATGGAGTAGTGTGATCAGACATGGAGCACTGTGAACGGACATGGAGTAGAGTGTCAGATCAGACATGGTGTAGTGTGATCAGTCATGGAGTAGAGTAATCATAAGGAGAAGAATGAACAGACATGGAATTGTGTGATCAGACATGGAGCAGAGTGATCAGACATGGAGCACTGTGTCACATCAGACATGGAGTAGAGTGATTGGACATGGAGTAGAGTGATCGGACATGGAGTAGAATGATCACACATGGAGTAAAGTGTCAGATCAGACATGGAGTAGAGTAATCAGACATGGAGTAGAGTGATTATATATGGAGTAGATTGATTGGACATGGAGTAGAGTGTCACATCACAAATGGAGTAGAGTGATCAGGTATGGCATAGAGTGATCAGACAAGGAGTAGAGCGTCACATCAGATATGGAGTAGAGTGATCAGACATGGAGTACAGTGATCAGACATGGAGTAGTGAGATCAGACATGGAGTAGAGTGATCAGACATGGAGTAGTGTGATCAGATATGGAGTAGAGTGATCAGACATGGAGTGGTGAGATCAGACATGGAGTTGAGTAATCAGACATGGAGTAGTGTGATCAGACATGGAGTAGAGTGATCAGACATGGAGTAGAGTGATCAGACATGGAGTAGAGTAATCAGACATGGAGTAGAGTAATCGGACATGGAGTAGAGTGGTCAGACGTGGAGTAGAGTGTCAGATGAGTCATGGTGTAGTGAGATCAATCATGGAGTAGATTAATCAGACATGGAGGAGAGTCATGAGACATGGAGTAGTGTGATCAGACATGGAGAAGTGTGTCACATCAGACATGGAGTAGAGTGATTAGGCATGGAATTGTGAGAACAGAAATGGAGTAGTGTGATCAGATAGGGAGTAGAGTGATCAGACATGGAATTGTGAGATCAGAAATGGAGTAGTGTGATCAGATAGGGAGTAGAGTGATCAGACATGGAGCAGTGTGTCACATTAGACATGGAGTAGAGTGATCAGACATGGAATTGTGAGAACAGAAATGGAGTAGTGTGATCAGACATGGAGCACTGTGATCGGACATGGAGTAGAGTGTCAGATCAGACATGGTGCAGTGTGATCAGTCATGGAGTAGAGTAATCATAAGGAGAAGAATGAACAGACATAGAATTGTGTGATCAGACATGGAGCACTGTGTCACATCAGACATGGAGTAGAGTGATTGGACATGGAGTAGAGTGATCGGACATGGAGTAGAATGATCACACATGGAGTAAAGTGTCAGATCAGACATGGAGTAGAGTAATCAGACATGGAGTAGAGTGATCATATATGGAGTAGATTGATTGGACATGGAGTAGAGTGTCACATCAGACATGGATTAGAGTGTCACATCACAAATGGAGTAGAGTGATCAGGTATGGCGTAGAGTGATCAGACAAGGAGTAGAGCTTCACATCAGATATGGAGTAGAGTGATCAGACATGGAGTAGAGTGATCATACATGGAGTAGTGAGATCAGACATGGAGTAGAGTGATCAGACATGGAGTAGTGAGATCAGATATGGAGTAGAGTAATCAGACATGGTGTAGACTGTCAGATCAGACATGATTTAGTGAGATCGGTAATGGAGTAGAGTAATCAGACATGAAGTAGAGTGATCAGACATGGAGTAGACTAATCAGACATGGAGTAGAGTGTCAGATCAGGCATGGTGTAGTGAGATCAGACATGGAGTAGAGTAATCAGACATGAAGTAGAGTGATCAGACATGGAGTAGAGTAATCAGACATGAAGTAGAGTGTCAGATCAGGCATGGTGTAGTGAGATCAGTCATGGAGTATAGTAATCAGACATGGAGTAGAGTGATCAGACATGGAGTAGAATGATCAGACATGGAGTAGTGTGATCAGACATGGAGTAGACTATCAGACATGGAGTAGAGTAATCAGACCGAGTAGAGTGAACAGACATGGAATTGTGTGATCAGCCATGCATCAGAGTGATCAGACATGGAGTGGAGTGTCACATCAGTCATGAAGTAGAGTTTCACATCAGTCATGGAGTAGTGTGATCAGACATGGAGTAGAGTGATCAGATATGGAGTAGAGTGATCAGACATGGAGAACTGTGTCACATCAGTCATGGAGTAGTGTGATCAGACATGGAGTAGAGTGATCAGATATGGAGTAGAGTGATCAGAAATGGAGTAGATTAATCAGAAATGGAGTAGAGTGATCAGACATGGAATTGTGTGATCAGACATGGAGTAGTGTGATCAGATAGGGAGTAGAGTGATCAGACATGGAATTGTGTGATCAGACATGGAGTAGTGTGATCAGATATGGAGTAGAGTAATCAGACATGGTGTAGCGTGATCAGACATGGAGGAGAGTGATCAGATATGGAGTAGAGTAATCAGACATGGAGGAGAGTCATGAGACTTGGAGTAGTGTGATCAGACATGGAGAAGTGTGTCACATCAGACATGGAGTAGAGTGATTAGACATGGAATTGTGAGATCAGAAATGGAGTAGTGTGATCAGATAGGGAGTAGAGTGATCAGACATGGAGCAGTGTGTCACATTAGTAATGGAGTAGAGTGATCAGACATGGAATTGTGAGAACAGAAATGGAGTAGTGTAATCAGACATGGAGCACTGTGATCGGACATGGAGTAGAGTGTCAGATCAGACATGGTGTAGTGTGATCAGTCATGGAGTAGAGTAATCATAAGGAGAAGAATGAACAGACATGGAATTGTGTGATCAGACATGGAGCAGAGTGAACAGACATGGAGCACTGTGTCACATCAGACATGGAGTAGTGTAATCAGACATGGAGTAGTGTAATCAGACATGGAGCAGTGTGTCACATTAGACATGGAGTAGAGTGATCAGACATGGAATTGTGAGAACAGAAATGGAGTAGTGTGATCAGACATGGAGCACTGTGATCGGACATGGAGTAGAGTGTCAGATCAGACATGGTGTAGTGTGATCAGTCATGGAGTAGAGTAATCATAAGGAGAAGAATGAACAGACATGGAATTGTGTGATCAGACATGGAGCAGAGTGAACAGACATGGAGCACTGTGTCACATCAGACATGGAGTAGAGTGATTGGACATGGAGTAGAGTAATCGGACATGGAGTAGAATGATCACACATGGAGTAAAGTGTCAGATCAGACATGGAGTAGAGTAATCAGACATGGAGTAGAGTGATCATACATGGAGAAGATTGATTGGACATGGAGTAGATTGTCACATCAGACATGGATTAGAGTGTCACATCACAAATGGAGTAGAGTGATCAGATATGGAGTAGAGTGATCAGACAAGGAGTAGAGTGTCACATCAGATATGGAGTAGAGTGATCAGACATGGAGTAGAGTGATCAGACATGGAGTAGTGAGATCAGACATGGAGTAGAGTGATCAGACATGGAGTAGTGAGATCAGATATGGAGTAGAGTAATCAGACATGGTGTAGAGAGTCAGATCAGACATGATTTAGTGAGATCAGTCATGGAGTATAGTAATCAGACATGAAGTAGAGTGATCAGACATGGAGTAGACTAACCAGACATGGAGTAGAGTGTCAGATCAGGCATGGTGTAGTGAGAGCAGTCATGGAGTAGAGTAATCAGACATGAAGTAGAGTGATCAGACATTGAGTAGACTAATCAGACATGGAGTAGAGTGTCAGATCAGGCATGGTGTAGTGAGATCAGTCATGGAGTAGAGTAATCAGACAAGGAGTAGAGTGATCAGACATGGAGTAGAATGATCAGACATGGAGTAGTGTGATCAGACATGGAGTAGACTATCAGACATGGAGTAGAGTAATCAGACCGAGTAGAGTGAACAGACATGGAATTGTGTGATCAGCCATGCATCAGAGTGATCAGACATGGAGTGGAGTGTCACATCAGTCATGGAGTAGAGTGTCACATCTGTCATGGTGTAGAGTGTCACATCAGACATTGATTAGAGTGTCACATCACAAATGGAGTAGAGTGATCAGTTATGGAGTAGATTGATCAGACAAGGAGTAGTGTGTCACATCAGATATGGAGTAGAGTGATCAGACATGGAGTAGAGTGATTAGACATGGAATTGTGAGAACAGAAATGGAGTAGTGTGATCAGATAGGGAGTAGAGTGATCAGACATGGAATTGTGAGATCAGAAATGGAGTAGTGTGATCAGATAGGGAGTAGAGTGATCAGACATGGAGCAGTGTGTCACATTAGACATGGAGTAGAGTGATCAGACATGGAATTGTGAGAACAGAAATGGAGTAGTGTGATCAGACATGGAGCACTGTGAACGGACATGGAGTAGAGTGTCAGATCAGACATGGTGTAGTGTGATCAGTCATGGAGTAGAGTAATCATAAGGAGAAGAATGAACAGACATGGAATTGTGTGATCAGACATGGAGCAGAGTGATCAGACATGGAGCACTGTGTCACATCAGACATGGAGTAGAGTGATTGGACATGGAGTAGAGTGATCGGACATGGAGTAGAATGATCACACATGGAGTAAAGTGTCAGATCAGACATGGAGTAGAGTAATCAGACATGGAGTAGAGTGATCATATATGGAGTAGATTGATTGGACATGGAGTAGAGTGTCACATCACAAATGGAGTAGAGTGATCAGGTATGGCATAGAGTGATCAGACAAGGAGTAGAGCGTCACATCAGATATGGAGTAGAGTGATCAGACTTGGAGTACAGTGATCAGACATGGAGTAGTGAGATCAGACATGGAGTAGAGTGATCAGACATGGAGTAGTGTGATCAGATATGGAGTAGAGTGATCAGACATGGAGTAGTGAGATCAGACATGGAGTTGAGTAATCAGACATGGAGTAGTGTGATCAGACATGGAGTAGAGTGATCAGACATGGAGTAGAGTGATCAGACATGGAGTAGAGTAATCAGACATGGAGTAGAGTAATCGGACATGGAGTAGAGTGGTCAGACGTGGAGTAGAGTGTCAGATGAGTCATGGTGTAGTGAGATCAATCATGGAGTAGATTAATCAGACATGGAGGAGAGTCATGAGACATGGAGTAGTGTGATCAGACATGGAGAAGTGTGTCACATCAGACATGGAGTAGAGTGATTAGGCATGGAATTGTGAGAACAGAAATGGAGTAGTGTGATCAGATAGGGAGTAGAGTGATCAGACATGGAATTGTGAGATCAGAAATGGAGTAGTGTGATCAGATAGGGAGTAGAGTGATCAGACATGGAGCAGTGTGTCACATTAGACATGGAGTAGAGTGATCAGACATGGAATTGTGAGAACAGAAATGGAGTAGTGTGATCAGACATGGAGCACTGTGATCGGACATGGAGTAGAGTGTCAGATCAGACATGGTGCAGTGTGATCAGTCATGGAGTAGAGTAATCATAAGGAGAAGAATGAACAGACATGGAATTGTGTGATCAGACATGGAGCACTGTGTCACATCAGACATGGAGTAGAGTGATTGGACATGGAGTAGAGTGATCGGACATGGAGTAGAATGATCACACATGGAGTAAAGTGTCAGATCAGACATGGAGTAGAGTAATCAGACATGGAGTAGAGTGATCATATATGGAGTAGATTGATTGGACATGGAGTAGAGTGTCACATCAGACATGGATTAGAGTGTCACATCACAAATGGAGTAGAGTGATCAGGTATGGCGTAGAGTGATCAGACAAGGAGTAGAGCTTCACATCAGATATGGAGTAGAGTGATCAGACATGGAGTAGAGTGATCATACATGGAGTAGTGAGATCAGACATGGAGTAGAGTGATCAGACATGGAGTAGTGAGATCAGATATGGAGTAGAGTAATCAGACATGGTGTAGACTGTCAGATCAGACATGATTTAGTGAGATCGGTAATGGAGTAGAGTAATCAGACATGGAGTAGAGTGATCAGCCATGGAGTAGAATGATCAGACATGGAGTAGACTAATCAGACATGGAGTAGAGTGTCAGATCAGGCATGGTGTAGTGAGATCAGACATGGAGTAGAGTAATCAGACATGAAGTAGAGTGATCAGACATGGAGTAGAGTAATCAGACATGAAGTAGAGTGTCAGATCAGGCATGGTGTAGTGAGATCAGTCATGGAGTATAGTAATCAGACATGGAGTAGAGTGATCAGCCATGGAGTAGAATGATCAGACATGGAGTAGTGTGATCAGACATGGAGTAGACTATCAGACATGGAGTAGAGTAATCAGACCGAGTAGAGTGAACAGACATGGAATTGTGTGATCAGCCATGCATCAGAGTGATCAGACATGGAGTGGAGTGTCACATCAGTCATGAAGTAGTGTGATCAGACATGGAGTAGAGTGATCAGATATGGAGTAGAGTGATCAGACATGGAGAACTGTGTCACATCAGTCATGGAGTAGTGTGATCAGACATGGAGTAGAGTGATCAGATATGGAGTAGAGTGATCAGACATGGAGAACTGTGTCACATCAGTCATGGAGTAGTGTGATCAGACATGGAGTAGAGTGATCAGATATGGAGTAGAGTGATCAGACATGGAGAACTGTGTCACATCAGTCATGGAGTAGTGTGATCAGACATGGAGTAGAGTGATCAGATATGGAGTAGAGTGATCAGAAATGGAGTAGAGTAATCAGACATGGAGTAGAGTGATCAGACATGGAATTGTGTGATCAGACATGGAGTAGTGTGATCAGATAGGGAGTAGAGTGATCAGACATGGAATTGTGTGATCAGACATGGAGTAGTGTGATCAGATATGGAGTAGAGTAATCAGACATGGTGTAGCGTGATCAGACATGGAGGAGAGTGATCAGATATGGAGTAGAGTAATCAGACATGGAGGAGAGTCATGAGACTTGGAGTAGTGTGATCAGACATGGAGAAGTGTGTCACATCAGACATGGAGTAGAGTGATTAGACATGGAATTGTGAGATCAGAAATGGAGTAGTGTGATCAGATAGGGAGTAGAGTGATCAGACATGGAGCAGTGTGTCACATTAGTAATGGAGTAGAGTGATCAGACATGGAATTGTGAGAACAGAAATGGAGTAGTGTGATCAGACATGGAGCACTGTGATCGGACATGGAGTAGAGTGTCAGATCAGACATGGTGTAGTGTGATCAGTCATGGAGTAGAGTAATCATAAGGAGAAGAATGAACAGACATGGAATTGTGTGATCAGACATGGAGCAGAGTGAACAGACATGGAGCACTGTGTCACATCAGACATGGAGTAGAGTGATTGGACATGGAGTAGAGTGATCGGACATGGAGTAGAATGATCACACATGGAGTAAAGTGTCAGATCAGACATGGAGTAGAGTAATCAGACATGGAGTAGAGTGATCATACATGGAGTAGATTGATTGGACCTGGAGTAGATTGTCACATCAGACATGGATTAGAGTGTCACATCACAAATGGAGTAGAGTGATCAGATATGGAGTAGAGTGATCAGACAAGGAGTAGAGTGTCACATCAGATATGGAGTAGAGTGATCAGACATGGAGTAGAGTGATCAGACATGGAGTAGTGAGATCAGACATGGAGTAGAGTGATCAGACATGGAGTAGTGAGATCAGATATGGAGTAGAGTAATCAGACATGGTGTAGAGAGTCAGATCAGACATGATTTAGTGAGATCAGTCATGGAGTATAGTAATCAGACATGAAGTAGAGTGATCAGACATGGAGTAGACTAACCAGACATGGAGTAGAGTGTCAGATCAGGCATGGTGTAGTGAGAGCAGTCATGGAGTAGAGTAATCAGACATGAAGTAGAGTGATCAGACATTGAGTAGACTAATCAGACATGGAGTAGAGTGTCAGATCAGGCATGGTGTAGTGAGATCAGTCATGGAGTAGAGTAATCAGACAAGGAGTAGAGTGATCAGACATGGAGTAGACTATCAGACATGGAGTAGAGTAATCAGACCGAGTAGAGTGAACAGACATGGAATTGTGTGATCAGCCATGCATCAGAGTGATCAGACATGGAGTGGAGTGTCACATCAGTCATGGAGTAGAGTGTCACATCTGTCATGGTGTAGAGTGTCACATCAGACATTGATTAGAGTGTCACATCACAAATGGAGTAGAGTGATCAGTTATGGAGTAGATTGATCAGACAGGGAGTAGTGTGTCACATCAGATATGGAGTAGAGTGATCAGACATGGAGTAGAGTGTCAGATAAGACATGGTGTAGTGATATCAGTCATGGAGTAGAGTGATCACACATGGAATTGTGTGATCAAACATGGAGTAGAGTGATCACAGATGGAATTGTCTGATCAGACATGGAGTAGAGTGATCACACATGGAATTGTGTGATCAGACATGGAGCAGAGTGAACAGACATGGAGCACTGTGTCACATCAGACATGGAGTAGAGTGATCAGATAGGGAGTAGAGTGATCAGACATGGAGCAGTGTGTCACATTAGACATGGAGTAGAGTGATCAGACATGGAATTGTGAGAACAGAAATGGAGTAGTGTAATCAGACATGGAGCACTGTGATCGGACATGGAGTAGAGTGTCAGATCAGACATGGTGTAGTGTGATCAGTCATGGAGTAGAGTAATCATAAGGAGAAGAATGAACAGACATGGAATTGTGTGATCAGACATGGAGCAGAGTGAACAGACATGGAGCACTGTGTCACATCAGACATGGAGTAGTGTAATCAGACATGGAGCACTGTGATCGGACATGGAGTAGAGTGTCAGATCAGACATGGTGTAGTGTGATCAGTCATGGAGTAGAGTAATCATAAGGAGAAGAATGAACAGACATGGAATTGTGTGATCAGACATGGAGCAGAGTGAACAGACATGGAGCACTGTGTCACATCAGACATGGAGTAGAGTGATTGGACATGGAGTAGAGTGATCGGACATGGAGTAGAATGATCACACATGGAGTAAAGTGTCAGATCAGACATGGAGTAGAGTAATCAGACATGGAGTAGAGTGATCATACATGGAGTAGATTGATTGGACCTGGAGTAGATTGTCACATTAGACATGGATTAGAGTGTCACATCACAAATGGAGTAGAGTGATCAGATATGGAGTAGAGTGATCAGACAAGGAGTAGAGTGTCACATCAGATATGGAGTAGAGTGATCAGACATGGAGTAGAGTGATCAGACATGGAGTAGTGAGATCAGACATGGAGTAGAGTGATCAGACATGGAGTAGTGAGATCAGATATGGAGTAGAGTAATCAGACATGGTGTAGAGAGTCAGATCAGACATGATTTAGTGAGATCAGTCATGGAGTATAGTAATCAGACATGAAGTAGAGTGATCAGACATGGAGTAGACTAACCAGACATGGAGTAGAGTGTCAGATCAGGCATGGTGTAGTGAGAGCAGTCATGGAGTAGAGTAATCAGACATGAAGTAGAGTGATCAGACATTGAGTAGACTAATCAGACATGGAGTAGAGTGTCAGATCAGGCATGGTGTAGTGAGATCAGTCATGGAGTAGAGTAATCAGACAAGGAGTAGAGTGATCAGACATGGAGTAGACTATCAGACATGGAGTAGAGTAATCAGACCGAGTAGAGTGAACAGACATGGAATTGTGTGATCAGCCATGCATCAGAGTGATCAGACATGGAGTGGAGTGTCACATCAGTCATGGAGTAGAGTGTCACATCTGTCATGGTGTAGAGTGTCACATCAGACATTGATTAGAGTGTCACATCACAAATGGAGTAGAGTGATCAGTTATGGAGTAGATTGATCAGACAAGGAGTAGTGTGTCACATCAGATATGGAGTAGAGTGATCAGACATGGAGTAGAGTGTCAGATAAGACATGGTGTAGTGATATCAGTCATGGAGTAGAGTGATCACACATGGAATTGTGTGATCAAACATGGAGTAGAGTGATCACAGATGGAATTGTCTGATCAGACATGGAGTAGAGTGATCACACATGGAATTGTGTGATCAGACATGGAGCAGAGTGAACAGACATGGAGCACTGTGTCACATCAGACATGGAGTAGAGTGATTGGACATGGAGTAGAGTGATCGGACATGGAGTAGAATGATCACACATGGAGTAAAGTGTCAGATCAGACATGGAGTAGAGTAATCAGACATGGAGTAGAGTGATCATATATGGAGTAGATTGATTGGACATGGAGTAGAGTGTCACATCACAAATGGAGTAGAGTGATCAGGTATGGCATAGAGTGATCAGACAAGGAGTAGAGCGTCACATCAGATATGGAGTAGAGTGATCAGACATGGAGTACAGTGATCAGACATGGAGTAGTGAGATCAGACATGGAGTAGAGTGATCAGACATGGAGTAGTGTGATCAGATATGGAGTAGAGTGATCAGACATGGAGTAGTGAGATCAGACATGGAGTTGAGTAATCAGACATGGAGTAGTGTGATCAGACATGGAGTAGAGTGATCAGACATGGAGTAGAGTGATCAGACATGGAGTAGAGTAATCAGACATGGAGTAGAGTAATCGGACATGGAGTAGAGTGGTCAGACGTGGAGTAGAGTGTCAGATGAGTCATGGTGTAGTGAGATCAATCATGGAGTAGATTAATCAGACATGGAGGAGAGTCATGAGACATGGAGTAGTGTGATCAGACATGGAGAAGTGTGTCACATCAGACATGGAGTAGAGTGATTAGGCATGGAATTGTGAGAACAGAAATGGAGTAGTGTGATCAGATAGGGAGTAGAGTGATCAGACATGGAATTGTGAGATCAGAAATGGAGTAGTGTGATCAGATAGGGAGTAGAGTGATCAGACATGGAGCAGTGTGTCACATTAGACATGGAGTAGAGTGATCAGACATGGAATTGTGAGAACAGAAATGGAGTAGTGTGATCAGACATGGAGCACTGTGATCGGACATGGAGTAGAGTGTCAGATCAGACATGGTGCAGTGTGATCAGTCATGGAGTAGAGTAATCATAAGGAGAAGAATGAACAGACATGGAATTGTGTGATCAGACATGGAGCACTGTGTCACATCAGACATGGAGTAGAGTGATTGGACATGGAGTAGAGTGATCGGACATGGAGTAGAATGATCACACATGGAGTAAAGTGTCAGATCAGACATGGAGTAGAGTAATCAGACATGGAGTAGAGTGATCATATATGGAGTAGATTGATTGGACATGGAGTAGAGTGTCACATCAGACATGGATTAGAGTGTCACATCACAAATGGAGTAGAGTGATCAGGTATGGCGTAGAGTGATCAGACAAGGAGTAGAGCTTCACATCAGATATGGAGTAGAGTGATCAGACATGGAGTAGAGTGATCATACATGGAGTAGTGAGATCAGACATGGAGTAGAGTGATCAGACATGGAGTAGTGAGATCAGATATGGAGTAGAGTAATCAGACATGGTGTAGACTGTCAGATCAGACATGATTTAGTGAGATCGGTAATGGAGTAGAGTAATCAGACATGAAGTAGAGTGATCAGACATGGAGTAGACTAATCAGACATGGAGTAGAGTGTCAGATCAGGCATGGTGTAGTGAGATCAGACATGGAGTAGAGTAATCAGACATGAAGTAGAGTGATCAGACATGGAGTAGAGTAATCAGACATGAAGTAGAGTGTCAGATCAGGCATGGTATAGTGAGATCAGTCATGGAGTATAGTAATCAGACATGGAGTAGAGTGATCAGACATGGAGTAGAATGATCAGACATGGAGTAGTGTGATCAGACATGGAGTAGACTATCAGACATGGAGTAGAGTAATCAGACCGAGTAGAGTGAACAGACATGGAATTGTGTGATCAGCCATGCATCAGAGTGATCAGACATGGAGTGGAGTGTCACATCAGTCATGAAGTAGAGTGTCACATCAGTCATGGTGTAGAGTGTCACATCAAACATGGAGGAGAGTCATGAGACATAGAGTAGTGTGATCAGACATGGAGAACTGTGTCACATCAGTCATGGAGTAGTGTGATCAGACATGGAGTAGAGTGATCAGATATGGAGTAGAGAGATCAGAAATGGAGTAGAGTAATCAGACATGGAGTAGAGTGATCAGACATGGAATTGTGTGATCAGACATGGAGTAGTGTGATCATATAGGGAGTAGAGTGATCAGACATGGAATTGTGTGATCAGACATGGAGTAGTGTGATCAGATATGGAGTAGAGTAATCAGACATGGAGTAGCGTGATCAGACATGGAGGAGAGTGATCAGATATGGAGTAGAGTAATCAGACATGGAGGAGAGTCATGAGACTTGGAGTAGTGTGATCAGACATGGAGGAGAGTAATCAGACATGGAGTTGAGTGATCAGACATGGAGTAGAGTGATCAGACATGGAGTAGAGTGTCACATCAGATATGGAGTAGAGTGATCAGACATGGAGTAGAGTGATCAGATATGGAGTAGAGTAATCAGATATGGAGTAGAGTGATCGGACATGGAGTAGAGTAATCAGACATGGAGTAGAGTGATCAGACATGGAGGAGAGTAATCAGACATGGAGTAGATTGATCAGACATGGAGTAGAGTGATCAGACATGGAGTAGAGTGTCACATCAGATATGGAGTAGAGTGATCAGACATGGAGTGGAGTGTCACATCAGTCATGGAGTAGAGTGTCACATCAGACATGGAGGAGAGTCATGAGACATAGGGTAGTGTGATCAGACATGGAGTAGAGTGTCACATCAGTCATGGAGTAGTGTGATCAGACATGGAGTAGAGTGATCAGATATGGAGTAGAGTGATCAGAAATGGAGTAGAGTAATCAGACATGGATTAGAGTGATCAGACATGGAATTGTGTGATCAGACATGGAGTAGTGTGATCAGATAGGGAGTAGAGTGATCAGACATGGAATTGTGTGATCAGACATGGAGTAGCGTGATCAGACATGGAGGAGTGTGATCAGATATGGAGTAGCGTAATCAGTCATGGAGTCGAGTGATCAGACATGGAGGAGAGTAATCAGACATGGAGTAGAGTGATCAGACATGGAATAGAGTGATCAGACATGGAGTAGTGTGACAGATCAGACATGGTGTAGTGAGATCAGTCATGGAGTAGAGTGATCAGATAGGGTGATCAGACATGGAGTAGAGTGATCAGACATGGAGTAGATTGATTGGACATGGAGTAGAGTGATCGGACATGGAGTAGGGTGTCACATCAGACATGGAGTAGAGTGTCACATCACAAATGGGGCATAGTGATCAGACATGGAGTAGAGTAATCAGACATGGAGTAGAGTGATCAGACATGGAGGAGAGTAATCAGACATGGAGTAGAGTGATCAGACATGGAGTAGGGTGTCACATCAGACATGTAGTAGAGTGTCACATCACAAATGGGGCATAGTGATCAGACATGGAGTAGAGTAATCAGACATGGAGTAGAGTGATCAGACATGGAGGAGAGTAGTCAGACATGGAGTAGAGTGATCAGACATGGAGTAGAGTGATCAGACATGGAGTAGAGTGTCACATCAGATATGGAGTAGAGTGATCAGACATGGAGTAGAGTGATCAGATATGGAGTAGAGTGATCAGAAATGGAGTAGAGTAATCAGACATGGAGAAGAGTGATCAGACATGGAATTGTGTGATCAGACATGGAGTAGTGTGATCAGATCGGGAGTAGAGTGATCAGACATGGAATTGTGTGATCAGATATGGAGTAGAGTAATCAGACATGGAGTAGCATGATCAGACATGGAGGAGAGTGATCAGATATGGAGTAGAGTAATCAGACATGGAGTAGAGTGATCAGACATGGAGGAGAGTAATCAGACATGGGGTAGAGTGATCAGACATGGAATAGAGTGATCAGACATGGAGTAGAGTGATCAGACATGGAGTAGAGTGATCAGACATGGAATAGAGTGATCAGACATGGAGTAGAGTAATCAGACATGGAGTAGAGTGATCAGACATGGAGTAGAGTGACAGATCAGACATGGTGTAGTGAGATCAGTCATGGAGTAGAGTGATCAGATAGGGAGTAGAGTGATCAGACATGGAGTAGAGTGATCAGATATGGAATTGTGTGATCAGACATGGAGTAGAGTGATCAGACATGGACTAGATTGATTGGACATGGAGTAGAGTGATCGGACATGGAGTAGGGTGTCACATCAGACATGGAGTAGAGTGTCACATCACAAATGGGGCAGAGTGATCAGACATGGAGTAGAGTAATCAGACATGGAGTAGAGTGGTCATACATGGAGTAGATTGATTGGACATGGAGTAGAATTTCACATCAGACATGGATTAGAGTGTCACATCACAAATGGAGTAGAGTGATTAGATATGGAGTAGAGTGATCAGACAAGGAGTAGCGGTTCACATCAGATATGGAGTAGAGTGATCAGACATGGATTAGAGTGATCAGACATGGAGTAGTGAGATCAGACATGGAGTAGAGTGATCAGACATGGAGTAGTGAGATCAGATATGGAGTAGAGTAATCAGATATGGAGTAGAGTGATCAGACATGGAGTAGAGTAATCAGACATGGAGTAGATTGATCGGACATGGAGTAGGGTGTCACATCAGACATGGAGTAGAGTGTCACATCACAAATGGAGTAGAGTAATCAGTCATGGAGTAGCATGATCAGCCATGGAATTGTGTGATCAGACATGGAGTAGTGTAATCAGATAGGGAGTAGTGTGATCAGACATGGAGTAGACTATCAGACATGGAGTAGAGTAATCAGACCGAGTAGAATGAACAGACATGGAATTGTGTGATCAGCCATGCATCAGAGTGATCAGACATGGAGTGGAGTGTCACATCAGTCATGGATAGAGTGTCACATCAGACATGGAGGAGAGTCATGAGACATAGAGTAGTGTGATCAGACATAGAGAACTGTGTCACATCAGTCATGGAGTAGTGTGATCAGACATGGAGTAGAGTGATCAGATATGGAGTAGTGTGATCAGAAATGGAGTAGAGTAATCAGACATGGATTAGAGTGATCAGACATGGAGGAGAGTAATCAGACATGGAGTAGAGTGATCAGACATGGAGTAGAGTGATCAGACATGGAGTAGAGTGTCACATCAGATATGGAGTAGAGTGATCAGACATGGAGTAGAGTGATCAGATATGGAGTAGAGTAATCAGATATGGAGTAGAGTGATCAGACATGGAGTAGAGTAATCAGACATGGAGTAGATTGATCGGACATGGAGTAGAGTAATCAGACATGGAGTAGAGTGATCAGACATGGAGGAGAGTAATCAGACATGGAGTAGAGTGATCAGACATGGAGTAGAGTGATCAGACATGGAGTAGAGTGTCACATCAGATATGGAGTAGAGTGATCAGACATGGAGTGGAGTGTCACATCAGTCATGGAGTAGAGTGTCACATCAGACATGGAGGAGAGTCATGAGACATAGAGTAGTGTGATCAGACATAGAGAACTGTGTCACATCAGTCATGGAGTAGTGTGATCAGACATGGAGTAGAGTGATCAGATATGGAGTAGAGTGATCAGAAATGGAGTAGAGTAAACAGACATGGATTAGAGTGATCAGACATGGAATTGTGTGATCAGACATGGTGTAGTGTGATCAGATAGGGAGTAGAGTGATCAGACATGGAATTGTGTGATCAGACATGGAGTAGCGTGATCAGACATGGAGGAGTGTGATCAGATATGGAGTAGCGTAATCAGTCATGGAGTCGAGTGATCAGACATGGAGGAGAGTAATCAGACATGGAGTAGAGTGATCAGACATGGAATAGAGTGATCAGACATGGAGTAGTGTGACAGATCAGACATGGTGTAGTGAGATCAGTCATGGAGTAGAGTGATCAGATAGGGTGATCAGACATGGAGTAGAGTGATCAGACATGGAGTAGATTGATTGGACATGGAGTAGAGTGATCGGACATGGAGTAGGGTGTCACATCAGACATGGAGTAGAGTGTCACATCACAAATGGGGCATAGTGATCAGACATGGAGTAGAGTAATCAGACATGGAGTAGAGTGATCAGACATGGAGGAGAGTAATCAGACATGGAGTAGAGTGATCAGACATGGAGTAGGGTGTCACATCAGACATGGAGTAGAGTGTCACATCACAAATGGGGCATAGTGATCAGACATGGAGTAGAGTAATCAGACATGGAGTAGAGTGATCAGACATGGAGGAGAGTAGTCAGACATGGAGTAGAGTGATCAGACATGGAGTAGAGTGATCAGACATGGAGTAGAGTGTCACATCAGATATGGAGTAGAGTGATCAGACATGGAGTAGAGTGATCAGATATGGAGTAGAGTGATCAGAAATGGAGTAGAGTAATCAGACATGGAGAAGAGTGATCAGACATGGAATTGTGTGATCAGACATGGAGTAGTGTGATCAGATCGGGAGTAGAGTGATCAGACATGGAATTGTGTGATCAGACATGGAGTAGTGTGATCAGATATGGAGTAGAGTAATCAGACATGGAGTAGCATGATCAGACATGGAGGAGAGTGATCAGATATGGAGTAGAGTAATCAGACATGGAGTAGAGTGATCAGACATGGAGGAGAGTAATCAGACATGGGGTAGAGTGATCAGACATGGAATAGAGTGATCAGACATGGAGTAGAGTGATCAGACATGGAGTAGAGTGATCAGACATGGAATAGAGTGATCAGACATGGAGTAGAGTAATCAGACATGGAGTAGAGTGATCAGACATGGAGTAGAGTGACAGATCAGACATGGTGTAGTGAGATCAGTCATGGAGTAGAGTGATCAGATAGGGAGTAGAGTGATCAGACATGGAGTAGAGTGATCAGATATGGAATTGTGTGATCAGACATGGAGTAGAGTGATCAGACATGGACTAGATTGATTGGACATGGAGTAGAGTGATCGGACATGGAGTAGGGTGTCACATCAGACATGGAGTAGAGTGTCACATCACAAATGGGGCAGAGTGATCAGACATGGAGTAGAGTAATCAGACATGGAGTAGAGTGGTCATACATGGAGTAGATTGATTGGACATGGAGTAGAATTTCACATCAGACATGGATTAGAGTGTCACATCACAAATGGAGTAGAGTGATTAGATATGGAGTAGAGTGATCAGACAAGGAGTAGAGGTTCACATCAGATATGGAGTAGAGTGATCAGACATGGATTAGAGTGATCAGACATGGAGTAGTGAGATCAGACATGGAGTAGAGTGATCAGACATGGAGTAGTGAGATCAGATATGGAGTAGAGTAATCAGACATGGTGTAGAGTGTCAGATCAGACATGATTTAGTGAGATCAGTCATGGAGTAGAGTAATCAGACATGGAGTAGAGTGATCAGACATGGAGTAGAATGATCAGACATGGAGTAGTGTGATCAGACATGGAGTAGACTAATCAGACATGGAGTAGAGTGTCAGATCAGGCATGGTGTAGTGAGATCAGTCATGGAGTAGAGTAATCAGACATGGAGTAGAGTGATCAGACATGGAGTAGAATGATCAGACATGGAGTAGTGTGATCAGACATGGAGTAGACTATCAGACATGGAGTAGTGTAATCAGACCGAGTAGAGTGAACAGACATGGAATTGTGTGATCAGCCATGCATCAGAGTGATCAGACATGGAGTGGAGTGTCACATCAGTCATGGAGTAGAGTGTCACATCAGTCATGGTGTAGAGTGTCACATCAGACATGGAGGAGAGTCATGAGACATAGAGTAGTGTGATCAGACATGGAGAACTGTGTCACATCAGTCATGGAGTAGTGTGATCAGACATGGAGTAGAGTGATCAGACATGGAGTATAGTGATCAGAAATGGAGTAGAGTAATCAGACATGGATTAGAGTGATCAGACATGAAACTGTGTGATCAGACATGGAGTAGTGTGATCAGATAGGGAGTAGAGTGATCAGACATGGAATTGTGTGATCAGACATGGAGTAGTGTGATCAGATATGGAGTAGAGTAATCAGACATGGAGTAGCGTGATCAGACATGGAGTAGAGTGATCAGATATGGAGTAGCGTAATCAGACATGGAGTCGAGTGATCAGACATGGAGGAGAGTAATCAGACATGGAGTAGAGTGATCAGACATGGAATAGAGTGATCAGACATGGAGTAGAGTAATCAGACATGCAGTAGAGTGATCAGACATGGAGTAGAGTGACAGATCAGACATGGTGTAGTGAGATCAGTCATGGAGTAGAGTGATCAGATAGGGAGTAGAGTGATCAGACATGGAGTAGAATGATCAGATATGGAATTGTGTGATCAGACATGGAGTAGAGTGATCAGATATGGAATTGTGTGATCAGACATGGAGTAGAATGATCACACATGGAATTGTGTGATCAGACATGGAGTAGAGTGATCAGACGTGGAGTAGATTGATTGGACATGGAGTAGAGTGATCGGACATGGAGTAGGGTGTCACATCACAAATGGGGCATAGTGATCAGACATGGAGTAGAGTGTCACATCAGATATGGAGTAGAGTGATCAGACATGGAGTAGAGTGATCAGGTATGGAGTAGAGTGATCAGAAAAGGAGTAGAGTAATCAGACATGGAGAAGAGTGATAAGACATGGAATTGTGTGATCAGACATGGAGTAGTGTGATCAGATAGGGAGTAGAGTGATCAGACATGGAATTGTGTGATCAGACATGGAGTAGCGTGATCAGACATGGAAGAGAGTGATCAGATATGGAGTACAGTAATCAGACATGGAGTAGAGTGATCAGACATCGAGGAGAGTATTCAGACATGGAGAAGAGTGATCAGACATGGAATAGAGTGATCAGACATGGAGTAGAGTAATCAGAAATGGAGTAGAGTGATCAGACATGGAGTAGAGTGACAGATCAGACATGGTGTAGTGAGATCTGTCATGGAGTAGAGTGATCAGATAGGGAGTAGAGTGATCAGACATGGAGTAGAGAGATCAGATATGGAATTGTGTGATCAGACATGGAGTAGAGTGTTCAGATATGGAATTGTGTGATCAGACATGGAGTAGAATGATCACACATGGAATTGTGTGATCAGACATGGAGTAGAGTGATCAGACATGGAGTAGATTGATTGGACATGGAGTAGAGTGATCGGACATGGAGTAGGGTGTCACATCAGACATGGAGTAGAGTGTCACATCACAAATGGGGCAGAGTGATCAGACATGGAGTAGAGTAATCAGACATGGAGTAGAGTAATCAGACATGGAGGAGAGTAATTAGACATGGAGTAGAGTGATCAGACATGGTGTAGACTAATCAGACATGGAGTAGAGTGTTAGATCAGGCATGGTGTAGTGAGATCAGTCATGGAGTAGAGTAATCAGACATGGAGTAGAGTGATCAGACATGGAGTAGAGTGTTAGATCAGGCATGGTGTAGTGAGATCAGTCATGGAGTAGAGTAATCAGACATGGAGTAGAGTAATCAGACATGGAGGAGAGTAATTAGACATGGAGTAGAGTGATCAGACATGGTGTAGACTAATCAGACATGGAGTAGAGTGTTAGATCAGGCATGGTGTAGTGAGATCAGTCATGGAGTAGAGTAATCAGACATGGATTAGAGTGATCAGACATGGAGTAGAATGATCAGACATGGAGTAGTGTGATCAGACATGGAGTAGACTATCAGACATGGAGTAGAGTAATCAGACCGAGTAGAGTGAACAGACATGGAATTGTGTGATCAGCCATGCATCAGAGTGATCAGACATGGAGTGGAGTGTCACATCAGTCATGGAGTAGAGTGTCACATCAGACATGGAGGAGAGTCATGAGACATAGAGTAGTGTGATCAGACATAGAGAACTGTGTCACATCAGTCATGGAGTAGTGTGATCAGACATGGAGTAGAGTGATCAGATATGGAGTAGAGTGATCAGAAATGGAGTAGAGTAATCAGACATGGATTAGAGTGATCAGACATGGAGGAGAGTAATCAGACATGGGGTAGAGTGATCAGACATGGAATAGAGTGATCAGACATGGAGTAGAGTAATCAGACATGGAGTAGAGTGATCAGACATGGAGTAGAGTGATCAGACATGGAATAGAGTGATCAGACATGGAGTAGAGTAATCAGACATGGAGTAGAGTGATCAGACATGGAGTAGAGTGACAGATCAGACATGGTGTAGTGAGATCAGTCATGGAGTAGAGTGATCAGATAGGAAGTAGAGTGATCAGACATGGAGTAGAGTGATCAGATATGGAATTGTGTGATCAGACATGGAGTAGAGTGATCAGACATGGACTAGATTGATTGGACATGGAGTAGAGTGATCGGACATGGAGTAGGGTGTCACATCAGACATGGTGTAGAGTGTCACATCACAAATGGGGCAGAGTGATCAGACATGGAGTAGAGTAATCAGACATGGAGTTGAGTAATCAGACATGGAGTAGAGTGGTCATACATGGAGTAGATTGATTGGACATGGAGTAGAATTTCACATCAGACATGGATTAGAGTGTCACATCACAAATGGAGTAGAGTGATTAGATATGGAGTAGAGTGATCAGACAAGGAGTAGAGGTTCACATCAGATATGGAGTAGAGTGATCAGACATGGATTAGAGTGATCAGACATGGAATAGTGAGATCAGACATGGAGTAGAGTGATCAGACATGGAGTAGTGAGATCAGATATGGAGTAGAGTAATCAGACATGGTGTAGAGTGTCAGATCAGACATGATTTAGTGAGATCAGTCATGGAGTAGAGTAATCAGACATGAAGTAGAGTGATCAGACATGGAGTAGACTAATCAGACATGGAGTAGAGTGTCAGATCAGGCATGGTGTAGTGAGATCAGTCATGGAGTAGAGTAATCAGACATGGAGTAGAGTGATCAGACATGGAGTAGACTAATCAGACATGGAGTAGAGTGTCAGATCAGGCATGGTGTAGTGAGATCAGTCATGGAGTAGAGTAATCAGACATGGAGTAGAGTGATCAGACATGGAGTAGAATGATCAGACATGGAGTAGTGTGATCAGACATGGAGTAGACTATCAGACATGGAGTAGAGTAATCAGACCGAGTAGAGTGAACAGACATGGAATTGTGTGATCAGCCATGCATCAGAGTGATCAGACATGGAGTGGAGTGTCACATCAGTCATGGAGTAGAGTGTCACATCAGTCATGGTGTAGAGTGTCACATCAGACATGGAGGAGAGTCATGAGACATAGAGTAGTGTGATCAGACATAGAGAACTATGTCACATCAGTCATGGAGTAGTGTGATCAGACATGGAGTAGAGTGATCAGACATGGAGTATAGTGATCAGAAATGGAGTAGAGTAATCAGACATGGATTAGAGTGATCAGATATGGAGTAGTGTGATCAGATAGGGAGTAGAGTGATCAGACATGGAATTGTGTGATCAGACATGGAGTAGTGTGATCAGATATGGAGTAGAGTAATCAGACATGGAGTAGCGTGATCAGACATGGAGTAGAGTGATCAGATATGGAGTAGCGTAATCAGACATGGAGTCGAGTGATCAGACATGGAGGAGAGTAATCAGACATGGAGTAGAGTGATCAGAGATGGAATAGAGTGATCAGACATGGAGTAGAGTAATCAGACATGCAGTAGAGTGATCAGACATGGAGTAGAGTGACAGATCAGACATGGTGTAGTGAGATCAGTCATGGAGTAGAGTGATCAGATAGGGAGTAGAGTGATCAGACATGGAGTAGAGTGATCAGATATGGAATTGTGTGATCAGACATGGAGTAGAGTGATCAGATATGGAATTGTGTGATCAGACATGGAGTAGAATGATCACACATGGAATTGTGTGATCAGACATGGAGTAGAGTGATCAGACATGGAGTAGATTGATTGGACATGGAGTAGAGTGATCGGACATGGAGTAGGGTGTCACATCACAAATGGGGCATAGTGATCAGACATGGAGTAGAGTGTCACATCAGATATGGAGTAGAGTGATCAGACATGGAGTAGAGTGATCAGATATGGAGTAGAGTGATCAGAAAAGGAGTAGAGTAATCAGACATGGAGAAGAGTGATCAGACATGGAATTGTGTGATCAGACATGGAGTAGTGTGATCAGATAGGGAGTAGAGTGATCAGACATGGAATTGTGTGATCAGACATGGAGTAGCGTGATCAGACATGGAGGAGAGTGATCAGATATGGAGTAGAGTAATCAGACATGGAGTAGAGTGATCAGACATCGAGGGGAGTATTCAGACATGGAGAAGAGTGATCAGACATGGAATAGAGTGATCAGACATGGAGTAGAGTAATCAGAAATGGAGTAGAGTGATCAGACATGGAGTAGAGTGACAGATCAGACATGGTGTAGTGAGATCAGTCATGGAGTAGAGTGATCAGATAGGGAGTAGAGTGATCAGACATGGAGTAGAGAGATCAGATATGGAATTGTGTGATCAGACATGGAGGAGAGTGTTCAGATATGGAATTGTGTGATCAGACATGGAGTAGAATGATCACACATGGAATTGTGTGATCAGACATGGAGTAGAGTGATCAGACATGGAGTAGATTGATTGGACATGGAGTAGAGTGATCGGACATGGAGTAGGGTGTCACATCAGACAGGGAGTAGAGTGTCACATCACAAATGGGGCAGAGTGATCAGACATGGAGTAGAGTAATCAGACATGGAGTAGAGTGATCAGACATGGAGGAGAGTAATTAGACATGGAGTAGAGTGATCAGACATGGAGTAGAGTGATCAGACATGGAGTAGAGTGTCACATCAGATATGGAGTAGAGTGTTCAGACATGGAGTAGAGTGATCAGATATGGAGTAGAGTAATCAGATATGGAGTAGAGTGATCAGACATGGAGTAGAGTAATCAGACATGGAGTAGATTGATCGGACATGGAGTAGGGTGTCACATCAGACATGGAGTAGAGTGTCACATCACAAATGGAGTAGAGTAATCAGTAATGGAGTAGCATGATCAGCCATGGAATTGTGTGATCAGACATGGAGTAGTGTAATCAGATAGGGAGTAGTGTGATCAGACATGGAGTAGACTATCAGACATGGAGTAGAGTAATCAGACCGAGTAGAGTGAACAGACATGGAATTGTGTGATCAGCCATGCATCAGAGTGATCAGACATGGAGTGGAGTGTCACATCAGTCATGGAGTAGAGTGTCACATCAGACATGGAGGAGAGTCATGAGACATAGAGTAGTGTGATCAGACATAGAGAACTGTGTCACATCAGTCATGGAGTAGTGTGATCAGACATGGAGTAGAGTGATCAGATATGGAGTAGAGTGATCAGAAATGGAGTAGAGTAATCAGACATGGATTAGAGTGATCAGACATGGAGGAGAGTAATCAGACATGGAGTAGAGTGATCAGACATGGAGTAGAGTGATCAGACATGGAGTAGAGTGTCACATCAGATATGGAGTAGAGTGATCAGACATGGAGTAGAGTGATCAGATATGGAGTAGAGTAATCAGATATGGAGTAGAGTGATCAGACATGGAGTAGAGTAATCAGACATGGAGTAGATTGATCGGACATGGAGTAGAGTAATCAGACATGGAGTAGAGTGATCAGACATGGAGGAGAGTAATCAGACATGGAGTAGAGTGATCAGACATGGAGTAGAGTGATCAGACATGGAGTAGAGTGTCACATCAGATATGGAGTAGAGTGATCAGACATGGAGTGGAGTGTCACATCAGTCATGGAGTAGAGTGTCACATCAGACATGGAGGAGAGTCATGAGACATAGAGTAGTGTGATCAGACATAGAGAACTGTGTCACATCAGTCATGGAGTAGTGTGATCAGACATGGAGTAGAGTGATCAGATATGGAGTAGAGTGATCAGAAATGGAGTAGAGTAATCAGACATGGATTAGAGTGATCAGACATGGAATTGTGTGATCAGACATGGAGTAGTGTGATCAGATAGGGAGTAGAGTGATCAGACATGGAATTGTGTGATCAGACATGGAGTAGCGTGATCAGACATGGAGTAGAGTAATCAGACATGGAGTAGAGTGATCAGACATGGAGTAGAGTGACAGATCAGACATGGTGTAGTGAGATCAGTCATGGAGTAGAGTGATCAGATAGGGAGTAGAGTGATCAGACATGGAGTAGAGTGATCAGATATGGAATTGTGTGATCAGACATGGACTAGATTGATTGGACATGGAGTAGAGTGATCGGACATGGAGTAGGGTGTCACATCAGACATGGTGTAGAGTGTCACATCACAAATGGGGCAGAGTGATCAGACATGGAGTAGAGTAATCAGACATGGAGTAGAGTGGTCATACATGGAGTAGATTGATTGGACATGGAGTAGAATTTCACATCAGACATGGATTAGAGTGTCACATCACAAATGGAGTAGAGTGATTAGATATGGAGTAGAGTGATCAGACAAGGAGTAGAGGTTCACATCAGATATGGAGTAGAGTGATCAGACATGGATTAGAGTGATCAGACATGGAGTAGTGAGATCAGACATGGAGTAGAGTGATCAGACATGGAGTAGTGAGATCAGATATGGAGTAGAGTAATCAGACATGGTGTAGAGTGTCAGATCAGACATGATTTAGTGAGATCAGTCATGGAGTAGAGTAATCAGACATGAAGCAGAGTGATCAGACATGGAGTAGACTAATCAGACATGGAGTAGAGTGTCAGATCAGGCATGGTGTAGTGAGATCAGTCATGGAGTAGAGTAATCAGACATGGAGTAGAGTGATCAGACATGGAGTAGAATGATCAGACATGGAGTAGTGTGATCAGACATGGAGTAGACTATCAGACATGGAGTAGTGTAATCAGACCGAGTAGAGTGAACAGACATGGAATTGTGTGATCAGCCATGCATCAGAGTGATCAGACATGGAGTGGAGTGTCACATCAGTCATGGAGTAGAGTGTCACATCAGTCATGGTGTAGAGTGTCACATCAGACATGGAGGAGAGTCATGAGACATAGAGTAGTGTGATCAGACATGGAGTAGAGTGACAGATCAGACATGGTGTAGTGAGATCAGTCATGGAGTAGAGTGATCAGATAGGGAGTAGAGTGATCAGACATGGAGTAGAGTGATCAGATATGGAATTGTGTGATCAGACATGGAGTAGAGTGATCAGATATGGAATTGTGTGATCAGACATGGAGTAGAATGATCACACATGGAATTGTGTGATCAGACATGGAGTAGAGTGATCAGACATGGAGTAGAGTGTCACATCACAAATGGGGCATAGTGATCAGACATGGAGTAGAGTGTCACATCACAAATGGGGCATAGTGATCAGACATGGAGTAGAGTGTCACATCAGATATGGAGTAGAGTGATCAGACATGGAGTAGAGTGATCAGATATGGAGTAGAGTGATCAGAAAAGGAGTAGAGTAATCAGACATGGAGAAGAGTGATCAGACATGGAATTGTGTGATCAGACATGGAGTAGTGTGATCTGATAGGGAGTAGAGTGATCAGACATGGAATTGTGTGATGAGACATGGAGTAGTGTGATCAGATATGTAGTAGAGTAATCAGACATGGAGTAGCGTGATCAGACATGGAGGAGAGTGATCAGATATGGAGTAGAGTAATCAGACATGGAGTAGAGTGATCAGACATCGAGGAGAGTAATCAGACATGGAGAAGAGTGATCAGACATGGAATAGAGTGATCAGACATGGAGTAGAGTAATCAGACATGGAGTAGAGTGATCAGACATGGAGTAGAGTGACAGATCAGACATGGTGTAGTGAGATCAGTCATGGAGTAGAGTGATCAGATAGGGAGTAGAGTGATCAGACATGGAGTAGAGAGATCAGATATGGAATTGTGTGATCAGACATGGAGTAGAGTGTTCAGATATGGAATTGTGTGATCAGACATGGAGTAGAATGATCACACATGGAATTGTGTGATCAGACATGGAGTAGAGTGATCAGATATGGAATTGTGTGATCAGACATGGAGTAGAGTGTTCAGATATGGAATTGTGTGATCAGACATGGAGTAGAATGATCACACATGGAATTGTGTGATCAGACATGGAGTAGAGTGATCAGACATGGAGTAGATTGATTGGACATGGAGTAGAGTGATCGGACATGGAGTAGGGTGTCACATCAGACATGGAGTAGAGTGTCACATCACAAATGGGGCAGAGTGATCAGACATGGAGTAGAGTAATCAGACATGGAGTAGAGTGATCAGACATGGAGGAGAGTAATCAGACATGGAGTAGAGTGATCAGACATGGAGTAGAGTGATCAGACATGGAGTAGAGTGTCACATCAGATATGGAGTAGAGTGATCAGACATGGAGTAGAGTGATCAGATATGGAGTAGAGTGATCAGACATGGAGTAGAGTAATCAGACATGGAGTAGAGTGATCAGATATGGAATTGTGTGATCAGACATGGAGTAGAGTGTTCAGACATGGAGTAGATTGATCGGACATGGAGTAGAGTGATCGGACATGGAGTAGGGTGTCACATCAGACATGGAGTAGAGTGTCACATCACAAATGGAGTAGAGTAATCAGTCATGGAGTAGCATGATCAGCCATGGAATTGTGTGATCAGACATGGAGTAGTGTAATCAGATAGGGAGTAGATTGATCAGACATGGAGTAGTGTGTCAGGTTAGACATGGAGTAGTCTGATCAGAAATGGAGTATTGTAATCAGACATGGAGTAGAGTGATCAGACATGGAATTGTGTGATCAGACATGGAGTAGATTGATCGGACATGGAGTAGAGTGTCACATCAGACATGGAGTAGATTGTCACTTCACAAATGGAGTAGAGTAATCAGACATGGAGTTGAGTAATCAGATAAGCAGTAGAGTCACATCAGACATGGAGTAGAGTGATCAGACATGGAGTAGATTTATCGGACATGGAGTGGTGTAATCAGATAGGGAGTAGAGTGATCAGACATGGAGTAGTGTGTCACATCTGACAAGGAGTAGAGTGATCAGACATGGAGTAGACTTTCAGATTAGACATGGTGTAGTGTGATCAGAAATTGGGTAGAGTAATCAGACATGGAGTGGAGTGATCAGACATGGAATTGTGTGATCAGACATGGAGTAGTGTAATCAGATAGGGAGTAGAGTGATCAGACGTGGAATTGTGAGATCAGACATGGAGTACTGTGATCAGAGATGGAGTAGTGTGTCACATCAGACATGGAGTAGAGTGTCACATCACAAATGGAGCAGAGTGATCAGACATGAAGTAGAGTGATCAGACATGGAGAAGAGTGATCAGATATGGAGAAGGGTGACACATCAGACGGAGTAGAGTGATCAGACATGGAATTGTGAGATCAGACATGGAGTAGTGTGATCAGATAAGGAGTAGAGTGAACAGACATGGAGTAGAGTGATCAGACATGGAATTGTGTGATCAGACATGGAGTAGAGTGTCACATCACAAATGGAGTAGAGTGATCAGACAAGGAGTAGTGTGATCAGACATGGAGTAGTGTGATCAGACATGGAGTAGTGTGATCAGACATGGAGTAGTGTGATCAGACAAGGAGTAGTGTGATCAGACATGGAGTAGAGTGATCAGAAATGGAGTAGTGTAATCAGTCATGGAGTAGAGTGATCAGACATGGAATTGTGTGATCAGACATGGAGTAGTGTAATCAGATAGGGAGTAGAGTGATCAGGCATGGAGTAGAGTAATCAGCCATGGAGTAGGGTGATCAGATAAGCAGTAGAGTCACATCAGACATTGAGTAGAGTGATCAGACACGGAGTAGAGTGATCAGACATGGAGTAGAGTAATCAGACATGGAGTAGAGTGATCAGACATGGAGTAGAGTCACATCAGACATGGAGTAGAGTGTCACATCGGACATGGAGTACAGTTATAGGACATGGAATAGAGTGATCAGACATGGACTAGAGTGATCAGACATGCAGTAGGTTGATCAGAAATGGAGTAGAGTGATCAGAAATGGAGTAGAGTGATCAGAAATGGAGTAGAGTGATCAGAAATGGAGTAGAGTGATCAGATATGGAGTAGAGTGATCAGAAATGGAGTAGAGTGATCAGAAATGGAGTAGACTAATCAGACATGGAGTAGAGTGATCAGACATGGAGTAGAGTGACAGATCAGACATGGTGTAGTGAGATCAGTCATGGAGTAGAGTGATCAGATAGGGAGTAGAGTGATCAGACATGGAGTAGAGAGATCAGATATGGAATTGTGTGATCAGACATGGAGTAGAGTGTTCAGATATGGAATTGTGTGATCAGACATGGAGTAGAATGATCACACATGGAATTGTGTGATCAGACATGGAGTAGAGTGATCAGACATGGAGTAGATTGATTGGACATGGAGTAGAGTGATCGGACATGGAGTAGGGTGTCACATCAGACATGGAGTAGAGTGTCACATCACAAATGGGGCAGAGTGATCAGACATGGAGTAGAGTAATCAGACATGGAGTAGAGTGATCAGACATGGAGGAGAGTAATTAGACATGGAGTAGAGAGATCAGACATGGAGTAGAGTGATCAGACATGGAGTAGAGTGTCACATCAGATATGGAGTAGAGTGATCAGACATGGAGTAGAGTGATCAGATATGGAGTAGAGTAATCAGATATGGAGTAGAGTGATCAGACATGGAGTAGAGTAATCAGACATGGAGTAGATTGATCGGACATGGAGTAGGGTGTCACATCAGACATGGAGTAGAGTGTCACATCACAAATGGAGTAGAGTAATCAGTCATGGAGTAGCATGATCAGCCATGGAATTGTGTGATCAGACATGGAGTAGTGTAATCAGATAGGGAGTAGTGTGATCAGACATGGAGTAGACTATCAGACATGGAGTAGAGTAATCAGACCGAGTAGAATGAACAGACATGGAATTGTGTGATCAGCCATGCATCAGAGTGATCAGACATGGAGTGGAGTGTCACATCAGTCATGGATAGAGTGTCACATCAGACATGGAGGAGAGTCATGAGACATAGAGTAGTGTGATCAGACATAGAGAACTGTGTCACATCAGTCATGGAGTAGTGTGATCAGACATGGAGTAGAGTGATCAGATATGGAGTAGTGTGATCAGAAATGGAGTAGAGTAATCAGACATGGATTAGAGTGATCAGACATGGAGGAGAGTAATCAGACATGGAGTAGAGTGATCAGACATGGAGTAGAGTGATCAGACATGGAGTAGAGTGTCACATCAGATATGGAGTAGAGTGATCAGACATGGAGTAGAGTGATCAGATATGGAGTAGAGTAATCAGATATGGAGTAGAGTGATCAGACATGGAGTAGAGTAATCAGACATGGAGTAGATTGATCGGACATGGAGTAGAGTAATCAGACATGGAGTAGAGTGATCAGACATGGAGGAGAGTAATCAGACATGGAGTAGATTGATCAGACATGGAGTAGAGTGATCAGACATGGAGTAGAGTGTCACATCAGATATGGAGTAGAGTGATCAGACATGGAGTGGAGTGTCACATCAGTCATGGAGTAGAGTGTCACATCAGACATGGAGGAGAGTCATGAGACATAGAGTAGTGTGATCAGACATAGAGAACTGTGTCACATCAGTCATGGAGTAGTGTGATCAGACATGGAGTAGAGTGATCAGATATGGAGTAGAGTGATCAGAAATGGAGTAGAGTAATCAGACATGGATTAGAGTGATCAGACATGGAATTGTGTGATCAGACATGGAGTAGTGTGATCAGATAGGGAGTAGAGTGATCAGACATGGAATTGTGTGATCAGACATGGAGTAGCGTGATCAGACATGGAGGAGTGTGATCAGATATGGAGTAGCGTAATCAGTCATGGAGTCGAGTGATCAGACATGGAGGAGAGTAATCAGACATGGAGTAGAGTGATCAGACATGGAATAGAGTGATCAGACATGGAGTAGTGTGACAGATCAGACATGGTGTAGTGAGATCAGTCATGGAGTAGAGTGATCAGATAGGGTGATCAGACATGGAGTAGAGTGATCAGACATGGAGTAGATTGATTGGACATGGAGTAGAGTGATCGGACATGGAGTAGGGTGTCACATCAGACATGGAGTAGAGTGTCACATCACAAATGGGGCATAGTGATCAGACATGGAGTAGAGTAATCAGACATGGAGTAGAGTGATCAGACATGGAGGAGAGTAATCAGACATGGAGTAGAGTGATCAGACATGGAGTAGGGTGTCACATCAGACATGTAGTAGAGTGTCACATCACAAATGGGGCATAGTGATCAGACATGGAGTAGAGTAATCAGACATGGAGTAGAGTGATCAGACATGGAGGAGAGTAGTCAGACATGGAGTAGAGTGATCAGACATGGAGTAGAGTGATCAGACATGGAGTAGAGTGTCACATCAGATATGGAGTAGAGTGATCAGACATGGAGTAGAGTGATCAGATATGGAGTAGAGTGATCAGAAATGGAGTAGAGTAATCAGACATGGAGAAGAGTGATCAGACATGGAATTGTGTGATCAGACATGGAGTAGTGTGATCAGATCGGGAGTAGAGTGATCAGACATGGAATTGTGTGATCAGACATGGAGTAGTGTGATCAGATATGGAGTAGAGTAATCAGACATGGAGTAGCATGATCAGACATGGAGGAGAGTGATCAGATATGGAGTAGAGTAATCAGACATGGATTAGAGTGATCAGACATGGAGGAGAGTAATCAGACATGGGGTAGAGTGATCAGACATGGAATAGAGTGATCAGACATGGAGTAGAGTGATCAGACATGGAGTAGAGTGATCAGACATGGAATAGAGTGATCAGACATGGAGTAGAGTAATCAGACATGGAGTAGAGTGATCAGACATGGAGTAGAGTGACAGATCAGACATGGTGTAGTGAGATCAGTCATGGAGTAGAGTGATCAGATAGGGAGTAGAGTGATCAGACATGGAGTAGAGTGATCAGATATGGAATTGTGTGATCAGACATGGAGTAGAGTGATCAGACATGGACTAGATTGATTGGACATGGAGTAGAGTGATCGGACATGGAGTAGGGTGTCACATCAGACATGGAGTAGAGTGTCACATCACAAATGGGGCAGAGTGATTAGATATGGAGTAGCATGATCAGCCATGGAATTGTGTGATCAGACATGGAGTACTGTAATCAGATAGGGAGTAGTGTGATCAGACATGGAGTAGACTATCAGACATGGAGTAGAGTAATCAGACCGAGTAGAATGAACAGACATGGAATTGTGTGATCAGCCATGCATCAGAGTGATCAGACATGGAGTGGAGTGTCACATCAGTCATGGATAGAGTGTCACATCAGACATGGAGGAGAGTCATGAGACATAGAGTAGTGTGATCAGACATAGAGAACTGTGTCACATCAGTCATGGAGTAGTGTGATCAGACATGGAGTAGAGTGATCAGATATGGAGTAGTGTGATCAGAAATGGAGTAGAGTAATCAGACATGGATTAGAGTGATCAGACATGGAGGAGAGTAATCAGACATGGAGTAGAGTGATCAGACATGGAGTAGAGTGATCAGACATGGAGTAGAGTGTCACATCAGATATGGAGTAGAGTGATCAGACATGGAGTAGAGTGATCAGATATGGAGTAGAGTAATCAGATATGGAGTAGAGTGATCAGACATGGAGTAGAGTAATCAGACATGGAGTAGATTGATCGGACATGGAGTAGAGTAATCAGACATGGAGTAGAGTGATCAGACATGGAGGAGAGTAATCAGACATGGAGTAGATTGATCAGACATGGAGTAGAGTGATCAGACATGGAGTAGAGTGTCACATCAGATATGGAGTAGAGTGATCAGACATGGAGTGGAGTGTCACATCAGTCATGGAGTAGAGTGTCACATCAGACATGGAGGAGAGTCATGAGACATAGAGTAGTGTGATCAGACATAGAGAACTGTGTCACATCAGTCATGGAGTAGTGTGATCAGACATGGAGTAGAGTGATCAGATATGGTGTAGTGTGATCAGACATGGAGTAGTGTGATCAGACATGGAGTAGTGTGATCAGATATGGAGTAGAGTGATCAGAAATGGAGTAGAGTAATCAGACATGGATTAGAGTGATCAGACATGGAATTGTGTGATCAGACATGGAGTAGTGTGATCAGATAGGGAGTAGAGTGATCAGACATGGAATTGTGTGATCAGACATGGAGTAGCGTGATCAGACATGGAGGAGTGTGATCAGATATGGAGTAGCGTAATCAGTCATGGAGTCGAGTGATCAGACATGGAGGAGAGTAATCAGACATGGAGTAGAGTGATCAGACATGGAATAGAGTGATCAGACATGGAGTAGTGTGACAGATCAGACATGGTGTAGTGAGATCAGTCATGGAGTAGAGTGATCAGATAGGGTGATCAGACATGGAGTAGAGTGATCAGACATGGAGTAGATTGATTGGACATGGAGTAGAGTGATCGGACATGGAGTAGGGTGTCACATCAGACATGGAGTAGAGTGTCACATCACAAATGGGGCATAGTGATCAGACATGGAGTAGAGTAATCAGACATGGAGTAGAGTGATCAGACATGGAGGAGAGTAATCAGACATGGAGTAGAGTGATCAGACATGGAGTAGGGTGTCACATCAGACATGTAGTAGAGTGTCACATCACAAATGGGGCATAGTGATCAGACATGGAGTAGAGTAATCAGACATGGAGTAGAGTGATCAGACATGGAGGAGAGTAGTCAGACATGGAGTAGAGTGATCAGACATGGAGTAGAGTGATCAGACATGGAGTAGAGTGTCACATCAGATATGGAGTAGAGTGATCAGACATGGAGTAGAGTGATCAGATATGGAGTAGAGTGATCAGAAATGGAGTAGAGTAATCAGACATGGAGAAGAGTGATCAGACATGGAATTGTGTGATCAGACATGGAGTAGTGTGATCAGATCGGGAGTAGAGTGATCAGACATGGAATTGTGTGATCAGACATGGAGTAGTGTTATCAGATATGGAGTAGAGTAATCAGACATGGAGTAGCATGATCAGACATGGAGGAGAGTGATCAGATATGGAGTAGAGTAATCAGACATGGATTAGAGTGATCAGACATGGAGGAGAGTAATCAGACATGGGGTAGAGTGATCAGACATGGAATAGAGTGATCAGACATGGAGTAGAGTGATCAGACATGGAGTAGAGTGATCAGACATGGAATAGAGTGATCAGACATGGAGTAGAGTAATCAGACATGGAGTAGAGTGATCAGACATGGAGTAGAGTGACAGATCAGACATGGTGTAGTGAGATCAGTCATGGAGTAGAGTGATCAGATAGGGAGTAGAGTGATCAGACATGGAGTAGAGTGATCAGATATGGAATTGTGTGATCAGACATGGAGTAGAGTGATCAGACATGGACTAGATTGATTGGACATGGAGTAGAGTGATCGGACATGGAGTAGGGTGTCACATCAGACATGGAGTAGAGTGTCACATCACAAATGGGGCAGAGTGATTAGATATGGAGTAGAGTGATCAGACAAGGAGTAGAGGTTCACATCAGATATGGAGTAGAGTGATCAGACATGGATTAGAGTGATCAGACATGGAGTAGTGAGATCAGACATGGAGTAGAGTGATCAGACATGGAGTAGTGAGATCAGATATGGAGTAGAGTAATCAGATATGGAGTAGAGTGATCAGACATGGAGTAGAGTAATCAGACATGGAGTAGATTGATCGGACATGGAGTAGGGTGTCACATCAGACATGGAGTAGAGTGTCACATCACAAATGGAGTAGAGTAATCAGTCATGGAGTAGCATGATCAGCCATGGAATTGTGTGATCAGACATGGAGTAGTGTAATCAGATAGGGAGTAGTGTGATCAGACATGGAGTAGACTATCAGACATGGAGTAGAGTAATCAGACCGAGTAGAATGAACAGACATGGAATTGTGTGATCAGCCATGCATCAGAGTGATCAGACATGGAGTGGAGTGTCACATCAGTCATGGATAGAGTGTCACATCAGACATGGAGGAGAGTCATGAGACATAGAGTAGTGTGATCAGACATAGAGAACTGTGTCACATCAGTCATGGAGTAGTGTGATCAGACATGGAGTAGAGTGATCAGATATGGAGTAGTGTGATCAGAAATGGAGTAGAGTAATCAGACATGGATTAGAGTGATCAGACATGGAGGAGAGTAATCAGACATGGAGTAGAGTGATCAGACATGGAGTAGAGTGATCAGACATGGAGTAGAGTGTCACATCAGATATGGAGTAGAGTGATCAGACATGGAGTAGAGTGATCAGATATGGAGTAGAGTAATCAGATATGGAGTAGAGTGATCAGACATGGAGTAGAGTAATCAGACATGGAGTAGATTGATCGGACATGGAGTAGAGTAATCAGACATGGAGTAGAGTGATCAGACATGGAGGAGAGTAATCAGACATGGAGTAGAGTGATCAGACATGGAGTAGAGTGATCAGACATGGAGTAGAGTGTCACATCAGATATGGAGTAGAGTGATCAGACATGGAGTGGAGTGTCACATCAGTCATGGAGTAGAGTGTCACATCAGACATGGAGGAGAGTCATGAGACATAGAGTAGTGTGATCAGACATAGAGAACTGTGTCACATCAGTCATGGAGTAGTGTGATCAGATATGGAGTAGAGTGATCAGAAATGGAGTAGAGTAATCAGACATGGATTAGAGTGATCAGACATGGAATTGTGTGATCAGACATGGTGTAGTGTGATCAGATAGGGAGTAGAGTGATCAGACATGGAATTGTGTGATCAGACATGGAGTAGCGTAATCAGTCATGGAGTCGAGTGATCAGACATGGAGGAGAGTAATCAGACATGGAGTAGAGTGATCAGACATGGAATAGAGTGATCAGACATGGAGTAGTGTGACAGATCAGACATGGTGTAGTGAGATCAGTCATGGAGTAGAGTGATCAGATAGGGTGATCAGACATGGAGTAGAGTGATCAGACATGGAGTAGAGTGATCAGACATGGAGTAGAGTGTCACATCAGATATGGAGTAGAGTGATCAGACATGGAGTAGAGTGATCAGATATGGAGTAGAGTGATCAGAAATGGAGTAGAGTAATCAGACATGGAGAAGAGTGATCAGACATGGAATTGTGTGATCAGACATGGAGTAGTGTGATCAGATCGGGAGTAGAGTGATCAGACATGGAATTGTGTGATCAGACATGGAGTAGTGTGATCAGATATGGAGTAGAGTAATCAGACATGGAGTAGCATGATCAGACATGGAGGAGAGTGATCAGATATGGAGTAGAGTAATCAGACATGGATTAGAGTGATCAGACATGGAGGAGAGTAATCAGACATGGGGTAGAGTGATCAGACATGGAATAGAGTGATCAGACATGGAGTAGAGTGATCAGACATGGAGTAGAGTGATCAGACATGGAATAGAGTGATCAGACATGGAGTAGAGTAATCAGACATGGAGTAGAGTGATCAGACATGGAGTAGAGTGACAGATCAGACATGGTGTAGTGAGATCAGTCATGGAGTAGAGTGATCAGATAGGGAGTAGAGTGATCAGACATGGAGTAGAGTGATCAGATATGGAATTGTGTGATCAGACATGGAGTAGAGTGATCAGACATGGACTAGATTGATTGGACATGGAGTAGAGTGATCGGACATGGAGTAGGGTGTCACATCAGACATGGAGTAGAGTGTCACATCACAAATGGGGCAGAGTGATCAGACATGGAGTAGAGTAATCAGACATGGAGTAGAGTGGTCATACATGGAGTAGATTGATTGGACATGGAGTAGAATTTCACATCAGACATGGATTAGAGTGTCACATCACAAATGGAGTAGAGTGATTAGATATGGAGTAGAGTGATCAGACAAGGAGTAGAGGTTCACATCAGATATGGAGTAGAGTGATCAGACATGGATTAGAGTGATCAGACATGGAGTAGTGAGATCAGACATGGAGTAGAGTGATCAGACATGGAGTAGTGAGATCAGATATGGAGTAGAGTAATCAGACATGGTGTAGAGTGTCAGATCAGACATGATTTAGTGAGATCAGTCATGGAGTAGAGTAATCAGACATGGAGTAGAGTGATCAGACATGGAGTAGAATGATCAGACATGGAGTAGTGTGATCAGACATGGAGTAGACTAATCAGACATGGAATAGAGTGATCAGACATGGAGTAGAGTAATCAGACATGGAGTAGAGTGATCAGACATGGAGTAGAGTGACAGATCAGACATGGTGTAGTGAGATCAGTCATGGAGTAGAGTGATCAGATAGGGAGTAGAGTGATCAGACATGGAGTAGAGTGATCAGATATGGAATTGTGTGATCAGACATGGAGTAGAGTGATCAGACATGGACTAGATTGATTGGACATGGAGTAGAGTGATCGGACATGGAGTAGGGTGTCACATCAGACATGGAGTAGAGTGTCACATCACAAATGGGGCAGAGTGATTAGATATGGAGTAGCATGATCAGCCATGGAATTGTGTGATCAGACATGGAGTACTGTAATCAGATAGGGAGTAGTGTGATCAGACATGGAGTAGACTATCAGACATGGAGTAGAGTAATCAGACCGAGTAGAATGAACAGACATGGAATTGTGTGATCAGCCATGCATCAGAGTGATCAGACATGGAGTGGAGTGTCACATCAGTCATGGATAGAGTGTCACATCAGACATGGAGGAGAGTCATGAGACATAGAGTAGTGTGATCAGACATAGAGAACTGTGTCACATCAGTCATGGAGTAGTGTGATCAGACATGGAGTAGAGTGATCAGATATGGAGTAGTGTGATCAGAAATGGAGTAGAGTAATCAGACATGGATTAGAGTGATCAGACATGGAGGAGAGTAATCAGACATGGAGTAGAGTGATCAGACATGGAGTAGAGTGATCAGACATGGAGTAGAGTGTCACATCAGATATGGAGTAGAGTGATCAGACATGGAGTAGAGTGATCAGATATGGAGTAGAGTAATCAGATATGGAGTAGAGTGATCAGACATGGAGTAGAGTAATCAGACATGGAGTAGATTGATCGGACATGGAGTAGAGTAATCAGACATGGAGTAGAGTGATCAGACATGGAGGAGAGTAATCAGACATGGAGTAGATTGATCAGACATGGAGTAGAGTGATCAGACATGGAGTAGAGTGTCACATCAGATATGGAGTAGAGTGATCAGACATGGAGTGGAGTGTCACATCAGTCATGGAGTAGAGTGTCACATCAGACATGGAGGAGAGTCATGAGACATAGAGTAGTGTGATCAGACATAGAGAACTGTGTCACATCAGTCATGGAGTAGTGTGATCAGACATGGAGTAGAGTGATCAGATATGGTGTAGTGTGATCAGACATGGAGTAGTGTGATCAGACATGGAGTAGTGTGATCAGATATGGAGTAGAGTGATCAGAAATGGAGTAGAGTAATCAGACATGGATTAGAGTGATCAGACATGGAATTGTGTGATCAGACATGGAGTAGTGTGATCAGATAGGGAGTAGAGTGATCAGACATGGAATTGTGTGATCAGACATGGAGTAGCGTGATCAGACATGGAGGAGTGTGATCAGATATGGAGTAGCGTAATCAGTCATGGAGTCGAGTGATCAGACATGGAGGAGAGTAATCAGACATGGAGTAGAGTGATCAGACATGGAATAGAGTGATCAGACATGGAGTAGTGTGACAGATCAGACATGGTGTAGTGAGATCAGTCATGGAGTAGAGTGATCAGATAGGGTGATCAGACATGGAGTAGAGTGATCAGACATGGAGTAGATTGATTGGACATGGAGTAGAGTGATCGGACATGGAGTAGGGTGTCACATCAGACATGGAGTAGAGTGTCACATCACAAATGGGGCATAGTGATCAGACATGGAGTAGAGTAATCAGACATGGAGTAGAGTGATCAGACATGGAGGAGAGTAATCAGACATGGAGTAGAGTGATCAGACATGGAGTAGGGTGTCACATCAGACATGTAGTAGAGTGTCACATCACAAATGGGGCATAGTGATCAGACATGGAGTAGAGTAATCAGACATGGAGTAGAGTGATCAGACATGGAGGAGAGTAGTCAGACATGGAGTAGAGTGATCAGACATGGAGTAGAGTGATCAGACATGGAGTAGAGTGTCACATCAGATATGGAGTAGAGTGATCAGACATGGAGTAGAGTGATCAGATATGGAGTAGAGTGATCAGAAATGGAGTAGAGTAATCAGACATGGAGAAGAGTGATCAGACATGGAATTGTGTGATCAGACATGGAGTAGTGTGATCAGATCGGGAGTAGAGTGATCAGACATGGAATTGTGTGATCAGACATGGAGTAGTGTGATCAGATATGGAGTAGAGTAATCAGACATGGAGTAGCATGATCAGACATGGAGGAGAGTGATCAGATATGGAGTAGAGTAATCAGACATGGATTAGAGTGATCAGACATGGAGGAGAGTAATCAGACATGGGGTAGAGTGATCAGACATGGAATAGAGTGATCAGACATGGAGTAGAGTGATCAGACATGGAGTAGAGTGATCAGACATGGAATAGAGTGATCAGACATGGAGTAGAGTAATCAGACATGGAGTAGAGTGATCAGACATGGAGTAGAGTGACAGATCAGACATGGTGTAGTGAGATCAGTCATGGAGTAGAGTGATCAGATAGGGAGTAGAGTGATCAGACATGGAGTAGAGTGATCAGATATGGAATTGTGTGATCAGACATGGAGTAGAGTGATCAGACATGGACTAGATTGATTGGACATGGAGTAGAGTGATCGGACATGGAGTAGGGTGTCACATCAGACATGGAGTAGAGTGTCACATCACAAATGGGGCAGAGTGATTAGATATGGAGTAGAGTGATCAGACAAGGAGTAGAGGTTCACATCAGATATGGAGTAGAGTGATCAGACATGGATTAGAGTGATCAGACATGGAGTAGTGAGATCAGACATGGAGTAGAGTGATCAGACATGGAGTAGTGAGATCAGATATGGAGTAGAGTAATCAGATATGGAGTAGAGTGATCAGACATGGAGTAGAGTAATCAGACATGGAGTAGATTGATCGGACATGGAGTAGGGTGTCACATCAGACATGGAGTAGAGTGTCACATCACAAATGGAGTAGAGTAATCAGTCATGGAGTAGCATGATCAGCCATGGAATTGTGTGATCAGACATGGAGTAGTGTAATCAGATAGGGAGTAGTGTGATCAGACATGGAGTAGACTATCAGACATGGAGTAGAGTAATCAGACCGAGTAGAATGAACAGACATGGAATTGTGTGATCAGCCATGCATCAGAGTGATCAGACATGGAGTGGAGTGTCACATCAGTCATGGATAGAGTGTCACATCAGACATGGAGGAGAGTCATGAGACATAGAGTAGTGTGATCAGACATAGAGAACTGTGTCACATCAGTCATGGAGTAGTGTGATCAGACATGGAGTAGAGTGATCAGATATGGAGTAGTGTGATCAGAAATGGAGTAGAGTAATCAGACATGGATTAGAGTGATCAGACATGGAGGAGAGTAATCAGACATGGAGTAGAGTGATCAGACATGGAGTAGAGTGATCAGACATGGAGTAGAGTGTCACATCAGATATGGAGTAGAGTGATCAGACATGGAGTAGAGTGATCAGATATGGAGTAGAGTAATCAGATATGGAGTAGAGTGATCAGACATGGAGTAGAGTAATCAGACATGGAGTAGATTGATCGGACATGGAGTAGAGTAATCAGACATGGAGTAGAGTGATCAGACATGGAGGAGAGTAATCAGACATGGAGTAGAGTGATCAGACATGGAGTAGAGTGATCAGACATGGAGTAGAGTGTCACATCAGATATGGAGTAGAGTGATCAGACATGGAGTGGAGTGTCACATCAGTCATGGAGTAGAGTGTCACATCAGACATGGAGGAGAGTCATGAGACATAGAGTAGTGTGATCAGACATAGAGAACTGTGTCACATCAGTCATGGAGTAGTGTGATCAGATATGGAGTAGAGTGATCAGAAATGGAGTAGAGTAATCAGACATGGATTAGAGTGATCAGACATGGAATTGTGTGATCAGACATGGTGTAGTGTGATCAGATAGGGAGTAGAGTGATCAGACATGGAATTGTGTGATCAGACATGGAGTAGCGTAATCAGTCATGGAGTCGAGTGATCAGACATGGAGGAGAGTAATCAGACATGGAGTAGAGTGATCAGACATGGAATAGAGTGATCAGACATGGAGTAGTGTGACAGATCAGACATGGTGTAGTGAGATCAGTCATGGAGTAGAGTGATCAGATAGGGTGATCAGACATGGAGTAGAGTGATCAGACATGGAGTAGAGTGATCAGACATGGAGTAGAGTGTCACATCAGATATGGAGTAGAGTGATCAGACATGGAGTAGAGTGATCAGATATGGAGTAGAGTGATCAGAAATGGAGTAGAGTAATCAGACATGGAGAAGAGTGATCAGACATGGAATTGTGTGATCAGACATGGAGTAGTGTGATCAGATCGGGAGTAGAGTGATCAGACATGGAATTGTGTGATCAGACATGGAGTAGTGTGATCAGATATGGAGTAGAGTAATCAGACATGGAGTAGCATGATCAGACATGGAGGAGAGTGATCAGATATGGAGTAGAGTAATCAGACATGGATTAGAGTGATCAGACATGGAGGAGAGTAATCAGACATGGGGTAGAGTGATCAGACATGGAATAGAGTGATCAGACATGGAGTAGAGTGATCAGACATGGAGTAGAGTGATCAGACATGGAATAGAGTGATCAGACATGGAGTAGAGTAATCAGACATGGAGTAGAGTGATCAGACATGGAGTAGAGTGACAGATCAGACATGGTGTAGTGAGATCAGTCATGGAGTAGAGTGATCAGATAGGGAGTAGAGTGATCAGACATGGAGTAGAGTGATCAGATATGGAATTGTGTGATCAGACATGGAGTAGAGTGATCAGACATGGACTAGATTGATTGGACATGGAGTAGAGTGATCGGACATGGAGTAGGGTGTCACATCAGACATGGAGTAGAGTGTCACATCACAAATGGGGCAGAGTGATCAGACATGGAGTAGAGTAATCAGACATGGAGTAGAGTGGTCATACATGGAGTAGATTGATTGGACATGGAGTAGAATTTCACATCAGACATGGATTAGAGTGTCACATCACAAATGGAGTAGAGTGATTAGATATGGAGTAGAGTGATCAGACAAGGAGTAGAGGTTCACATCAGATATGGAGTAGAGTGATCAGACATGGATTAGAGTGATCAGACATGGAGTAGTGAGATCAGACATGGAGTAGAGTGATCAGACATGGAGTAGTGAGATCAGATATGGAGTAGAGTAATCAGACATGGTGTAGAGTGTCAGATCAGACATGATTTAGTGAGATCAGTCATGGAGTAGAGTAATCAGACATGGAGTAGAGTGATCAGACATGGAGTAGAATGATCAGACATGGAGTAGTGTGATCAGACATGGAGTAGACTAATCAGACATGGAGTAGAGTGTCAGATCAGGCATGGTGTAGTGAGATCAGTCATGGAGTAGAGTAATCAGACATGGAGTAGAGTGATCAGACATGGAGTAGAATGATCAGACATGGAGTAGTGTGATCAGACATGGAGTAGACTATCAGACATGGAGTAGTGTAATCAGACCGAGTAGAGTGAACAGACATGGAATTGTGTGATCAGCCATGCATCAGAGTGATCAGACATGGAGTGGAGTGTCACATCAGTCATGGAGTAGAGTGTCACATCAGTCATGGTGTAGAGTGTCACATCAGACATGGAGGAGAGTCATGAGACATAGAGTAGTGTGATCAGACATAGAGAACTATGTCACATCAGTCATGGAGTAGTGTGATCAGACATGGAGTAGAGTGATCAGACATGGAGTATAGTGATCAGAAATGGAGTAGAGTAATCAGACATGGATTAGAGTGATCAGACATGAAACTGTGTGATCAGACATGGAGTAGTGTGATCAGATAGGGAGTAGAGTGATCAGACATGGAATTGTGTGATCAGACATGGAGTAGTGTGATCAGATATGGAGTAGAGTAATCAGACATGGAGTAGCGTGATCAGACATGGAGTAGAGTGATCAGATATGGAGTAGCGTAATCAGACATGGAGTCGAGTGATCAGACATGGAGGAGAGTAATCAGACATGGAGTAGAGTGATCAGACATGGAATAGAGTGATCAGACATGGAGTAGAGTAATCAGACATGCAGTAGAGTGATCAGACATGGAGTAGAGTGACAGATCAGACATGGTGTAGTGAGATCAGTCATGGAGTAGAGTGATCAGATAGGGAGTAGAGTGATCAGACATGGAGTAGAGTGATCAGATATGGAATTGTGTGATCAGACATGGAGTAGAGTGATCAGATATGGAATTGTGTGATCAGACATGGAGTAGAATGATCACACATGGAATTGTGTGATCAGACATGGAGTAGAGTGATCAGACGTGGAGTAGATTGATTGGACATGGAGTAGAGTGATCGGACATGGAGTAGGGTGTCACATCACAAATGGGGCATAGTGATCAGACATGGAGTAGAGTGTCACATCAGATATGGAGTAGAGTGATCAGACATGGAGTAGAGTGATCAGATATGGAGTAGAGTGATCAGAAAAGGAGTAGAGTAATCAGACATGGAGAAGAGTGATCAGACATGGAATTGTGTGATCAGACATGGAGTAGTGTGATCAGATAGGGAGTAGAGTGATCAGACATGGAATTGTGTGATCAGACATGGAGTAGCGTGATCAGACATGGAAGAGAGTGATCAGATATGGAGTAGAGTAATCAGACATGGAGTAGAGTGATCAGACATCGAGGAGAGTATTCAGACATGGAGAAGAGTGATCAGACATGGAATAGAGTGATCAGACATGGAGTAGAGTAATCAGAAATGGAGTAGAGTGATCAGACATGGAGTAGAGTGACAGATCAGACATGGTGTAGTGAGATCTGTCATGGAGTAGAGTGATCAGATAGGGAGTAGAGTGATCAGACATGGAGTAGAGAGATCAGATATGGAATTGTGTGATCAGACATGGAGTAGAGTGTTCAGATATGGAATTGTGTGATCAGACATGGAGTAGAATGATCACACATGGAATTGTGTGATCAGACATGGAGTAGAGTGATCAGACATGGAGTAGATTGATTGGACATGGAGTAGAGTGATCGGACATGGAGTAGGGTGTCACATCAGACATGGAGTAGAGTGTCACATCACAAATGGGGCAGAGTGATCAGACATGGAGTAGAGTAATCAGACATGGAGTAGAGTAATCAGACATGGAGGAGAGTAATTAGACATGGAGTAGAGTGATCAGACATGGTGTAGACTAATCAGACATGGAGTAGAGTGTTAGATCAGGCATGGTGTAGTGAGATCAGTCATGGAGTAGAGTAATCAGACATGGAGTAGAGTGATCAGACATGGTGTAGACTAATCAGACATGGAGTAGAGTGTTAGATCAGGCATGGTGTAGTGAGATCAGTCATGGAGTAGAGTAATCAGTCATGGAGTAGAGTAATCAGTCATGGAGTAGAGTGATCAGACATGGAGTAGTGTGATCAGACATGGAGTAGAGTGATCAGACATGGAGTAGACTATCAGACATGGAGTAGAGTAATCAGACCGAGTAGAGTGAACAGACATGGAATTGTGTGATCAGCCATGCATCAGAGTGATCAGACATGGAGTGGAGTGTCACATCAGTCATGGAGTAGAGTGTCACATCAGACATGGAGGAGAGTCATGAGACATAGAGTAGTGTGATCAGACATAGAGAACTGTGTCACATCAGTCATGGAGTAGTGTGATCAGACATGGAGTAGAGTGATCAGATATGGAGTAGAGTGATCAGAAATGGAGTAGAGTAATCAGACATGGATTAGAGTGATCAGACATGGAGGAGAGTAATCAGACATGGGGTAGAGTGATCAGACATGGAATAGAGTGATCAGACATGGAGTAGAGTAATCAGACATGGAGTAGAGTGATCAGACATGGAGTAGAGTGATCAGACATGGAATAGAGTGATCAGACATGGAGTAGAGTAATCAGACATGGAGTAGAGTGATCAGACATGGAGTAGAGTGACAGATCAGACATGGTGTAGTGAGATCAGTCATGGAGTAGAGTGATCAGATAGGGAGTAGAGTGATCAGACATGGAGTAGAGTGATCAGATATGGAATTGTGTGATCAGACATGGAGTAGAGTGATCAGACATGGACTAGATTGATTGGACATGGAGTAGAGTGATCGGACATGGAGTAGGGTGTCACATCAGACATGGTGTAGAGTGTCACATCACAAATGGGGCAGAGTGATCAGACATGGAGTAGAGTAATCAGACATGGAGTTGAGTAATCAGACATGGAGTAGAGTGGTCATACATGGAGTAGATTGATTGGACATGGAGTAGAATTTCACATCAGACATGGATTAGAGTGTCACATCACAAATGGAGTAGAGTGATTAGATATGGAGTAGAGTGATCAGACAAGGAGTAGAGGTTCACATCAGATATGGAGTAGAGTGATCAGACATGGATTAGAGTGATCAGACATGGAATAGTGAGATCAGACATGGAGTAGAGTGATCAGACATGGAGTAGTGAGATCAGATATGGAGTAGAGTAATCAGACATGGTGTAGAGTGTCAGATCAGACATGATTTAGTGAGATCAGTCATGGAGTAGAGTAATCAGACATGAAGTAGAGTGATCAGACATGGAGTAGACTAATCAGACATGGAGTAGAGTGTCAGATCAGGCATGGTGTAGTGAGATCAGTCATGGAGTAGAGTAATCAGACATGGAGTAGAGTGATCAGACATGGAGTAGACTAATCAGACATGGAGTAGAGTGTCAGATCAGGCATGGTGTAGTGAGATCAGTCATGGAGTAGAGTAATCAGACATGGAGTAGAGTGATCAGACATGGAGTAGAATGATCAGACATGGAGTAGTGTGATCAGACATGGAGTAGACTATCAGACATGGAGTAGAGTAATCAGACCGAGTAGAGTGAACAGACATGGAATTGTGTGATCAGCCATGCATCAGAGTGATCAGACATGGAGTAGAGTGATCAGATATGGAGTAGAGTGATCAGAAATGGAGTAGAGTAATCAGACATGGAGAAGAGTGATCAGACATGGAATTGTGTGATCAGACATGGAGTAGTGTGATCAGATCGGGAGTAGAGTGATCAGACATGGAATTGTGTGATCAGACATGGAGTAGTGTGATCAGATATGGAGTAGAGTAATCAGACATGGAGTAGCATGATCAGACATGGAGGAGAGTGATCAGATATGGAGTAGAGTAATCAGACATGGATTAGAGTGATCAGACATGGAGGAGAGTAATCAGACATGGGGTAGAGTGATCAGACATGGAATAGAGTGATCAGACATGGAGTAGAGTGATCAGACATGGAGTAGAGTGATCAGACATGGAATAGAGTGATCAGACATGGAGTAGAGTAATCAGACATGGAGTAGAGTGATCAGACATGGAGTAGAGTGACAGATCAGACATGGTGTAGTGAGATCAGTCATGGAGTAGAGTGATCAGATAGGGAGTAGAGTGATCAGACATGGAGTAGAGTGATCAGATATGGAATTGTGTGATCAGACATGGAGTAGAGTGATCAGACATGGACTAGATTGATTGGACATGGAGTAGAGTGATCGGACATGGAGTAGGGTGTCACATCAGACATGGAGTAGAGTGTCACATCACAAATGGGGCAGAGTGATTAGATATGGAGTAGCATGATCAGCCATGGAATTGTGTGATCAGACATGGAGTACTGTAATCAGATAGGGAGTAGTGTGATCAGACATGGAGTAGACTATCAGACATGGAGTAGAGTAATCAGACCGAGTAGAATGAACAGACATGGAATTGTGTGATCAGCCATGCATCAGAGTGATCAGACATGGAGTGGAGTGTCACATCAGTCATGGATAGAGTGTCACATCAGACATGGAGGAGAGTCATGAGACATAGAGTAGTGTGATCAGACATAGAGAACTGTGTCACATCAGTCATGGAGTAGTGTGATCAGACATGGAGTAGAGTGATCAGATATGGAGTAGTGTGATCAGAAATGGAGTAGAGTAATCAGACATGGATTAGAGTGATCAGACATGGAGGAGAGTAATCAGACATGGAGTAGAGTGATCAGACATGGAGTAGAGTGATCAGACATGGAGTAGAGTGTCACATCAGATATGGAGTAGAGTGATCAGACATGGAGTAGAGTGATCAGATATGGAGTAGAGTAATCAGATATGGAGTAGAGTGATCAGACATGGAGTAGAGTAATCAGACATGGAGTAGATTGATCGGACATGGAGTAGAGTAATCAGACATGGAGTAGAGTGATCAGACATGGAGGAGAGTAATCAGACATGGAGTAGATTGATCAGACATGGAGTAGAGTGATCAGACATGGAGTAGAGTGTCACATCAGATATGGAGTAGAGTGATCAGACATGGAGTGGAGTGTCACATCAGTCATGGAGTAGAGTGTCACATCAGACATGGAGGAGAGTCATGAGACATAGAGTAGTGTGATCAGACATAGAGAACTGTGTCACATCAGTCATGGAGTAGTGTGATCAGACATGGAGTAGAGTGATCAGATATGGTGTAGTGTGATCAGACATGGAGTAGTGTGATCAGACATGGAGTAGTGTGATCAGATATGGAGTAGAGTGATCAGAAATGGAGTAGAGTAATCAGACATGGATTAGAGTGATCAGACATGGAATTGTGTGATCAGTCATGGAGTAGTGTGATCAGATAGGGAGTAGAGTGATCAGACATGGAATTGTGTGATCAGACATGGAGTAGCGTGATCAGACATGGAGGAGTGTGATCAGATATGGAGTAGCGTAATCAGTCATGGAGTCGAGTGATCAGACATGGAGGAGAGTAATCAGACATGGAGTAGAGTGATCAGACATGGAATAGAGTGATCAGACATGGAGTAGTGTGACAGATCAGACATGGTGTAGTGAGATCAGTCATGGAGTAGAGTGATCAGATAGGGTGATCAGACATGGAGTAGAGTGATCAGACATGGAGTAGATTGATTGGACATGGAGTAGAGTGATCGGACATGGAGTAGGGTGTCACATCAGACATGGAGTAGAGTGTCACATCACAAATGGGGCATAGTGATCAGACATGGAGTAGAGTAATCAGACATGGAGTAGAGTGATCAGACATGGAGGAGAGTAATCAGACATGGAGTAGAGTGATCAGACATGGAGTAGGGTGTCACATCAGACATGTAGTAGAGTGTCACATCACAAATGGGGCATAGTGATCAGACATGGAGTAGAGTAATCAGACATGGAGTAGAGTGATCAGACATGGAGGAGAGTAGTCAGACATGGAGTAGAGTGATCAGACATGGAGTAGAGTGATCAGACATGGAGTAGAGTGTCACATCAGATATGGAGTAGAGTGATCAGACATGGAGTAGAGTGATCAGATATGGAGTAGAGTGATCAGAAATGGAGTAGAGTAATCAGACATGGAGAAGAGTGATCAGACATGGAATTGTGTGATCAGACATGGAGTAGTGTGATCAGATCGGGAGTAGAGTGATCAGACATGGAATTGTGTGATCAGACATGGAGTAGTGTGATCAGATATGGAGTAGAGTAATCAGACATGGAGTAGCATGATCAGACATGGAGGAGAGTGATCAGATATGGAGTAGAGTAATCAGACATGGATTAGAGTGATCAGACATGGAGGAGAGTAATCAGACATGGGGTAGAGTGATCAGACATGGAATAGAGTGATCAGACATGGAGTAGAGTGATCAGACATGGAGTAGAGTGATCAGACATGGAATAGAGTGATCAGACATGGAGTAGAGTAATCAGACATGGAGTAGAGTGATCAGACATGGAGTAGAGTGACAGATCAGACATGGTGTAGTGAGATCAGTCATGGAGTAGAGTGATCAGATAGGGAGTAGAGTGATCAGACATGGAGTAGAGTGATCAGATATGGAATTGTGTGATCAGACATGGAGTAGAGTGATCAGACATGGACTAGATTGATTGGACATGGAGTAGAGTGATCGGACATGGAGTAGGGTGTCACATCAGACATGGAGTAGAGTGTCACATCACAAATGGGGCAGAGTGATTAGATATGGAGTAGAGTGATCAGACAAGGAGTAGAGGTTCACATCAGATATGGAGTAGAGTGATCAGACATGGATTAGAGTGATCAGACATGGAGTAGTGAGATCAGACATGGAGTAGAGTGATCAGACATGGAGTAGTGAGATCAGATATGGAGTAGAGTAATCAGATATGGAGTAGAGTGATCAGACATGGAGTAGAGTAATCAGACATGGAGTAGATTGATCGGACATGGAGTAGGGTGTCACATCAGACATGGAGTAGAGTGTCACATCACAAATGGAGTAGAGTAATCAGTCATGGAGTAGCATGATCAGCCATGGAATTGTGTGATCAGACATGGAGTAGTGTAATCAGATAGGGAGTAGTGTGATCAGACATGGAGTAGACTATCAGACATGGAGTAGAGTAATCAGACCGAGTAGAATGAACAGACATGGAATTGTGTGATCAGCCATGCATCAGAGTGATCAGACATGGAGTGGAGTGTCACATCAGTCATGGATAGAGTGTCACATCAGACATGGAGGAGAGTCATGAGACATAGAGTAGTGTGATCAGACATAGAGAACTGTGTCACATCAGTCATGGAGTAGTGTGATCAGACATGGAGTAGAGTGATCAGATATGGAGTAGTGTGATCAGAAATGGAGTAGAGTAATCAGACATGGATTAGAGTGATCAGACATGGAGGAGAGTAATCAGACATGGAGTAGAGTGATCAGACATGGAGTAGAGTGATCAGACATGGAGTAGAGTGTCACATCAGATATGGAGTAGAGTGATCAGACATGGAGTAGAGTGATCAGATATGGAGTAGAGTAATCAGATATGGAGTAGAGTGATCAGACATGGAGTAGAGTAATCAGACATGGAGTAGATTGATCGGACATGGAGTAGAGTAATCAGACATGGAGTAGAGTGATCAGACATGGAGGAGAGTAATCAGACATGGAGTAGAGTGATCAGACATGGAGTAGAGTGATCAGACATGGAGTAGAGTGTCACATCAGATATGGAGTAGAGTGATCAGACATGGAGTGGAGTGTCACATCAGTCATGGAGTAGAGTGTCACATCAGACATGGAGGAGAGTCATGAGACATAGAGTAGTGTGATCAGACATAGAGAACTGTGTCACATCAGTCATGGAGTAGAGTGATCAGATATGGAGTAGAGTGATCAGAAATGGAGTAGAGTAATCAGACATGGATTAGAGTGATCAGACATGGAATTGTGTGATCAGACATGGTGTAGTGTGATCAGATAGGGAGTAGAGTGATCAGACATGGAATTGTGTGATCAGACATGGAGTAGCGTAATCAGTCATGGAGTCGAGTGATCAGACATGGAGGAGAGTAATCAGACATGGAGTAGAGTGATCAGACATGGAATAGAGTGATCAGACATGGAGTAGTGTGACAGATCAGACATGGTGTAGTGAGATCAGTCATGGAGTAGAGTGATCAGATAGGGTGATCAGACATGGAGTAGAGTGATCAGACATGGAGTAGAGTGATCAGACATGGAGTAGAGTGTCACATCAGATATGGAGTAGAGTGATCAGACATGGAGTAGAGTGATCAGATATGGAGTAGAGTGATCAGAAATGGAGTAGAGTAATCAGACATGGAGAAGAGTGATCAGACATGGAATTGTGTGATCAGACATGGAGTAGTGTGATCAGATCGGGAGTAGAGTGATCAGACATGGAATTGTGTGATCAGACATGGAGTAGTGTGATCAGATATGGAGTAGAGTAATCAGACATGGAGTAGCATGATCAGACATGGAGGAGAGTGATCAGATATGGAGTAGAGTAATCAGACATGGATTAGAGTGATCAGACATGGAGGAGAGTAATCAGACATGGGGTAGAGTGATCAGACATGGAATAGAGTGATCAGACATGGAGTAGAGTGATCAGACATGGAGTAGAGTGATCAGACATGGAATAGAGTGATCAGACATGGAGTAGAGTAATCAGACATGGAGTAGAGTGATCAGACATGGAGTAGAGTGACAGATCAGACATGGTGTAGTGAGATCAGTCATGGAGTAGAGTGATCAGATAGGGAGTAGAGTGATCAGACATGGAGTAGAGTGATCAGATATGGAATTGTGTGATCAGACATGGAGTAGAGTGATCAGACATGGACTAGATTGATTGGACATGGAGTAGAGTGATCGGACATGGAGTAGGGTGTCACATCAGACATGGAGTAGAGTGTCACATCACAAATGGGGCAGAGTGATCAGACATGGAGTAGAGTAATCAGACATGGAGTAGAGTGGTCATACATGGAGTAGATTGATTGGACATGGAGTAGAATTTCACATCAGACATGGATTAGAGTGTCACATCACAAATGGAGTAGAGTGATTAGATATGGAGTAGAGTGATCAGACAAGGAGTAGAGGTTCACATCAGATATGGAGTAGAGTGATCAGACATGGATTAGAGTGATCAGACATGGAGTAGTGAGATCAGACATGGAGTAGAGTGATCAGACATGGAGTAGTGAGATCAGATATGGAGTAGAGTAATCAGACATGGTGTAGAGTGTCAGATCAGACATGATTTAGTGAGATCAGTCATGGAGTAGAGTAATCAGACATGGAGTAGAGTGATCAGACATGGAGTAGAATGATCAGACATGGAGTAGTGTGATCAGACATGGAGTAGACTAATCAGACATGGAGTAGAGTGTCAGATCAGGCATGGTGTAGTGAGATCAGTCATGGAGTAGAGTAATCAGACATGGAGTAGAGTGATCAGACATGGAGTAGAATGATCAGACATGGAGTAGTGTGATCAGACATGGAGTAGACTATCAGACATGGAGTAGTGTAATCAGACCGAGTAGAGTGAACAGACATGGAATTGTGTGATCAGCCATGCATCAGAGTGATCAGACATGGAGTGGAGTGTCACATCAGTCATGGAGTAGAGTGTCACATCAGTCATGGTGTAGAGTGTCACATCAGACATGGAGGAGAGTCATGAGACATAGAGTAGTGTGATCAGACATAGAGAACTATGTCACATCAGTCATGGAGTAGTGTGATCAGACATGGAGTAGAGTGATCAGACATGGAGTATAGTGATCAGAAATGGAGTAGAGTAATCAGACATGGATTAGAGTGATCAGACATGAAACTGTGTGATCAGACATGGAGTAGTGTGATCAGATAGGGAGTAGAGTGATCAGACATGGAATTGTGTGATCAGACATGGAGTAGTGTGATCAGATATGGAGTAGAGTAATCAGACATGGAGTAGCGTGATCAGACATGGAGTAGAGTGATCAGATATGGAGTAGCGTAATCAGACATGGAGTCGAGTGATCAGACATGGAGGAGAGTAATCAGACATGGAGTAGAGTGATCAGACATGGAATAGAGTGATCAGACATGGAGTAGAGTAATCAGACATGCAGTAGAGTGATCAGACATGGAGTAGAGTGACAGATCAGACATGGTGTAGTGAGATCAGTCATGGAGTAGAGTGATCAGATAGGGAGTAGAGTGATCAGACATGGAGTAGAGTGATCAGATATGGAATTGTGTGATCAGACATGGAGTAGAGTGATCAGATATGGAATTGTGTGATCAGACATGGAGTAGAATGATCACACATGGAATTGTGTGATCAGACATGGAGTAGAGTGATCAGACGTGGAGTAGATTGATTGGACATGGAGTAGAGTGATCGGACATGGAGTAGGGTGTCACATCACAAATGGGGCATAGTGATCAGACATGGAGTAGAGTGTCACATCAGATATGGAGTAGAGTGATCAGACATGGAGTAGAGTGATCAGATATGGAGTAGAGTGATCAGAAAAGGAGTAGAGTAATCAGACATGGAGAAGAGTGATCAGACATGGAATTGTGTGATCAGACATGGAGTAGTGTGATCAGATAGGGAGTAGAGTGATCAGACATGGAATTGTGTGATCAGACATGGAGTAGCGTGATCAGACATGGAAGAGAGTGATCAGATATGGAGTAGAGTAATCAGACATGGAGTAGAGTGATCAGACATCGAGGAGAGTATTCAGACATGGAGAAGAGTGATCAGACATGGAATAGAGTGATCAGACATGGAGTAGAGTAATCAGAAATGGAGTAGAGTGATCAGACATGGAGTAGAGTGACAGATCAGACATGGTGTAGTGAGATCTGTCATGGAGTAGAGTGATCAGATAGGGAGTAGAGTGATCAGACATGGAGTAGAGAGATCAGATATGGAATTGTGTGATCAGACATGGAGTAGAGTGTTCAGATATGGAATTGTGTGATCAGACATGGAGTAGAATGATCACACATGGAATTGTGTGATCAGACATGGAGTAGAGTGATCAGACATGGAGTAGATTGATTGGACATGGAGTAGAGTGATCGGACATGGAGTAGGGTGTCACATCAGACATGGAGTAGAGTGTCACATCACAAATGGGGCAGAGTGATCAGACATGGAGTAGAGTAATCAGACATGGAGTAGAGTAATCAGACATGGAGGAGAGTAATTAGACATGGAGTAGAGTGATCAGACATGGTGTAGACTAATCAGACATGGAGTAGAGTGTTAGATCAGGCATGGTGTAGTGAGATCAGTCATGGAGTAGAGTAATCAGACATGGAGTAGAGTGATCAGACATGGTGTAGACTAATCAGACATGGAGTAGAGTGTTAGATCAGGCATGGTGTAGTGAGATCAGTCATGGAGTAGAGTAATCAGTCATGGAGTAGAGTAATCAGTCATGGAGTAGAGTGATCAGACATGGAGTAGTGTGATCAGACATGGAGTAGAGTGATCAGACATGGAGTAGACTATCAGACATGGAGTAGAGTAATCAGACCGAGTAGAGTGAACAGACATGGAATTGTGTGATCAGCCATGCATCAGAGTGATCAGACATGGAGTGGAGTGTCACATCAGTCATGGAGTAGAGTGTCACATCAGACATGGAGGAGAGTCATGAGACATAGAGTAGTGTGATCAGACATAGAGAACTGTGTCACATCAGTCATGGAGTAGTGTGATCAGACATGGAGTAGAGTGATCAGATATGGAGTAGAGTGATCAGAAATGGAGTAGAGTAATCAGACATGGATTAGAGTGATCAGACATGGAGGAGAGTAATCAGACATGGGGTAGAGTGATCAGACATGGAATAGAGTGATCAGACATGGAGTAGAGTAATCAGACATGGAGTAGAGTGATCAGACATGGAGTAGAGTGATCAGACATGGAATAGAGTGATCAGACATGGAGTAGAGTAATCAGACATGGAGTAGAGTGATCAGACATGGAGTAGAGTGACAGATCAGACATGGAGTAGTGAGATCAGTCATGGAGTAGAGTGATCAGATAGGGAGTAGAGTGATCAGACATGGAGTAGAGTGATCAGATATGGAATTGTGTGATCAGACATGGAGTAGAGTGATCAGACATGGACTAGATTGATTGGACATGGAGTAGAGTGATCGGACATGGAGTAGGGTGTCACATCAGACATGGTGTAGAGTGTCACATCACAAATGGGGCAGAGTGATCAGACATGGAGTAGAGTAATCAGACATGGAGTTGAGTAATCAGACATGGAGTAGAGTGGTCATACATGGAGTAGATTGATTGGACATGGAGTAGAATTTCACATCAGACATGGATTAGAGTGTCACATCACAAATGGAGTAGAGTGATTAGATATGGAGTAGAGTGATCAGACAAGGAGTAGAGGTTCACATCAGATATGGAGTAGAGTGATCAGACATGGATTAGAGTGATCAGACATGGAATAGTGAGATCAGACATGGAGTAGAGTGATCAGACATGGAGTAGTGAGATCAGATATGGAGTAGAGTAATCAGACATGGTGTAGAGTGTCAGATCAGACATGATTTAGTGAGATCAGTCATGGAGTAGAGTAATCAGACATGAAGTAGAGTGATCAGACATGGAGTAGACTAATCAGACATGGAGTAGAGTGTCAGATCAGGCATGGTGTAGTGAGATCAGTCATGGAGTAGAGTAATCAGACATGGAGTAGAGTGATCAGACATGGAGTAGACTAATCAGACATGGAGTAGAGTGTCAGATCAGGCATGGTGTAGTGAGATCAGTCATGGAGTAGAGTAATCAGACATGGAGTAGAGTGATCAGACATGGAGTAGAATGATCAGACATGGAGTAGTGTGATCAGACATGGAGTAGACTATCAGACATGGAGTAGAGTAATCAGACCGAGTAGAGTGAACAGACATGGAATTGTGTGATCAGCCATGCATCAGAGTGATCAGACATGGAGTGGAGTGTCACATCAGTCATGGAGTAGAGTGTCACATCAGTCATGGTGTAGAGTGTCACATCAGACATGGAGGAGAGTCATGAGACATAGAGTAGTGTGATCAGACATAGAGAACTATGTCACATCAGTCATGGAGTAGTGTGATCAGACATGGAGTAGAGTGATCAGACATGGAGTATAGTGATCAGAAATGGAGTAGAGTAATCAGACATGGATTAGAGTGATCAGATATGGAGTAGTGTGATCAGATAGGGAGTAGAGTGATCAGACATGGAATTGTGTGATCAGACATGGAGTAGTGTGATCAGATATGGAGTAGAGTAATCAGACATGGAGTAGCGTGATCAGACATGGAGTAGAGTGATCAGATATGGAGTAGCGTAATCAGACATGGAGTCGAGTGATCAGACATGGAGGAGAGTAATCAGACATGGAGTAGAGTGATCAGAGATGGAATAGAGTGATCAGACATGGAGTAGAGTAATCAGACATGCAGTAGAGTGATCAGACATGGAGTAGAGTGACAGATCAGACATGGTGTAGTGAGATCAGTCATGGAGTAGAGTGATCAGATAGGGAGTAGAGTGATCAGACATGGAGTAGAGTGATCAGATATGGAATTGTGTGATCAGACATGGAGTAGAGTGATCAGATATGGAATTGTGTGATCAGACATGGAGTAGAATGATCACACATGGAATTGTGTGATCAGACATGGAGTAGAGTGATCAGACATGGAGTAGATTGATTGGACATGGAGTAGAGTGATCGGACATGGAGTAGGGTGTCACATCACAAATGGGGCATAGTGATCAGACATGGAGTAGAGTGTCACATCAGATATGGAGTAGAGTGATCAGACATGGAGTAGAGTGATCAGATATGGAGTAGAGTGATCAGAAAAGGAGTAGAGTAATCAGACATGGAGAAGAGTGATCAGACATGGAATTGTGTGATCAGACATGGAGTAGTGTGATCAGATAGGGAGTAGAGTGATCAGACATGGAATTGTGTGATCAGACATGGAGTAGCGTGATCAGACATGGAGGAGAGTGATCAGATATGGAGTAGAGTAATCAGACATGGAGTAGAGTGATCAGACATCGAGGGGAGTATTCAGACATGGAGAAGAGTGATCAGACATGGAATAGAGTGATCAGACATGGAGTAGAGTAATCAGAAATGGAGTAGAGTGATCAGACATGGAGTAGAGTGACAGATCAGACATGGTGTAGTGAGATCAGTCATGGAGTAGAGTGATCAGATAGGGAGTAGAGTGATCAGACATGGAGTAGAGAGATCAGATATGGAATTGTGTGATCAGACATGGAGGAGAGTGTTCAGATATGGAATTGTGTGATCAGACATGGAGTAGAATGATCACACATGGAATTGTGTGATCAGACATGGAGTAGAGTGATCAGACATGGAGTAGATTGATTGGACATGGAGTAGAGTGATCGGACATGGAGTAGGGTGTCACATCAGACAGGGAGTAGAGTGTCACATCACAAATGGGGCAGAGTGATCAGACATGGAGTAGAGTAATCAGACATGGAGTAGAGTGATCAGACATGGAGGAGAGTAATTAGACATGGAGTAGAGTGATCAGACATGGAGTAGAGTGATCAGACATGGAGTAGAGTGTCACATCAGATATGGAGTAGAGTGTTCAGACATGGAGTAGAGTGATCAGATATGGAGTAGAGTAATCAGATATGGAGTAGAGTGATCAGACATGGAGTAGAGTAATCAGACATGGAGTAGATTGATCGGACATGGAGTAGGGTGTCACATCAGACATGGAGTAGAGTGTCACATCACAAATGGAGTAGAGTAATCAGTAATGGAGTAGCATGATCAGCCATGGAATTGTGTGATCAGACATGGAGTAGTGTAATCAGATAGGGAGTAGTGTGATCAGACATGGAGTAGACTATCAGACATGGAGTAGAGTAATCAGACCGAGTAGAGTGAACAGACATGGAATTGTGTGATCAGCCATGCATCAGAGTGATCAGACATGGAGTGGAGTGTCACATCAGTCATGGAGTAGAGTGTCACATCAGACATGGAGGAGAGTCATGAGACATAGAGTAGTGTGATCAGACATAGAGAACTGTGTCACATCAGTCATGGAGTAGTGTGATCAGACATGGAGTAGAGTGATCAGATATGGAGTAGAGTGATCAGAAATGGAGTAGAGTAATCAGACATGGATTAGAGTGATCAGACATGGAGGAGAGTAATCAGACATGGAGTAGAGTGATCAGACATGGAGTAGAGTGATCAGACATGGAGTAGAGTGTCACATCAGATATGGAGTAGAGTGATCAGACATGGAGTAGAGTGATCAGATATGGAGTAGAGTAATCAGATATGGAGTAGAGTGATCAGACATGGAGTAGAGTAATCAGACATGGAGTAGATTGATCGGACATGGAGTAGAGTAATCAGACATGGAGTAGAGTGATCAGACATGGAGGAGAGTAATCAGACATGGAGTAGAGTGATCAGACATGGAGTAGAGTGATCAGACATGGAGTAGAGTGTCACATCAGATATGGAGTAGAGTGATCAGACATGGAGTGGAGTGTCACATCAGTCATGGAGTAGAGTGTCACATCAGACATGGAGGAGAGTCATGAGACATAGAGTAGTGTGATCAGACATAGAGAACTGTGTCACATCAGTCATGGAGTAGTGTGATCAGACATGGAGTAGAGTGATCAGATATGGAGTAGAGTGATCAGAAATGGAGTAGAGTAATCAGACATGGATTAGAGTGATCAGACATGGAATTGTGTGATCAGACATGGAGTAGTGTGATCAGATAGGGAGTAGAGTGATCAGACATGGAATTGTGTGATCAGACATGGAGTAGCGTGATCAGACATGGAGTAGAGTAATCAGACATGGAGTAGAGTGATCAGACATGGAGTAGAGTGACAGATCAGACATGGTGTAGTGAGATCAGTCATGGAGTAGAGTGATCAGATAGGGAGTAGAGTGATCAGACATGGAGTAGAGTGATCAGATATGGAATTGTGTGATCAGACATGGACTAGATTGATTGGACATGGAGTAGAGTGATCGGACATGGAGTAGGGTGTCACATCAGACATGGTGTAGAGTGTCACATCACAAATGGGGCAGAGTGATCAGACATGGAGTAGAGTAATCAGACATGGAGTAGAGTGGTCATACATGGAGTAGATTGATTGGACATGGAGTAGAATTTCACATCAGACATGGATTAGAGTGTCACATCACAAATGGAGTAGAGTGATTAGATATGGAGTAGAGTGATCAGACAAGGAGTAGAGGTTCACATCAGATATGGAGTAGAGTGATCAGACATGGATTAGAGTGATCAGACATGGAGTAGTGAGATCAGACATGGAGTAGAGTGATCAGACATGGAGTAGTGAGATCAGATATGGAGTAGAGTAATCAGACATGGTGTAGAGTGTCAGATCAGACATGATTTAGTGAGATCAGTCATGGAGTAGAGTAATCAGACATGAAGCAGAGTGATCAGACATGGAGTAGACTAATCAGACATGGAGTAGAGTGTCAGATCAGGCATGGTGTAGTGAGATCAGTCATGGAGTAGAGTAATCAGACATGGAGTAGAGTGATCAGACATGGAGTAGAATGATCAGACATGGAGTAGTGTGATCAGACATGGAGTAGACTATCAGACATGGAGTAGTGTAATCAGACCGAGTAGAGTGAACAGACATGGAATTGTGTGATCAGCCATGCATCAGAGTGATCAGACATGGAGTGGAGTGTCACATCAGTCATGGAGTAGAGTGTCACATCAGTCATGGTGTAGAGTGTCACATCAGACATGGAGGAGAGTCATGAGACATAGAGTAGTGTGATCAGACATGGAGTAGAGTGACAGATCAGACATGGTGTAGTGAGATCAGTCATGGAGTAGAGTGATCAGATAGGGAGTAGAGTGATCAGACATGGAGTAGAGTGATCAGATATGGAATTGTGTGATCAGACATGGAGTAGAGTGATCAGATATGGAATTGTGTGATCAGACATGGAGTAGAATGATCACACATGGAATTGTGTGATCAGACATGGAGTAGAGTGTCACATCACAAATGGGGCATAGTGATCAGACATGGAGTAGAGTGTCACATCACAAATGGGGCATAGTGATCAGACATGGAGTAGAGTGTCACATCAGATATGGAGTAGAGTGATCAGACATGGAGTAGAGTGATCAGATATGGAGTAGAGTGATCAGAAAAGGAGTAGAGTAATCAGACATGGAGAAGAGTGATCAGACATGGAATTGTGTGATCAGACATGGAGTAGTGTGATCTGATAGGGAGTAGAGTGATCAGACATGGAATTGTGTGATGAGACATGGAGTAGTGTGATCAGATATGTAGTAGAGTAATCAGACATGGAGTAGCGTGATCAGACATGGAGGAGAGTGATCAGATATGGAGTAGAGTAATCAGACATGGAGTAGAGTGATCAGACATCGAGGAGAGTAATCAGACATGGAGAAGAGTGATCAGACATGGAATAGAGTGATCAGACATGGAGTAGAGTAATCAGACATGGAGTAGAGTGATCAGACATGGAGTAGAGTGACAGATCAGACATGGTGTAGTGAGATCAGTCATGGAGTAGAGTGATCAGATAGGGAGTAGAGTGATCAGACATGGAGTAGAGAGATCAGATATGGAATTGTGTGATCAGACATGGAGTAGAGTGTTCAGATATGGAATTGTGTGATCAGACATGGAGTAGAATGATCACACATGGAATTGTGTGATCAGACATGGAGTAGAGTGATCAGATATGGAATTGTGTGATCAGACATGGAGTAGAGTGTTCAGATATGGAATTGTGTGATCAGACATGGAGTAGAATGATCACACATGGAATTGTGTGATCAGACATGGAGTAGAGTGATCAGACATGGAGTAGATTGATTGGACATGGAGTAGAGTGATCGGACATGGAGTAGGGTGTCACATCAGACATGGAGTAGAGTGTCACATCACAAATGGGGCAGAGTGATCAGACATGGAGTAGAGTAATCAGACATGGAGTAGAGTGATCAGACATGGAGGAGAGTAATCAGACATGGAGTAGAGTGATCAGACATGGAGTAGAGTGATCAGACATGGAGTAGAGTGTCACATCAGATATGGAGTAGAGTGATCAGACATGGAGTAGAGTGATCAGATATGGAGTAGAGTAATCAGATATGGAGTAGAGTGATCAGACATGGAGTAGAGTAATCAGACATGGAGTAGAGTGATCAGATATGGAATTGTGTGATCAGACATGGAGTAGAGTGATCAGACATGGAGTAGATTGATCGGACATGGAGTAGAGTGATCGGACATGGAGTAGGGTGTCACATCAGACATGGAGTAGAGTGTCACATCACAAATGGAGTAGAGTAATCAGTCATGGAGTAGCATGATCAGCCATGGAATTGTGTGATCAGACATGGAGTAGTGTAATCAGATAGGGAGTAGATTGATCAGACATGGAGTAGTGTGTCAGGTTAGACATGGAGTAGTCTGATCAGAAATGGAGTATTGTAATCAGACATGGAGTAGAGTGATCAGACATGGAATTGTGTGATCAGACATGGAGTAGATTGATCGGACATGGAGTAGAGTGTCACATCAGACATGGAGTAGATTGTCACTTCACAAATGGAGTAGAGTAATCAGACATGGAGTTGAGTAATCAGATAAGCAGTAGAGTCACATCAGACATGGAGTAGAGTGATCAGACATGGAGTAGATTTATCGGACATGGAGTGGTGTAATCAGATAGGGAGTAGAGTGATCAGACATGGAGTAGTGTGTCACATCTGACAAGGAGTAGAGTGATCAGACATGGAGTAGACTTTCAGATTAGACATGGTGTAGTGTGATCAGAAATTGGGTAGAGTAATCAGACATGGAGTGGAGTGATCAGACATGGAATTGTGTGATCAGACATGGAGTAGTGTAATCAGATAGGGAGTAGAGTGATCAGACGTGGAATTGTGAGATCAGACATGGAGTACTGTGATCAGAGATGGAGTAGTGTGTCACATCAGACATGGAGTAGAGTGTCACATCACAAATGGAGCAGAGTGATCAGACATGAAGTAGAGTGATCAGACATGGAGAAGAGTGATCAGATATGGAGAAGGGTGACACATCAGACGGAGTAGAGTGATCAGACATGGAATTGTGAGATCAGACATGGAGTAGTGTGATCAGATAAGGAGTAGAGTGAACAGACATGGAGTAGAGTGATCAGACATGGAATTGTGTGATCAGACATGGAGTAGAGTGTCACATCACAAATGGAGTAGAGTGATCAGACAAGGAGTAGTGTGATCAGACATGGAGTAGTGTGATCAGACATGGAGTAGTGTGATCAGACATGGAGTAGTGTGATCAGACATGGAGTAGTGTGATCAGACAAGGAGTAGTGTGATCAGACATGGAGTAGAGTGATCAGAAATGGAGTAGTGTAATCAGTCATGGAGTAGAGTGATCAGACATGGAATTGTGTGATCAGACATGGAGTAGTGTAATCAGATAGGGAGTAGAGTGATCAGGCATGGAGTAGAGTAATCAGCCATGGAGTAGGGTGATCAGATAAGCAGTAGAGTCACATCAGACATTGAGTAGAGTGATCAGACACGGAGTAGAGTGATCAGACATGGAGTAGAGTGATCAGACATGGAGTAGAGTCACATCAGACATGGAGTAGAGTGTCACATCGGACATGGAGTACAGTTATAGGACATGGAATAGAGTGATCAGACATGGACTAGAGTGATCAGACATGCAGTAGGTTGATCAGAAATGGAGTAGAGTGATCAGAAATGGAGTAGAGTGATCAGAAATGGAGTAGAGTGATCAGAAATGGAGTAGAGTGATCAGATATGGAGTAGAGTGATCAGAAATGGAGTAGAGTGATCAGACATGGAGTAGAGTGATCAGACATGGAGTAGAGTGATCAGACATGGAGTAGAGTATCACATCAGCCATGGTGTAGACAGTTCAGACATGGAGTAGGGTGATCAGTCATGGAGTAGAGTCACATCAGACATAGAGTAGAGTGATCGGACATGGAGTAGAGTGTCACATCAAACATTGAGTAGAGTGTCACATCAGACATGGAGGAGAGTCATCAGACATGGAGTACATTGATCAGACATGAAGTAGGGTGATCAGAAATGGAGTAGAGTGATCGGACATAGAGTAGAGTGTCAGATCAGACATGGAGTAAAGTGTCACATCAGACATGGAGTAGAGTGATCAGACATGGAGTAGAGTGATCAGACATGGAGTACAGTGTCACATCAGACACGGAGTAAAGAGATCGGACATGGAGTACAGAGATCAGACATGGAGTAGAGCGATCAGACACGGAGTAAAGAGATCGGACATGGAGTAGAGTGATCAGACATGGAGTAGGGTGGTCAGACATGGAGGTGGTACGTGGTTTTCCCATGTATTTGCTGCCCTTATCCGTTTTTGAGGTGGCAGTTGAACATTTGGGTGATGCGTATAGAATTGCCCGAGTTATTCCTGGACATTTGGAATGCTGATTTGATAAGGGAAAGGTGTATTGATTTGAAATATTCGCCATGGTTGAATGATGAGGCAGGGACAAGGTACATGCCCCACTTTACCTTCTACTTCTCACTTTCTTACATAACTGCAGTGTACTTTTTATCTGTTACACACCACTCCCAGATGCACTGTAGCAGGAGAAATTGTTGACTTTGTATGGTACGGGGAGGTGCTTTGGAAATCAAGCAGGTTATTTTGTGTTGGATGATTTCAGCTTTCTTTTTATGTGGTTTAATGTTTTGCAATGGAAGATGGGCAACAGCTTATTGGTGGTTCATAAGGAAAGATATATAATACAGACTTTATTAATTACACTTTGTGAATAACTATCATTAACAAATAATGAAAAGTGAGCAAAGGCGAGGAACACTCAAAGGTCGATGCAGAGAACAAGGTCAAGGAGAATTGGCCAGAGTGAGGTCGAGGAATGCTTGGGACGACATCGCAGTTGGAGATGAAGTTGGAGTGAGCGGAGCAGAGAAAAGTTGGAGTGGATGAGTTTCAGAGTCCTTCCATCTAAACCAAGAGAGTCCTTGGATCAATTTGGAAACGTCGGGTACGAACTGGACCGTGGCAGTTGGTTCTGGGCTCAGAGCGTATTGATGCAGCAGGGCGCAGGTCCTAGTGCGGGGGCAGGGTGGCGATTTAAATGCTGGGCCAGATGGATTAAAAAGGCTGGATGTCAGGACCGGAGAAAAGGATCGAGCCAGTTCAGCTCATTGCTCCACGACATCCTCAGTTACACTTCCTCCGCTCTCCGCAGGGCTGAGGCTTGGATTATGTCCTGCCACGGCTACTCTCGGCTTTGTGTCTGCGAGCTTCATGATGATTTGGCCCACTGTGCGATGTACTGAGGCAGAGGCTATGGACTCACTGTGTTTCTGAAAACTTTGCTTTTATTTTTGCATGGTGTGTTTTTTCTGTCTCTCTGCACATTGGGTGTTGGTCTTTTTTAAACTGGGTTCTTTTGGATTTATACTTTGTAGCTGCCTGTAAGTGGGCAAATCTCAAGGTTGTATAATTATACACCCTTTGATAATAAATGTACTTTGTTGTTGGAGTATCACTCATTCAGGTAAGTGAAGAATAGATCGTTAAAGAATTGAAGAGTTTGTCCCTGAAGGGCATAGGTGTTGTCCCTGATATTGTCACAGGTTTCAAATCAGAACACCAGAGTGAAGCTAACATTGATAGGCATCATGAGATGGTGACAGTGTGGAATTCTTGAAGCATGAAGCATATAGCTTCTGAAGTCTTTCTTACTTGCTCTGCCGAAAGCTGCCACCATGGCTACATACAGCAGGCTTAAACTGGTCAGCTCCACTTCCCATCTCCAAGGTCTAAAATACAACGCATTTTATGAACTTGAAAATACAGTATATCCTAGAGTCACGGAGTCGTAGAGCACAGAAACAGGTCTATCGGCCCAACTGGTCCATCCCAGCAAATGCTCCATTCTAAGCTAGTCCCATTTGCCTGTGTGTGGCCCATATCCCTCTAAACCTTTCCTATTCATGTACAGTACCTGTCCAAATACTTGTTAATATACCTGCCTCAACTACTTTCTCTGGCAGTTCATTCCACCGCTGTGCGCTCTATTCTGGGTGCTCCTCAGGTTATATGATCTTACCCCGATGCACTCTAATTCTGATTCCTCAAGACTCTGCATTCACCTTATTGATGCCTTCATGATCTTGTACACCTGTAAGATCACCTCTCATCCTCATAAGCTCCAGTGAGAAAAGTCCCAACGTGCTCATTGTCTCTCTAGTACTCAGTCCCTTGAGTCCCTGCAGCATCTCGCAAAACTCCTCTAAACAATTTCTTACAGCAAGGTGACCAAACTGAACCAAGAGAGCCTCAGGAATGCCTTGTAACACTATACAACGTAATATTCTATTCTCAATTCCCTAAGTGATAAAGGCCAGCAGGCCAAAAGGCTTCTTCACTAACCTATCTACTTCTGCCACTATTTTCATGTGTTATACTTCTCCAAGGATTGTCACCTTGTCATGATGGAGAAATGTATGAACTTCTGAGATCCCGAGAGTGACACTTTCTGGAGTTTCGCCATCTGATACTTAGCTCCTGGTAGGGTTACTCATTGTGCTAAAGTCAAGAGCGAAGTTCCAGGCAAAGAATGAGCCTACCAAGACCTAAATAGTGGAGCATTTGGAAGGTGACACCTCACAAGGGCAGTGATGGCGGAGGAAGGCTGTTGCAGTAAACATTCCCCTCATCATTTTGCATTTAATGCTCTGGCCCCTGACCCTGATCTGTCAGGGACCATGAGGTCGCTACCCCTGCATCAGCCTCCTCACATTAAACAAAATCACGCTCAGGCGTTCTCCTTTGAGGGAATCCACCTCGATATCCCGAAAGTGGATACCAGATCAGCTTCCACAGCTACCTGAGGACCCTCTCCTTAGGAGAATAGCACACTGGATTGCAATACTGCATGTGCTGAAGGGCTATTTCTACAGCTTTCCACACAGAGACTCAATGGGAATGCCCTCATTCATTTTTCAGGGTTTCTGAATGAGGTTCATCAAGGATGTTTACTGATGTGTGGTAAATAAATTGTCTAAGTTAATAGACAATGTATCAATATGCAGTTAGTATAGATTAACATGTTGCAAATCATCAAAATTGATCAATAAATAATTTAACATTTTGTCTACTATCTCCGGCAGGTCCTATAATGCATCTGTTAAGTACAGTATGACCACCCCAGCCCAATCAGTTTTGCATCTTTCAATTATCCAGTCACTTCCTGATGTCTGCATCTTGTCTCTCATTCTCAGCAGATCAGCTGAAATCTGCAGCAATACCAGTAAAACCCAGTTGCTTCAAGGAGTGATCTACAGCTTGAAACCTGCTAACATGTCCTTCCATAACTCCCTGGTCCACTCTTGTTCCCACCAACCACTCCCCTTTTAAAGCACTTCCCCTTGCAACCGCAACTGGTGCAATATGCATCTTTTCACTTTTTCTCTTCCAACTATCCAGGGAACTAGTCTTCCTAGGTGACGAAGTGTATGATTTCTTCCAATCTAGTGTACTGCATTCAGTATCCACAATCTGCATAGTGATCTTGCTTTTATCTCATTCCCAAATGTGCTAACTTGATACATTAACTCTTTCTCACTTCGCGAGGATGCTGCTTTTCCTTTTGAGCATTTCCAGCATTTTTGGGTTTTGCTTGATATTGTAATGAAACCTGTTTCATTCATTAGCATGCAGTTTGTCAAACTCGGTCCTATCCTGACAAAGTTTTCTGGCCTATTCACTAGGGCATCAGATTCAGGATCAGTGCCACTGGATTTTAGTCTCAGCATATAAACTAACTGCAAGTGTTAGAATCAAAGCCAGGTTTATTATCACTGACATAGGTTTTCAGCAGCAGTATGGTATTATAAAAATAGCTATAAATTACAAAATTAAATAAATAATACCAAGGATGAATATTGAGAGAGTGTTCATGGGCCATTTAGAAATCTGATGCCAGATGGAAAGAGGCTGTTCCAAAAACATTGAGTGTGGGTCTTCAGGGTTGTAAACTTCCTGTAAAAGGGGCATGTTGGTGAAGGTCTTTGGTGATGGATGTCAACTTTGTGAGGATGTTTGAAGATGTCCTCGATGGCAGGATGGTTGTGCCTGTGATGGATGGGCTGAGTTTTCAAGCCTCTGCAGCCTCCTGCGATCCTGTGTGTTGGAGGTTCCACAGCGCACTGTGATACAACCAGTTTATATGCTCTCTACTGTACATCTGTAGAAATTTAATGGTTTGTAGTGGCATACCAGATCTCGTCACTGATATACCTGCTTTGTGGTTGTGTCAATGTGTTGAGCCAAGATAGATTTCTGAGATGTTGATGCTCTGGAACTAAAAGTTGTTCACCCTTTCCATGACTGACCCCTCAGTGAGGACTGGTGTGTGTTTCTCTTGGCTTCACCCTCCTGAAGTCCATAATCAGTGTTGTCCGAGGCCGTTATTGCAGCAACACTCAACCAGCCGGTCTATCTTGCTCCTCATTGCCATCTGAGATTCTGCTCAGATTCTGTGGTGTCATCACTGAATTTATAGATGCCGTTTGAGCAGTGCTTAGCAATACAGGGAGAGTAGAGCAGTTTGTCAAGCAGACGTCCTTGAAGTGTGCCTGTGTTGACTGCCAGATAGGAGAAGATTCTATTATCAGTCAGCAATGACTGTGATCTCTGAATGAGCAGTTGAAAGTTGGATAAGTAAACAGAAACAATATAATTCCACTTTCCCTTCCAAAATTATTCAACCTGAGAGATTACATTCAGTCTCTGGAAGGAGTGAGAGTTCCTGTCAGCTACTCTGAAGCCAAATCCTGCTGCTGTCATTGAAAATGCCTATGAGGTTTGTGGAAAGGATTGCAGTGTGCAGGAGTGTTTGTCTGTTACCCTGTAGGCTGACAACATTAATGCTTTTTTTATTGTAGACTCGACTCATCAACTGTTCGAGTTTCTGACTAATCAAAATTTGTCTCCTTGATAACGTATATATTCATCCACACCTATCACCCCGTCGCTCCCTTCCACGTCCATGGCCTTGGTCTGATGTATCCAGGGGTGAGGCTTGAGAAAATGGCTTATATTTCACAATTAATGTTTAATTTGATTTGTGTAATATCAACAATGAGATGGATTCTGAGATTGACAGAGGTTACAAATGATTTTAAGGGGTCCATTAAAACCATAGTCCACAATTCCTTGTATTTCAAAGGAGAAAATACTGTTGGCTTGTTACTGTTCGATTGTACTTTGAATAGTATTATGGCAGTTTGAAAGTTCTAAAACATGTGCCTTCAAAAATAAACTAACAATTAACAATGTCATTAAGGTGAAATGTGTTTCCTGTGAGTGGCCTTGGAAGGCATTTGCACTGTCAATCTGTCTCATATTCATCAGCTGTGTAATACGAAGCATCAAGTATGCAATGCAAACCATAAATGCAGGGCATGATGATTCATGCATCACATGACAGTGTAATGCAATTTAAGTAAGGCTGTAGTTTAAATATACGGTTCAGGTAAAGACAGACACCATTCAAATGTCACAGTTCCGAATCATTAGACATGGGAGCAGAATGAAGCCATTTGGCCCATTGAGTCCTGCTTTTGCCTCTCTTTTACTCTCTATATTCATAAACACCTTTAGTACAGTATCCTCTTTTATATTATTGGCTAGCTTACCTTCATATCTCATCTTTTCTCTCCTAATAGCTTTTTAGTTGTCTTCTGTTGGTTTTTAAAACCTTCCCCATCCTTTAACTTCCCAATAATTTTTGCCATATTTTATGCTCTCTCTTTTCCTGTTTTGCTGTCTTTCACCTCCCTTGTCAGCCAAGGTTGCCTCATTGTGCCTTCATCATTGGGATGTAGAGTATCTACCCTGCACCTTCTGAATTGCCACCAGAAACTCCAGCCATTGTTGTTCTGCCATCATCCCTGCTAGTATCCCCTTCCAATCCTTTGACCAACTCCTCTCTCATGCCTCTAATTCCCTTTCCTCCACTGTAATGTTAATAGGTCTGAATTTATATGCTCCCTCTCAAACTGCATGGTGAATTATTCCTTATTATGATCACTGCCTTCCAAATGTCCATTTACTTTAAGCTTCCTAATCAAACCCACAAGCAGCTCTAAAAAGCCACCTCATAGGCATTCTACAGATTCCATCTTTTGGGATCCAGCGTCAACCTGATTTTCCCAATTAACCTGCATACTGAAATCCCCTGTGACTATAGTAACATTGTCCTTATTACAAGCATTTTATACCTCCAATTCTAATTTATATTCCACACCCTGGCTACTACGGGGAGGCCTATATTTCACTCCTATCAGAGTCTTTTTACCTTTGCAGTTCCTTAACCCAGGCAATCTGTTCATATTCTATACCTTCACAGTATGGTCCAGGTCATTTGACCCGAACCAAGAATTCCCTCATAACAAGTGTCTATACCAAATTTTGAACCACGGATCTATTTAGAATGTATAAATAGCCTATCTGACATTAATAAATGGGTGATTAATCCTTAATTAATGTTTCAGAGGTCTAAAATCCATTTTAATAGATACAAGTCAAATTTGACCCGGAACAGCCTCAATGTACAAAAATTTGTAGCACCTGTAAAATTTTTAAATATTTTCATTTTTGCACATTTTGGGTCAGTTTAGGAAAAGTCATCAAATTTTGGCTAAAAAAATGTCATTTATGGTGTTTTACTGCTGTCAAATGTCAAAATGGGTCAAATTTGACCCAAACAGTATGTAAGGGTTAACTCTACCAACAAGCATTCTACATTTTCCGATCCTATGTCACCTCTTTTTAAAGATTTGATTTCAATTTTAATTAGCAGAGCCACCCCACTCTTTCTCCCTACCTGCCTGTCCTTTTGATACAATGCGCATCTTGGGATATTTTAGCTCCCAACTGTGATCTTTTAGCCACAATTCAGTGATGCCCATACAATGTCATACTTGCCAATCTGTAACTGTGCTACAAGATCATCTACTTTACTCTGTATGCGTGCACATTCAAATACAACACCTTCAGTCCTGTATTCTCCCTTTTGAGTTTGCCCCCACAGTACACTTCAACTCATCCCACTGACTGCAATTTTGTCCTGTCCTTCCTCACGTCTTGGGAAGTGCTGCATCTACTTGTATACCAACTGCCCCACCCTCAGCCCTATCACTCCAGTTCCCATCCCCCAGCCAAGGACCAGATTCATTTCGATTTGCTTTCCAGTACAGTGCATCCATCTACCTGTCCATTTATCCTAAAGCACTTTAATGTCAGCCCTATCACTCCAGTTCCCATCCCCCAGCCAAGGACTGGGTTCATTTCGATTTGCCTTCAAGTACAGTGCATCCATCTTCCTGTCCATTTATCCTAAAGCACTTCCTTCCCTTAATGCACATTGCAAAGTCCAACCTTGAATGCATTTAGGCCACCATTCATTCTCATTCGCACTTTTGGCTCTGAGTCAGTTTTGCTTTAACCTCAGAAAATATAGGACTTTCATTAAAAGCAGGATAAATCTGCAGGCAATTATTATTGAGAAACTCAGAAACTAAAACATGGAATTTAATTCTCCCCTCGAGAATTCCTCTCAGGTGAGCTCCAAAGTCCTCTGGTAAAGGTCCAAGAACAATTTTTTCCACATGCTTATTAGGTGCATTGCTTATCAGTGAGATTAGAGTGTTGAAGATAATACTTACGCTACAATGCCAGAGAAGTGCAACATTTCAGCAGTCAGGTATGACAAATAGCTGTACAGGAATACGAACAGAGGTTCGATCACGCGGATATTCTCTGTGAAGCGAGTGGTAAGGGCTGCAATGATTCCATAAATAACTCCCACAAGTAAACCTCCGAATCCCACAAGAAAGAACTTGATAATTCCAACCAAAATATCGGACACTGCAATTGAGGGCATGATGCAGAAAGTCTTAAACAATTTGTATAAAACCTGAAAGAAGAAAGAAAATCATTATTGTCTTTCACCAGTTATGTGATTTATGTTACTTCTTTCCAGAAAGTCTGGAAATTTGAGGCAGCAGTTAGTTAAAGGTCACTCTGAGAGTAATATCCATAGTGGACCAGTGATTCAGAGCACTGTCCCTATCCAATGGAAGTGGCCAGTTTATGCTGACTGTACTGACTAGTGAGCAACATGGCACACAGAGATACCACTGGTAGTGCTGGTACTCATAGCTCCAATAATCCTGACATCTGCCATTGTGTCTGCGGTGGTCACACGGGACCACTTATTTCCCTTGAAAGATGAGCTGATTGGTAGGTTCATTGTAAATTACCCTGAGTAAGTGGGCATATGAGAAGTGGGGGGGGGGGGGGTTGTAGGGAGGGACAATCAACAATAAAGAGGGAATAGGTGGGGAGATTGGATTGTGAGCAGAGCCCTAGTGGCTGAATATCTTCTATCGACATTGTTAGGGAATATGAGAATGAGCTGAATATGAGAGTTCCACAAATAGCTCCATAAGCCCATTGCCACAGGTCTGCTCCCTGGAGTGAAACTCACGATTGCCTTTTGCTGTACACTGTAGAGTTGCAATATCTCCATTGAGATAGCACCTGATGGATGATCATGTGAATACAAATATCTGTGTCAGCCTGTCTTACAATTTTGTGGCAATCTACAAAGTGTGTAAAACTTTCAGGAGGCATTTAAAGAGGGAATGACGGGATATGGATCAAATGCAGGGTTAGTTTGAATTGGCATAGACATCTGGAGCTGAAAGGCCTGTTGCTGTTCTGTTCTGTCTGATGTTCTATCCTTCATTTTGATGCAGTCTCTTCCCTCACTTGCTAATCATGTTTCATTTACAAAGTAAGTGTTTCCTCGCCTTGCATTATAGCAAATACTTTATCTCTGTTCACCTGTGGACTTGGCTAGTTTAATGTGGTAAATAATTGTCTTTAGTTAGGTTTAATACCTTAACTTGTGGCCTTTCCTGCTCAATTCCAAGTCTAATATCACATTTAATCATCTTACTTTCCCAAGATATATCAAATTATCAATCAAGAGGCTAATTCTAGCTCATTATTAATTAAATCTAACTGCCCCTTCTCTGCAGTTGTATTGTTCCAGAAAATTCTTGCAACTGCTCCTCAGAGATTATGATACTGAACAAGAAATACACAAATGATTCTAATCCTGATCATGTCCTTACTGGCTGTCTGACTGACCGTATCCATCAAGCACTTGGTTATAGGTTGCTAATCATTATTATTTCTCAACCTTTGATCGTGATATCTGTAACCCTGAAATAATAAACAGATAACAGAGACATGATCCAACAAAACAGAGATCTGCTACTTTTGAGAGCTAAATATAATAAATTACCTGCTGATAAAGCTGCAAAAATTTTAATGTGGCTGAAGCAATCTTATTACAATCAAGGAGAAAAAGCTGGGAAACTTTTGGCATGGAGAATTAAAAAATTACAGTCTGATAGAGCAACCAACAGTATAATAACCTCTTCAGGAAGCCTAACAATAGGCCCATTGGAAATTAATAACAGTTTTAGAGAATTTTATGAACATTCATATAGATCAGAATGTCCCCAAGCCTCAGAAGAACGGGATACATTTCTTGATGAGTTTGATTTTGACACTGACAGAAGATGCAAAAAAGGAGTTAGATAGAGGTTTAACAATTGAAGAGTTATCACAGGCTATCCAAAATATTGTTACAAATGAGGAGCAACTCTGATGGGCAGAAGGGTACAGAATCGCCAATGCCTGCCCCCCTCCTTTTGAGAATCGCAAGATCGCTATTATTTCGGGTCTGATACCCAGGAAGTGAGAGAGATACACAGCATGTCAGTAATGAGAGAGAGACAACACCAGAATACACAAAGATGGAATGTCTCCTATTGACAAAGAGAGATTACTGCTATTGTCTCTTGAAGGAGGAATTGTGTATTGAGTACTGTTCTATTCATTGAAACCCCTCAGGGAGCAACCTGAGTGGTCTGGTTGAGGGATTGCAACATCCCAACCTGATTGACATCCTGAGTGGGGATAAAAGTAGGGTCTGGGGAACACCCCTCAGACACACCAGGAGAAACGTATGAGACCGGTGGGGGCTTGTGTGTGTGTCCGCCCTTGCCTGGGTGATGAGTCCTCCATGGAACGGTCTAGCTAAAGGACGAATACGGATCAAGATCGTAAAAGGAAAGTCGGCAAGTTTTTCTCTCTCTCTCTCTCCAACCATTGCAACCAGCGGTCCCTAAAGGCTGCAGCCTGCATGAACTGAGTGAACTTTATATTTCCATCGGACAATACATTATCCCCTAGACAACGATAGAACATATTTCTTATTGATTATTATTATACCTGCACTTTTAGGTTTAGTATTGATGATGTATATTATCTGTATATTTGCATTGATATTATTTTTGTGTATTTTTACTAATAAATACTGTTAAAAATAGTATCATCAGACTTCAACGGCTACTCCTATCTTTGCTGGTAAGACACCCAGTTATGGGGTTCGTAACAATATTAACAGTGGTAAAGCACCAGGGCCTGAGAGCCTACCAGTTGAATTCTACAAAACATTTCAAGAAAAATTACCAGTCCCACTCTTAAATATGTATGACAAATCTTATCAGAATGGAACTCTCCCACCCTCTTTAAGGCTGGCAATGATAACGCTGATCTTGAAGCCAGGCAAACCTCCTACATTTAGACTGATGTCTAACTGGATTGGATGCAAAAATACTTTGTAAAGCCTTAGCAAAAAGATCGGATCCTTATATCCCATATCTAGTTCATAATGATCAGAATGGTTTTGTGCAAGAACGTCAAGGGTTCCATAATATTAGAAGAGTTCTTAACATAATTCATGAAAAATTGGATGCTAAAGATACAGCAGTATTATCACTGGATGTTCAGTAGGCCTTTCATAGAATAGAATGACCATATTTATTTAATGTATTGCCTAGATTTGGATTTGAAAAGAACTTCCTTAAATAGATTCAGATCTTATATACAAACCCAATAGCCAGTGTCTTAACAAATAGTATAGTTTCTAAACCTGTCATCTTGGAGTGATTTACTCGCCAGGGATGCCCTTTGTCACCGATGTTGTTTATACTGGGCATAGAACCCCTGGCTATGGCAATAAGCGTGCAGATGGGCCTGTCGGGCATCCAGCTAGGAGAACAGGAATGTAGAATATCCTTATATGCTGACACCGTGATTCTTTTTTTTTAACAAATTTATCCATCAGTATTCCAAACGTAATGCAACAGATTGAATTGTTTGGGCAGTTCTCTGATTATAACATTAACAACTCAAGATCATCAATGCTATTTTTGAACAAAGAAGAAAGACTGAAACCAGTCATAAAAACCCTATTTATAAATGCAAAGGAAGGATTTACCTACCTTGGTGTCAAAATTACCCCCAAAATTAAAACGATCGTCCCAACAAATTATGACCCACTAGTGGATGAAGTGAAAGAGACGTTGGATCGATGGATAACAATGCCCATATCAATAATTGGCCGTATAAACATGATCAAGATGAATATATTACCAACATTTCTATACCTTTTTCAATCACTTCCTCTCCCACAACAAAAATCATTTTTTGATCAGCTTGATAGTATTTTTAGTAAATTCATTTGGAATACTAAAAACTCTAGACTGAGACTTGGGCTGTTATATCTGCCTTATGAAAGGGGGGGGGGCTATGGCTCCCCAACCTGAAATGGTATTATTGGTCTGCTCAGTTACGTTCTGCAATGTTTTATTTCTCAATGGAGGCCCTTCCAGCCTGGGTGAGTATTGAACAGGCATCAGTACCAAACCTCCCATTAAAGCTCTATCTATACCCTGCAGCCCCAAGAAATCTGAACAGATCAACCGAGAACCCTTTCCTCAAAAATACTATTGACATCTGGTAGAAAGCACATCAGCATATTGAAGATACTCCTCCCATCTCCCGCTTCTCCCCAGTATGGAGCAACACATACTTCAGTGCAGGAAGAGCTGATGATAGTTTCAGAATCTGGGCAGACAAAGGTGTGGAGAAAATAGAGGACCTTTATATGAATGGTAATCTTATTACATTTGATCAATTGTGTCAGACATACCATATTCCTGAAAAATACTTTAAAAAATATTTGCAACTGAAACATTTCATACTATCAAAATAAAAGCATTGAATTTCTGAACCACCACTATCACATCTTGAAAATCTTACACTTCTAAACCTAAAGGGGAGGAGTCAGATTTCTTTATTCTATCCAGCTCTGATGGCATATGATATGGAGTCCACCGTTGACAGGCTGGAGGCATGGAGACTGGATGTTCAAAAGGACATACAAGAAACTGTGTGGGAAATGGCATCCTTAAAAGCCCAAAAACAATCAATTAACTCAAGAATGAAGCTATGGCAATACAAATGGTTGATGAGAACTTATATTACCCCAGTCAAACTGAACCGTTGGACTCCTGACATCCTGTACACTTGTGTTAAATGTTTAGAAGAAAAGGGTACTGTGTTTCACTGTGTATGGGACTGCCCTAAATTTAAAAAAAATACTGGAAAACAGTTGTTCAGACTATATCTGAGATTGTTGGAGTAAAGATGCCTCACCAACCAAAAATGTGTGTACTAGGTATATACAGTATCCAAAGAACTTTACTGTTAGTCGAAAACAGTCAACTTTAATTGACTTTGGACTCCTACAGGCCAGTAGGAAATGGATCTTTATCTTGGAGAAAAATAAATATACCTTCAATACATGTATGGGTGAAGATGGCATCTTGTATTATATTGGAGAGACTGATTTACATAACCAGGAGTAGGGCAGGAGAATTTGAAAATGTGTGGAAAACTTTATTGGAGTTTCTTGGATGTCAAGGTGCACAGTCATTTTGAAATAGGTGTGTGTTGTTGAGTGCTTCTATGGTTTTTATTTCTGATGTGTTTTTATTTTATTTCTTTATTAAATATGTGAAGTATGTGAAATGTTATATCTCTTTTCCTTTGATGGTTGGGAAAAACATAAGGACATGTTTCACTATTTAGTTTAATTATTATTATTGTTTATTTGTATATGTGAAATATATGTAAAATTCAATAAAAAATATTGTTTAAAAAACAGATGACAGAGACCTGGATCCCACAGGTTTTCCGATTGTGTATTGCATGTTCCAGTGCAGTTGTATGGAATACAATCTCAGCAAACACAAGGAATAGAAGCAGGATTAGGTTCTGCCATTCATTCGAATCACAATTGACCCTGAACTCCAGCACGTTTCCTGTAGTACCTCCATTTCCCTTGTGATTCCATGCAGCTGTTTCTTCAGCCTTTACAGCCCTCTTGGGTAGAGAACTGCAATGATTCTCCTGACTCTGAGAGAAGAGATATCTCCTCACATCTGTTCTGAATGTCAGAATCCTTATCTTGGTTCTGGACACCCCAGTCAGAGGAACAGCTACCCTGAAGAGCCCATAAGAATTTTGTATGAGATTACGTATTATTCTTCTAAACTCAAGACAGAATAGTTATGGTCTACTCAAAGTCTCTATATTGAAAAAACCACGCCACCCCACCAGGAGTACCAAGCTGGTGAATCCCTTCTGCATTCCCCTTTAGGTAGGGAGATCAGACCTGTGTACTATAGACCATGAGAAGTCTGTCTCATGCCCCTATGTCCTTTCTCTACCTGAGATGCAATGAAGCCCAAGGAAATAGATAATATATTAATGCAAAAGTGATCAAGGAATATGTGGGAAAGGGAGTAGTAGGACAGAAAAGCTCTTGATCACCAATGACGGTGTTGAATAGTGAGGAAGGTGTGGGCAGCACAATGGGCTCCCCTTGCTTTTGTCTCTGATATTTGGTGTAGATACTTATAATCTCAGTCTCTTTACCACAAAGTATCATTGACAACTGGTTATATCCTAAATTACAAGGTGTTCTGCTGTGCTCCTCAGAAACAGCAGTTCCTGTCACGACCGCAAACTCTGCTGCGGGGTTATGCACCTTTGCAGGTGAACTGCAGACCGTGTTCAACAATCATACTCAAGACTATGCACATTACGGCCAATTAGTGCTTCATCGTGGTGGTACTTAACTCCTTTTTTCTCATTTCAGTGTTGTTGAAACTTGACCTAAAGCAGAGCAATGTTGATGTTCCTGGCTTATTGTTTTCTTGGTTCTAGGAAAGAAGACTGCTGTTTAGACTAATGATATTAAAGTGCAGTATCACTTTATTGTTAAGCTACTGCAGCCAAGCTGCTGTATTGATGCTACCTTTAGTTTGGAAGTTCTAGTTAATGGCCTGGCATTAATTATTTTTCCTTTATTTCCACACAGTTCCTATTAAAAGTCAGCTTCAGTGATTGGCTTCAATGTCTCTCCATCTCAGCATTTGACATAACAGTGCATTCCTGTCAGCAAGTCTCAACCAAAGAAAACAGACCCACAAGAGGGAGAACAGCTGACCTTGGCCAGATAGGAGAGAAGTTACAGTCAGTCGAAGTTATGTTGTGACTCAAGCAGTGCAATAGACACTCACAGAATGATGAGACCAGTCCAGACCAAAGTTTGTGGAGGAGAAACGAAAATCAATAAAAACTAGGTTGGTCAACATACAGTGAGACAGCTACTCTCAGAGTGGTGAGCCAGTCCCAGCTGGAGGAACAGTTATCAGCCCTTAGAGCAATGGTTTGGCAATTCACTGCTGACAGCAGCCGAAATAATGTAGCGGTTCAGCAAATTGCTACCAACAACCAGAATCAGGTGAAGGCACTACCTTTCTCACTATCGCCACTCAGCAGCCATTAGCCACATCAGTCCCAGTCCCAGATCGTCCTCTTCAGCAGCTTCACTTCAGCAAACTCGGCTACTAATGTCCCATCTCTCGTAACTATGTCTGGACCAGAACTGAGTCCGCCACCAGGCTGATACTCCGGTGGGCCTGAAGGCTGCAGCTTGTTGTTACTCAGTGGGAGTTGACTTTCCAAGCCCAGGCTAGTCTGTTGGGTGATGATGCATGTAAACTGAGGTACACAATGAATCCCTTCAATGAACCCCCACTCAGGCTGCTCAACTGTCTGGGAACAAGGTTACCAAACAGCCAGTCATTTCAGCAATTTGTTGCCGAGCTCAAGAGAGTTTTGATCTTCTAGTATGGGGTCAGGAAGCTGCCCACTGACTACTGGGACAATGAGGGACTATGTAGTAAAGTTCCACACACTTGTGGTGGAACAAGAGAGCCCTCATCTGTGCTTTCCAGCAGAGATTTACCATTGGGGCCTGGAATGAGTTCGTAGTGCATGACAAGGTTGGATGACCTGATTAATCTGGACTTTTGAATTGACAACCAGGCAACTGAGTTTCGCAAAGAAAGAATGCCCAAGATACTTAGATCACCATTTGTCTGCATTACCTAGTCCACAAAGGAGCCCGTGCAGGTGAGGGCCATGCACCTATCTCCAGAGGAACGAGATGAGTGCAGGAGAACAAGTTGCTGTCTCCATTGTGACGATCCAGGACACTTCCAGTCCATGTCCCGAGCACCCAGTGAAAGAGCATACCCTCAGCAGGGAGTTCAGTTGGATTGGTTCTCCCTGCAAACATCCTCCCATAATCAGGTAACGTTCCCAGCTTCCAGGTTGTGGTGGTCCCAGACCCATGAGCTTCAGGCATTTATTGACTCCAGGGCAGCCAGGAACCTCATGGACATCTCTGTCTCAAAAGTGGAGAGTTCCAAATCAGCAGCTGAGAGGTAGTATCGATGTCAAGGCCCTGGCAGGTCACGTCTGGGTACCAGCAAGATCCGCCTTTCCAACTTGTGTCTGGTCTCCCCTGGTTATCTCGACACAACCAATGGATTGATTATCCTTAAAGGTGATCCAAAAGTGGGGACCGGCATGCCAGTTTACCTTTCTGGGTCCAGCAGAAGCTGCTGTCTTTAATCGCCTCGAGCATCAACTACTAGTATGGACCTGTCTTCTTGAGGGGTTCAGTAAAAAGGCCACTTCCTTGCCTGCACAACAGCCGTGTGACTGCACCACTGACCTCTCCTTGCCCAGCACTAGTCCCCTCCATGACCAGCTCTTTGCCCTCTCTCATACTGAAATGGGGACCGGAGAGGAATACACTAAGGGAGACATGACCTTAGGGTTTATCCATTGTCAACTTCATCAGCAGGGGTAGGCTTTCTTTCCCTGAGCAAGAGAGATAGCAAGCTCTGTCCCTGCATTGATGACTGGCCCCTCAACAATGTCACAGTGAGGAACTGCTGTCCTTTTGCCCTGCTTGCCTCAGCATGCAGACAGATCTGCATAAGGTTTACCACCTGGATTGTATTTGAGAAGGGGTTGAGTAGAAGATAGCCTCCAGGTCCACAAAACTTGAGTCTGGAATGTAATCGTGGTAATTTTCAGTTATCTGAAAAGATGTTTAAACATTGCATGAGCAAGGTCACAGGCCGATGTTAGGGAGGGGAAGGTTTCAAGTCTAACATTCTTTTTTCACTTCATAAGGTACTTGTAGCAAAGCTCCAGGACAGGTAGGACAGCTTACTTCTTAATGGGAGCAGGCATTATTAGCACCCTTTTTAATGGTACTTCAGAGATCCAAAATGACATCTGCAGTATATGATGCAATTTGGTGGTGAATTGCTCATGGCGTCAATACACACAGACCATAATGTCAGTCAGCATGCAACACTAGTTTGATGGCAGTATTGAGATTTTGGAGAACAATTGTCAAATCACTGCCCTGCCATAGTGGTTGAACACAGTGAAGGGACCCCTCTCAATGCTCTTAAAAGGGTTCACTGATTTACCCGGGTGGATTATTAGCTGCTGATATCTTCAGGAGTTGCTTCTACTTGCAGAGGTCAATGGGAAAGTTGTGGCAGGTTTTCTGATGTCAGGGCTTTTACTCAAACCATCATCCATTGGTCGCAGTCTTTTTCCCAAGGAAGAGGATTTTAAAACAAGAGGGGATAGGTTTATGCTGAAGGATTTAAAGGGTGCCTGACATGCAAATGTTTCACACAGAAAATGTTAGGTATATGGAATGAGCTGCCCTAGGGATTGGCATAAGTAAATAATTGAAAGTCATTTGGACTGAATCATGGACAGGAAAGGTTTAGAAGGAAATGGGCCAATACGAGGCAAATACTATGCAAACTAATGTTAGGTTAGGTCTGTAGAATTTCCCAGCTGGTGGCATCATGGTCTGGTATGGAAGTGCCATTGCTAAAGAATGGAAAAGGCTACAGAAAGTGGTAGATAGCACCCAGTCCATCACAAGCAAAACATTCCACACCAGTGTGCACATTTAAATGGAGCACTGCCATAGAAAGCAATGTCCATCATCAAAGACCCCCATCATCCAGGCCATTACTTCTTCTCACTAGTATCATGCAGCAGGAAGAACAGAAACCTTATGTTCCACACCACCAGGTTCAGGAACTCTACAATCATCAGGCTCCTGAACCAGCATGGATAACCATATAACCATACAACAATTACATCACAGAAACAGGCCATCTCGGCTCTTCTAGTCCATGCCGAATGCTTACTCTCACCTAGTCCCACCAACCTGCATTCAGCCCATAATCCTCCATTCCTTTCCTGTCCATATACCTATCCAATTTTACTTTAAATGACAATACCGAACCTGCCTCTACCACTTCTACTGGAAGCTCATTCCACACAGCTACCACTCTCTGAGTACAGAAATTCCCCTTCATGTTACCCCTAAATTTTGCCCCCTAACTCTGAACTCATGTGCTCTTGTTTGAATCTCTTCTACTCTCAATTGAAAAAGCCTATCAACGTCAACTCTATCTATCCCCCTCATAATTTTAAACACCTCTATCAAGTCTCCCCTTAACCTTCTACGCTCCAAAGAATAAAGACCTGTTCAAACTTTCTCTGTAATTTAGGTGCTGAAACCCAGGTAACATTCTAGTAAATCTCCTCTGTACTCTCTCTGTTTTGTTGACATCTTTCATTCTCTGAGGCTGATGTCCGAACATTCTTTAAGAGGGTGAATTCATGAAAGGCATCAGGTCCTGACAGTGTACCTGACCAATGCACTGGAATATTAGTGGATATATTCAACTTCTCACTTCTGTGGTCCGGGGTTTCCACCTGCTTCAGAAAGGTAGCTATTGTATCAGTGCCCAAGGAGAGCATGGTGAACTACCCTGATGACTACTGTCTGTTAGTACTTACTCCACTCTAATGAAGAGTTCTGGGAGGTTTTTTATGGTGCAGATTAACTCCTCCCTCTGAGATCATCTGGATCCTCTCTGGTTTGCCTACCACCAAAGCAAGTCAAAGGCAGATGCGACTTCTCTGACTCTTCCCACTGCTCTGGACCATTTCGACAACAGGAACTCATACGTCAAGCTGCTGTACATTGACTACGGCTCAGTGTTCAACACAATCATCCCATCCAAGCTCATCATCAAGCATCAAGACCCGGGCCTCTGTAACTGGATGCTCAACTTCCACATAGACAGACTTCAGTCCATGACAAATGGTGCAAAATCTCCTCCTCACTGACCATCAGTACTGATACACCTCAGGGCCACACACCTTAGCTTCTGCTGCATACACACATAATTGTATAGTTATTAACAGTTCCAATGCCATCGTAAAATTCATCAACAACATTTCTGTAGTTGGACGAATCACAGATATTCATGAGTCAGCTAACTCGACTGAGACAGGACACTTGTTTGAGTTGTGCTGCAAAACTAAAGTGCTGTTGTTGACTTCAGGAATCTACATTGTACAACTGGTAGTGGAGAGAGTCATCAGCTTTAAACCCCTGAGTAACAGCATATCGGGTGAAATGTCCCAAGACCAGCATGTAGATGTGGTCATGGGGAAACACAGCAGTGTCTTTATTTCCTTAGCAGCTTGAGCAAGTCCAGCTTGTCATCAAGCACTCTGATAATCTTTGACTAGTGTACTTTTGATGGTTCCATTGTGGTCTAGTATGGCTGTTCAAATGTACAGCGACACAAGAAGCTGCAGAGAGTACTGCACTCTGCCCAATATCATCCTGTGAAAAGGCACATAGAATATAGAATCTAGGAACCTGCAGCACATTACAGGCCTTTCGGCCCACAGTGTTATGCCGACCATGTAACCTACTCTACAAACTGCCTAGAATTTCCCTACCACATAGCCCTCTATTTTTCAAAGCTCCACATACCTATCTAACAGGCTCTTAAAAGACCCTATTGTATCCACTTCCGCCACCACCATTGGCAGTGCATTCCATGCCACCCACCACTCTTTGTGTGAAAAACTTTACCCTGATATTCAATATAACCATATAACATATAACAATTACAGCACGGAAACAGGCCATCTTGGCCCTTCTAGTCCGTGCCGACGCTTACACTCACCTAGTCCCACTGGCCCGTACTCAGCCCATAACCCTCCATTCCTTTCCTGTCCATATACCTATCCAATTTTACTTTAAATGACAATACCGAACCTGCCTCTACCACTTCTACTGGAAGCTCGTTCCACACAGCTACCACTCTCTGAGTAAAGAAATTCCCCCTCGTGTTACCCTTAAATTTTTGCCTCCTGACTCTTAAATCATGTCCTCTTGTTTGAATCTCCCCTACTCTCAATGGAAAAAGCCTATCCACGTCAACTCAATCTATCCCTCTCATTATTTTAAATACCTCTATCAAGTCCCCCCTCAACCTTCTACACTCCAAAGAATAAAGATCTAACTTGTTCAGCCTTTCCCTGTAACTTAGGTGCTGAAACCCAGGTAACATTCTAGTAAATCTCCTCTGTACTCTCTCTATTTTGTTGACACATCTTTCCTATAATTCAGTGACCAGAACTGTACACAATACTCCAAATTTGGCCTCACCAATGCCTTGTACAATTTTAACATTACATCCCAACTCCTATACTCAATGCTCTGATTTATAAAGGCCAACATACCAAAAGTTTTCTTCACCACCCTATCCACATGAGATTCCACCTTCAGGGAACTATGCACCATTATTCCTAGATCACTCTGTTCTACTGCATTCTTCAGTGCCGTACCATTTACCATGTATGTCCTATTTTGATTATTCCTACCAAAATGTAACTTCACGATTCACGAATCACCACGATTCTGAACTGATTCTACGAGTTGTATCTAAATAAAGTTACTATGGTTAATTTCCAATCATTGGAGAGCAGCAATTGGAGGACTGCTGAAGTTACAAGATGCCATTGGCTTTGCATATGCTGACTGGCTGATGGCATGTTGACTGTTGAGTATTTACACCAGTTTCACATTTTAAGTTCAGATTTCCTGTACCTGCAGTTTCTTTTTATTTTCACGTCCTTGATTTTTATTGATCTACCAATGCTGATCATTTTCTCTGACCTCAACCTCAGGAATTCCCACCCTTGACCTCTCTACCTTTCTTCCCTACCTCCCTAAAAACCTTTAAGTCAACCTTCCTGATGCTTCTATAGATGAAATTGTTAAATTTTGTTTGTGATGGGATACTTCAGTGTTCAACATAAATTTCTCTGGTTCATGTTGTTTCTATTTCCATCCATTGAATAGCCGCTTCCAGCAAAATATTTAATCTCCAGTACCTTCCAACAATAGATTCAATTCTACCACATTGAATTCAAAGTGCTCTGATCTACCCTGGTACCAAAATGGATATATGTCCCAAAGTATGCACCAACATTATCTTATAAAAAAAGTGATTCTAGAACATCGATCAGTTTCTCAGCACAGACAAGAGTTCATCTGGAATAAAGGAATAAACAAGATGCTGGCAGGATCTGTAGAGGGAAATAGCATTTTGGGCTAAGATGTTTTATCTGGCCTGAAGGATAGAGGAGAGAGGGGGGAGACAGCAGTATAGAATGGTAAGGGGAAGGAGCATAACAAGAGCTAACAAGTGATACTGTAGGTGGATCCAGCTGATGGGAAGGGATGATAGACAAATGGAGAGAGGAGAATCTGGACTGTGAAAGAGATTGGGAGTAGCAGACACAGAACTGCAGAATAGGAAATCTGACGGGCAAGTAAGGAGGAACATGGAATCAAGCAAGGGAGGTGGAGGGCAAATGGGAACAGTGAGGGAGTAATATAGTGATGATGGAGTAAGCAGAGAGAGGGAAATAAATAGGGTGATGGGGATGGAACGAGTGTAGGAAGAACTGGGTAGATCAGAAAGTGAGAGTAAAGGGACAGAGGGAGAGAAGTTCTTGGAAGCTGGAGAATGCAATGCTCATGTGGCCTGTGGTAGACTACCCAGCTGGAATATGTCTCCATTCTCTGAGACATATTCTCCTCTTGTTTTCTATAATCATGAATTTCGTCCTGTAAAGCAGATACTGAGGGGACATCACGTGATGATGTAGGATCGAGACGTGGAAATCCAGCTCTCCCGTAAAAAAACAGTAAAATAACGTTTAAGTGAAGAAAAGTTAGTAAATACTTTTTAAAAACTTCTTATAATCTATTCAGGATTGTCTTAAGATATGCCTCCTAAACAGAAGCAGAAGAAAACTACTACTTTGAAGACAACACAAGTTGGAAAAGAATCAAGGCCAGTCGCTATGAATGAGCCTTGGGCTCAACTGCATTTTACCTATGGCGATACAGAACAGGAATCTATGGCAACATCAACCATTTCCAAAAAAAAAAGAGCAACAGGAATTGTGCATGCATGAAGGAAGGGGCATGCGCAAACACGAGCAACCCAAACTACAAATCCCAGCTATGATCGGAACTGAAAGTGAAAGTGAAGATGAGGTGGAATCAGATTCTCTGGATAAATCAGATGAAGATGAAGAGACAAACAAAGAAGAGCAACAGGAAGAGGTTGGAGGTGATGGAGACATAAGAAAAACTTTGGTGCAAATAATGCATGAATTAATAGCATTAAAAGTAATAAAAAGATATTAAAAATATGAAGATTATGTTTGATAAAATGATGAAAAGACAGGACAAAATGGACAAGAAAATTAAAAACTTGGAAGAAACAATGGGAGACACCATTGATAGAGTGAATAAAATGGAAGATAATATTTCTGCCTGGACATCAGAAAGAAAACGGTTGTTGGAAAAAGTGGATGTACTTGAAAATTTTAGCAGACAAAATAATATTAAGATTGTTGGACTTAAAGAAGGTATAGAGGGAGAGGATCCAATAATTTTTTTTCAAAAATGGATTCCGGAAAATTTGGAAATGGAAGAAGGAACCCAGTTAATTGAAATTGAAAGGGCTCACAGAGCCTTAAGACCAAGACCTCAAGTTGATCAAACCCTCAATCAATCTTGATAAAATGCTTAAGATAGCAAGATAAAGAAAAGATCCTGAAGGCAGCTGCCCAACGTTCCAGAAAGAGAAATGGGCCATTGATGATAGAAGGGAAAAAAGTTCTTTTCTATCCTGATATAAGTTATGACCTTTTGAAGAGAAAGAAGGAATTTAACCCAGCGAAAAGTGTTTTATGGGAAAAAGGCTATAAATTTATATTGCGCCACCCAGCAACCCTGATAATTTTTTTGGATGACAGAAAAAGAAGATTTTTTATTGATTATCGGGATGCAGAAGAATTCGCACAAGAACTCCCAAATATTCGTTAATTATAGTCAAAGATTTAAAAGTGAAACTTGAGAAATATTAATTGAGAGTAGTGATATTATTTTTTTCTTCTCATATATAATTTTTTATGTTATGGGGAGCTGGGGGAACTTTGGATCGATTGCTACGGGATTCACATGTGTAATCATGGCGATTGCCATGACCCGTACAATGAAGGGGGATAATGATGTGTTTTTTTTCATTCACAACATTAGTAGGGGGGTATTTTGTTATTTTTTTCTTTATAATCTATTTTTCTTTTATCTTTCTTTCTTCACCTGGACAATCGGGGGGGGGGGGGGGGGAAGACACAGAGCAACATGAAGAATTTTAAAAAGATTCCCCAAGGTACTACAAAAGTTGAAAGATTAGGTATTATTATAGATTGGAGTAACTCTGTTAAAAATAATGACTAATTTACTGAATTTTTAAAGTTTTAATTTTAATGGGCTTAATGGACCGGTGAAAAGAAAAAGAATTTTAACATCTATTAAGAAAATGAAAATAGATATAGCTTTTTTACAAGAAACACACTTAACAGAGAAAGAACATCAGAAATTAAAGAGAAATTGGGTCGGAAATGTTATCGCAGCTTCATTTAACTCAAAGGCGAAGGGAGTTGCAATTTTGGTTAATAAAACTTTACCAATTAAAATACAAAATATATTAATTGATTCTGCGGGGAGATATGTAATTATACATTGTCAAATTTTTTCAGAACTATGGACTCTTATGAATATTTATGCACCAAATGAAAATGATGTAAAATTTATACAAGAGGCCTTTTTGAATTTGGCTGATGCATTTGACAAAATATTAATAGGTGGAGATTTTAATTTTTGTCTAGACCCAGTTTTAGATAGATCAACAAAGGTTGTTACAAAATGAAAAGTAGCAAAATTAACTTAATCATTGATGAAAGTTTTAAATTTGATTGATATATGGAGAAGAATTAATCCAAAAAAATGAGATTATTCATTTTATTCAAATAGACATAAAACTTTTTCAAGGATAGATTTTTTTCTATTATCAACGAATATTCAAGACAGAGTGAAAAATATGGAATATAAAGCAAGAATATTGTCAGATCATTCCCCCTTGATAATGATGGATAAAGAGGAATCAATTTACAGATGGAGATTTAATTCAATATTATTAAAATGTCAAGATCTTTGTGATTTCATGAAAAAGCAGATTCAGTTTTTTTTAGATACAAATTTACATTCAGTTAATGATAGATTTATATTGTGGGAAGCAATGAAGGCATATTTGAGAGGTCAGATAATACGTTATACTTCTAAAATTAAGAAGGAATATATGGTAGAAACAGATCATTTGGAGAAAGAGATTACAAAATTAGAAAAAGAATCTCAAAGATATATGACAGAAGAAAAAAGAAGACAACTTGTTAACAAGAAGTTACAATATAATACACTTCAGACATACTGAACAGAAAAAGCAATTATGAGAACTAAACAGAGATATTATGAACTAGGTGAAAGATCACACAAGATTCTTGCTTGGCAGTTAAAAACAGACCAGACTTCCAAAACGATAAATGCAATTAGAACAAGTGTAAATAAAATTACTTATAAACCTTTAGAAGTCAATGAAATTCTTAAGAATCTTTATTCTGAACTGTATCAATCAGAATCACAAAATGATAATGTTGAGATAGAAAAGTTTTTATCACAAATAACTCTTCCAAAATTGAATTCAGAAGAACAGAAGGGATTAGATATGCCTTTTATATTAAAAGAGGTCGAAGAAGCTCTAGGATCACTTCAGAGTAATAAATCCCCAGGAGAAGATGGTTTTCCACCTGAATTTTACAAAATGTTTAAAGATTTACTAATTCCTCCTTTTATGGAGTTAATACACCAAGCGGAAAGAACGCATAAACTTCCAGAATCTTTTTCGACAGCTATTTTAATGGTATTGTCAAAAAAAGACAGAGATCTTTTAAAGCCAACATCATATAGACATATTTCTTTGTTGAACACCAACTATAAAATAATAGCAAAAATTTTATCTAATAGATTATCTAAATACTTACCAAAATTAATACATATGGATCAAACAGGATTTATCAAAAATAGACAATCGGCAGATAATGTAACTCAGTTACTTAGTATAATTCATCTGGCACAAAAGAGGGAGGAAATGAGTGTGGCAGTTGCTTTAGTTGCAGAAAAAGCATTTGATAGATTGGAATGGGATTTTTTATTTAAGGTATTGGAAAAGTATGGGTTAGGAAAATCTTTTATAAAATGGATTAAAACCTTAAATACTAATCCCAAAGATAAAAGTAATGACAAATGGTCAAATTTCAACATCATTTCAGTTAACAAGGTCAACTAGACAAGGTTGTCCATTATCACCTGCTTTATTTGTGTTGGCGATAGAACCATTAGCTGAATTAATCAGAATGGACCCAGATATTAAGAGTTTCAGAGTTAACCAGGAGGAATATAAGATTAATTTATTTGCTGACGATGTTCTGCTTTATTTAACAAACCCATTGTATTTGCTGCGTAAATTATCTTCTAGATTGGAAGAATATGAGAAAATATCAGGCTACAAAATAAATTGGGATGAAAGTGAAATTCTACCCCTTACTAAGAGAGATTATAGTCGATGTCAATTAATAACTTAATTTAGATGGCCGATAAATGGTATAAAATATTTAGGTATAAGAGTTGATAATGATATAAAGAATTTATATAAATTAAATTATTTACCATTATTGAAAAAAATTCAAGAAGATCTTGATAAATGGATGATGTTACCAATAACATTAGTAGGCAGAGTAAATGCTGTAAAAATGAATGTATTCCCTAGATTACAATATTTATTCCAAACACTACCAATACAATTACTGCAGAAGTTTTTTCAAGAGTTAAATAAATGTGTGAGGAAGTTCCTTTGGAAAGGTAAGATGTCAAGAATATCGTTGGAAAAACTGACATGGAAATTTGACCTAGGAGGGTTACAACGTCCAAACTTTAGAAATTATTATAAAGCAAATCAACTTTGATTTATTGCATATTTTTTGATGAAGATAAACCAGCATAGATTAGAATAGAACTAGATAAAATAGGAGAAAATATACCAGAAGATTTTATATATAAATGGGAATCTAAATGGATACGGGAAAAGAAAGAATCTCCTATATTAAAACATTTGATTGATTTATGGATTAAGATAAATGTTGATGATGAGATAAAGAAATCTTTATTAGCAAAGAGACCTTTAATTCAAAATAAACTTATTCCTTTTACAATGGATAACCAACTTTTATACAACTGGTTTTAAAAAGGGATTAGATATATAGGAGATTGTTTTGAAGGAGGTATATTAATGTCATTTGATCAATTAAAGAATAAATATAAAACACTCTTTTTTGTTATTTCCAATTAAGGGCTTATTTAAGAGATAAATTGGGTCAAACAATGTTATTGCCAAAACCTAATGAAATAGAAATTTTAATTCAAAAAGGAAAAATTAAAAAATTTATTTCTTGTATGTATAGTTTGATTCAAAAGCAGGCAATTAAACAAGGAATTCATAAGTCAAGACAAAAATGGGAAACTGATTTGAATATTAAAATTGAAGTAACAAATTGGTCAAGACTATGTCTTGACAGTATGACAAATACAACAAATGTCCAGCTAAGACTAGTGCAATATAATTTTTTACATCAATTATATATTAAACCACAAAAAATAAATAAACTAAACCCAAATTTATCTGATCAATGCTTCCGATGTAATCAAGAAATTGGTACTTTTTTACACTCTACTTGGTCTTGTTTTAAAATTCAACCTTTTTGGACAAATTTAAGAGTTTTACTGGAACAAATTATTGGAATACAACTTTCACATTATCCAACATTATTTTTACTAGGCAATATTGAAGGGATAAAATCGAAATCCAAATTGAATAAATATCAGAAAGCATTCGTAAAAATTGCATTGGCAGTAGCCAAAAAGGCTATTGCAGTTACTTGGAAATTGGATTCATATTTAAGTATAGATCGTTGGAAGAATGAAATTTTTAGCTGCATTCCACTTGAAAAAGTTACTTATAATTTAAGAGATAAATATGAAATATTTCTGAAAATTTGGCGCCCTTATTTACAAAAGATATGATTAAATATATAGGTGCTCTGAAGATAAAATTATTGGTTATCTGGAGAAATAAATAAATATACATATTAAAGCTATTATGAACTCCATGGAGCATGTGGGGATCTTCTGATATCCAGGCATTCTTTCTTTATTTTTTCTTTCTTTCTTTCTTTTTTCTTCTCTTTTTTTTCTATAGGGATATGTTAGGGGGGAGAGGTTAAGGGGAGGGGGGAAGGGTTGATAATTTTTTTTTTCTTTCTGTAACCTATTTGAAAATACAATTAAAAAATTATTTTTTTTTAAAAAAGCAGATACTAACAGGGATCACTTACCACTGTGATAGCATCATTGAGCAGGGATTCACCAAAAACCAGAATGTGCAGCTGCTCATTTACGTGAATCTCTTCAAACACAGACAGGACGGCCACTGGGTCCACGGCTGCGATCAAGCTTCCAAACAACAGGTTGTAGAGAAGGGAGATATCCTTCAGGCCAAATGATTCAATCTGACAAATCCCGTAGAGAGACAAGCCAACTCCAAAAGCATTCCATATGGTCCCCACAACCGCATACCAAAGGATTGTTCCAATGTTCTCAAAGAAAGGCCGACTTGGCATAAAATAGCCTGCATCCAGTACGATGGGTGGCAGCAGGTAAAGAAAGAAGGTGTCAGTGCTCATTACAGGTGCTGACCTTTCATTCACTCCATACATTATTCCTCCCATTATCAGGCCCACAATTATCAGCAGGCAGCTTTCAGGCACAATTGAGGGAAGTTTGATGTAGAGATGAAATCCTGAATAGGGTATTAAAATAAAAGAAAATTAGATATAATAAATATAGATAGATTATGGAGTCAATCAGCACAAAAATTAGCACTAGCATGCAACCATTTATGTTTACTGTTTTATTTTCTCACTATTTTCCTGCCATCTCCACTCCCAGCCCAATTTGACCACCTAATCAATAGAAGTAACTTACAGTGGTCAATTAATCTAACCATTTCTTGGGGATGAGTGAGGAAATTGGAAAGCTAAGCGGCTACAGGGAGAACATGCATACTCCACATAGAGGAGCTCCAAAGGTGATAACTGGAGCTGTGAGCTACAATTCTACCAAATCCTCATCCAAGTGGTCTGACAGTTAGGAATGTTGTTGAAAGCACCAATATCGGGCAAGGAGGCAAAGCATGGCGGCAGCTTACATAGACGTGAACTACACAGGCATGGGCCTTTGAGTCACCATGTCTGTCCAACCATGATTTCAACTTAAATTAGGCCCACCTGCTTGTCCATGGCTTATATCCTTCCATTCCCTGCCTATTTGTGTATCTGTCTAAATGTTTCTTAAATGTTGCTGTTTCATCTGCTTCTGCAACTTCCTCTGGTAGTGCCAGGCATCTAACCACACTTTGTGTAACTTGTCTTGCACAACTCTTTTAAACTCTCTTCTTAAAGCTATGCCATCCTATATTTGACATTACTACAACTGGAAAAAGACTCTGATTTCTACCATCTCTATGCTTTGCATAATTTTATATATGCATAATTTTGTCTCTGACACATCAGAGAAACTATCTAGGTTTATCCAACCTCTCCTTACAGCTAATATTCTCTAATCCAGGCAACCATATAATGAAATACTTCTGAACCCTCTCCAAATGTTCCAAGTCTTTATACTCAATGGTCAATGAAAGCAAGCATGACACGTGTGTACTTCTTTTGCCACTTTTAGGGACTTGCACTCAGAACATCATTACATCAATCTTCTTCAGACCTCTGCCATTTGACCTCCCAAAATACAACTCTTCACACTTGTCCAGATTAAACTCCATCTGCAATTTCTCTGGCCAAATTTCTAACTGATCCACATTGTGGCTTTAATGATATCTCTCCAGTTATGGGATGGATTATTGGGCCACGATTCTGGGACTTGTTGACCATGAGTTTGAACTTTGGGCCTCAACTTCCAGACCCACAAGTACCTCTGATCTCAATGGTCTGGGGGAGTTATCAATCCTCATAACTCTCACCTATACTGATCTCCAAGCTGGGACTTGGAGAACATCTGAAGAACAACATCGAAGAACATCAGAACTTGGCACCATCTTGACCAGAAGATGCCTCTGTCTACCTACACTATCTATGCCTCTTGTCATTTTATAAATACAAATACAAAATACAAATACTTTATTGTCACCAAACAATTGATACTAGAGTGTACAATCATCACAGTGATATTTGTCCCTGCCCTTCACACTCCCTGAAGTACAAATCAAAGTAAATATAATAAAAATTTAAATTATAACTCATAATTAGAAAATAGAAAAGGGAAAGTACGGTAGTGAAGGTCAGCTCCAGATATTTGGAAGGTACGGCCCAGATCCGGGTCAGGATCTGTTCAGCAGTCTTATCACAGTTGGAAAGAAGCTGTTCCCAAATCTGGCCATACGTATCTTCATGCTCCTGAAGCTTCTCCCGGAGGGAAGTGGGACAAAAAGTGTGTTGGCTGGGTGGGTCGTGTCCTTGATTATCCTGGCAGCACTGCTCCGACAGCATATGGTGTAAAGTGAGTCCAAGGATGGAAGATTGGTTTGTGTGATGTGCTGGACTAGGTTCACGATCTTCTGCAGCTTCTTCCGGTCTTGGACAGGACAACTTCCATACCAGGTTGTGATGCACCCTAGAAGAATGCTTTCTATGGTGCACCTATAAAAATTAGTGAGGGTTTTAGGGGACAGGCCAAATTTCTTCAGTTTTCTCAGGAAGTAAAGGCACTGGTGGGCCTTCTTGGCAGTGGACTCTGCTTGGTTAGACCAAGTCAGGTCATTTGTGATATTCATCCTGAGGAACTTAAAGCTTTTGACCTGTTCCACCTGCACACCACCGATGTAGATGGGGTCATGCGGTCTGCTACTCCTTCTGAAGTCAACAACCAATTCCTTCGTCTTGCTGACATTGAAGGATAGGTTATTGTCTTCACACCATGCCACCAGGTTCTTAATTTCCTCTCTGTACTCAGACTCATCATTACCCAAGATGCGGCCTACAATTGTGGTGTCATCAGCAAACTTATTTATTGAGTTCACTGGAAACTTGGCTACACAATCATGGGTGTACAGTGAGTACAGCAGGGGGCTGAGTACATGGCCTTGTGGGGCACCGGTGCTCAGAGTGATTGTATAGGAGAGCTTATCCCCGATCTTTACTGCCTGGGTCCTGTCTGTGAGGAAGTTGAAGATCCAGCTGAAGATCTGAGTGCTAAGACCCAGGTTCCGGAGCACAGGAATCAGTTTATTTGGAATGATGGTATTAAAGGCAGAGCTGTAGTCGATGAAAAGGAGCCCTACATATGAGTCTTTATTCTCCAGGTGTTCTAAGGAGGAATGTAGTGCCAGAGAGATGGCATTTGCTGTTGACCTGATGCTCCAGAACTTTATGAACTTCTAAAACAAATATTTCTGCAGAGTTGCTGTGCATCTACCCCTCCCAATGTTGAATATCATGTCTATGTTTGTCCCATTCTGTGCTGGCGTTTTGCCCAATACTCCCAATGGGACAGTGAAACTTGGATTTCTGCCCTCTCTCACAATAGCAGCAGTTCCCTTCCCACCAATGTCTTTCAAGCAGTTTTCTCACCTGCACCCCATAGTCATCAAACTGATGGTACATCCCACTAACCGAAAATGCTGCAGTTACCAATGCTCCAGTCCTAGAACTGTCCTTGACCATTCCTCACAGCGAGCTACAGCCCACACATCTGAAAGGGAGAATCTGTCCATCAACCCACGAAGGTTAGTCAAAGATCAAAGGGGGAGCAAGCTGACCTGAGAAAATCTCACAAACATGGGAGTTGGTTGGAAGCTTTCTTTCTAGTTATTGATATGGCTTTTTGTTCATTAAAATAATTTTTTTAAATTATCCAACAATAGGAGCACTTAATATTCAAAGACAAGGGTCATGTCATATGCACAAAGGCATTTATGCATAGGTGCAGTGTTAAAACTTGCGACAGCATTACAGTCACATTCACATGAAAGTAAACATCAATTGTACATATATTTTGTAAGAAAGAACATAATTAGAACAAAATTAGTGCAAAGTGCTCAGCATCATCATAAAGTCTTTAAGCTGTAGTGATTAGGGATTGGCTTGTCGGTTGAAGATCGGAATGGTTGAAGGAAAGTTAGTGTCTTGAACCTGCTGGTATTGGACTTCAAGCTTCTGCACCTCCGGTCTGGCAGTTACTGTGAACAGTTGGCGTGGCCTGTGTGGTGGTCAGCTTTGACTATGGATATAGCCTTCTTGAAACCTTACTTTCTGTAGGTACTACCAGTGGTAGGAAACCAGTTAGCCATGGTGTTCAAGTCTTAGGCACCCTAGATTTTTTATATAAATTTTGCTTTAGATATTTATTTCTTGTCTTCTGCATTAGTGTGGCAGTAGAAAAGAGCAAATTTGGATTTCCAAACATTCATTTTACAAAAAATTAAATGTTACAGAGAAATGTTTGTATTTTGTTAAAGAAAGTAACATATTAAATAATAGACCATTTTTCAAATAAAAGCTTGATTATTTTGTAGGTATCTAGCCCAGTGCATGATTAAACAAAGATAACAAATGTGCTAATGATCAATGACATAATGAGTTGAATGAACTAAACTGACACGCTGAAACAGAATCGAAGCAGAAGGAATCAAACTGGGTGAAGGACAACCAAACTAAAAGGTGAGGGTGTGGCAGATGTGACCTTATAGCATTTATTCTGACTCCATGGCAAGAATAGACATAGCAACAGGGCACAAGGTGGTCATCCTGCATCAGCAAGGTCTCCTAAGCAGAAATTTCACAGCAGGCAGGAGGTTCAAGATGTACTGTTCAAGCTCTTCTGAAGAAGCACAAAGAAACAGGAATGGTTGAGGACCAGAAATGCAGTTGTCAGCAAGGAAAATGAGTTCAGCAGACAAGAGATACATCAAACTGACAAGCCTTCTAAATCGGACAAAGTACAGCACTACTATCAGCTCTGAGCTCACGAAAACCTCTGGAACCCAAATACACCCCTCTATAGTCCAGAGCAGTTTTGTCAGAAGTGTTTTTTATGGAAGAGTTGCTGCCAAAAAGCCATTCTTTCAAAATGAAAATAAATCACAAAATTTCCACAAAGCAAAAGGAAAGAACTATGTACAAGTAGGGAGTGATCTTTTTTTTTACAACAGATTCATTGATTTGTGAGAATAAAATCAGGCCTATGAGGCATTATGTAGTTAAACCATTTTTCCCAGTATGAATCAAATTGTTCCAGCTTATGATTAACAGATGCTGTTATCTTCTCCATTTTGTAAATGTCCATTGTAATTTCCATCCATGTATTTAAAGTTGGGCTCTCCTGTGATAATCATTTCCTAGTAAGAGTCTTTTTACCAGCCACCAACAGTATATTCATTAAATATTTATCTCTTTTCAACCATTCTTGAGGTATATATATCCAAAATATATGGTCTTACTCTCCAAGGGTATTCCACATTTAAAGTTGTCTTGTAGGGCATTGTGTAACCCCTCCAATAGTTATTGATAATAGGGCAGTCCCAAAAAATATGATAACGATTTGCATTTTGATTTCCATAATTTCTCCAGCAAACAGGGAGGTTACTATCATTGTGGGATTTCTGAGAGGGTGTAATAAAATATCTTATCAAGTTTTTCCATCCAAACTCCCTCCATTTCTGTGAACTGGTACACTTTCATTGATACCTCCATATTGTTGTCCATTCTTCCTCAGATATAATTATCCCTCCTTCCTTCTCCCATTTTGTTTTAATGTATGAAGTCGAATGTGTTTTAAGATTTGACAACCCCTTATACATGCTTGAAATGATTCTACTACCATTATCTGAATTATATGCTTTTTTAAAGAGCTCTATCAAGCATGTATTTGCCTTGGTTACATTCAAAGTGTCTTATTAACATATTGTCGCATCTGTAAATACCAATAAAAATCTTGTTTTTCTAATAAGTGTTTCTCTTTAAGCATTTCAAAACTGAACAGTGTTCCTTCTTTCATTATGTTGCAAAGAACTGTTATTCCTTTAGCTGTCCAGTCCTTAAATCTAGCATCCAATTTATTTGATGTAAAATCAGTGTCATATGCACACCATTTAAGAATTACAATATCTCTCTCTAGATTATATTCTTTTATAGTAGTTTTTCATATTTTAAGAGTCAATTTCACCCATGGGTTATCAATAGTATTTATGTACCTTTGCAGGTTGTTATCAGCCAAAATTGCTTGTATGGGGATGGGAAGTACCCGCTCCTCAATGTTTTTCCATTGAGCGTCATATGATGAGTTGCACCAACATATCAAAGTTCTCAACTGTGCTGCAAAATAATAATCTCTAAGAGAAGGCAAGCCCCATCCCCCCTTTTCCTTTGCTAATTGCCAAGTTTTGAGATGAACTCTAGGCCTTTTACCCTGCCAAATATACCTTGAGAGCATCTTGTTCCATTCATTGAATTGATTTTGATTAATCTGTATTGGTAGGGTCTTAAAGAGATATAACAGTCTGGGCAGTATATTCATTTTAATAGACTCAATCCTTGAACTGAGACTGAAAAAAGAAATCAGGTTCCATCTTGCCACATCTTCCTTAATTTTTTTTATATAAAGGCTGATAATTACATTCTGATCATTTTGCCAAATCTTTTGGCATAATGATGCCCAAATATTTGAAAGACTCTGTGTGCCATGCCCAGTGATATCTACTTTCAATTTCCCTTGGTGGACTATAGTAATATGAAAGTAATTGGGTTTTATCTGTTGATCTTGTATCCTGTTAATTGACCATATTGTTCAAAGGATTGCATCAATTTAGGTAAAGAGTATGTTGGTTGCCCTAGATAGATCAAAGTGTCATCCGCGTAACATGCCAATTTATGCTCTGTCCCTTTAATAGTAATTCCCCTGATATCTTCAGTTTGTCTGATGTATTGTGCTAATGGTTCCAGATATAATGCGAAGAGTAACAGTGATCATGCACAACCCTGTCTTGCGCCCCTTTCTAGGGTAAGACTATTTGATAAATATCCATTGATTTTAATCCTAGCAGTAGTGTTGTCATATAGTGTCTGTATAGTTTTAATGATTGTGTCTTGGAAACCAAATCTATGTAAAACTCTGTAAAGAAAATTCCAGTTAACTGAATCAAATGCCTTTTCAGCGTCCACACATCACTATTGCTTCGATTTTATTTTTTTGTATATGATCCATAATGTGAAGTGTCCTTTGTATATTGTCTTGTCTTTGGCGTTGTCGTATAAAACCTGTCTGATCGTTACATATCAGTATGGGTAGAAACTCCTTTAATCGTTTGGCCATGATGGAGGTAAATAACCTATAATCTACATTAAGAACGGATATTGGTCTAAATGACCCGCATTCTATTTTATCCTTGCCTTCTTTCGGTATAGCTGAGATTATCGCTTCCTTCCAACTAGGTGGCATTTGTGCCTTTTTTAGAGCCCAGTTCAGTGTGGGGAGTAAAACAGGAATTAACTCATTTTTAAATTCTTTGTACCACTCTGCCGTATACCCATCTGATCCTGGTGACTTGCTTAATTTAAGCCTACTAATTGCAGCTTTTAATTCAACTTCAGTTATGTCAACAGTCATCCTTCTATTTTGTTCTTCACTTAAAGTGGGTAACTCTAGAGAATTCAAGAAGGTGTCAATTTGGGTTATGCTTCCCCTTGGAACTTTGGAATATAGCATTTTGTAAAACACTTCAAAAGCTTCTTGAATTTCACTTTGCTTATTTTTTTAATCATTTTCGTTCTTGGGTCCCTAATTCTATGAATTGTATTTTCTGCTATTTTTTTTTCAGTTTCCACGCCAGTATTTTCATAGATTTCGATCCACTTTCATAATGTCTCTGTTTCAGAAACATTAAGTTTTTCCTGATTTCTTGTGTAGCCAAATTATTTATTTCATTCCTAATTCTTTTAATTTCCCCTAATGTATCCTGTGCCAAATTCAATTTGTGTTTTTTCTCTAGTTCCTTCAGCCTATTTTGTAATTCCTCTAATGTTTTATTCCTTTTTTTTCTTATATGAAGATATCACTATAATTTTCCCTCTTAAGACCGCCTTCAGAGTATCCCATAAAATGGGAGGTGAAACCTCTCCATTATCATTAAATTCTAAGTAGAGACCAATTTCTTTTTTAATTTGTTCCTTAAAGTATGGATCATTGAGTAGACTTGAATTTAGTTTCCAAATAGTATTCTTCAGTTGTAGGTCAAAATCAACAGATAAATATATAGGTGCATGGTCACTTACATCTATTGTCCCAATTCCACAGGTGTTTATTTTGTCTTTGTCTTTTCCAAATGTTATGAAATAGTCTATTCTTGTATATACAGAACGTGTAGCAGAATAATGAGTGTAATCCCTTCTGTCGGGGAAAAGGTCCCTCCATATATCAATTAAACCAACATCCTCAAAAACTGTATTAACTTTCTTATGTAAAGATTTTGTTTCATAGATTATATGATATATACGTACAATGTCTGAAATACATCTTATGGAAATGTTTGTTTGATGATGAACTTCAATAAAAAATAAAGTACAAGAAAAAAGAAAAATGGTTCGGGATCAGTGTCATAGAACTTTAGTGCTGCCAGTTCCTCAAATCGCCAGGCTTCCCAAGTTTACTTCAGTAGTGCCAGGTTCCTCTTTTATTTGTGAATAGGAATTCCCCATCAGAACTCTTGTCCAGGAATTAAAGACAAAAGATTATTTTACCTATTTATTACTTAAGTTTTGAATTATTTCTTTGGATTTAAATTAATTGTATTTGTTAATGGTTCAATAATTATTTTCTATTTAAATTATTGAAAGCATTTTGGAAATAGGAAATTCAGATTGGCTTATTTTTCTCACCCATGCTGAGATACAAGGAAAAAGTTAGTTCTACATGCAGAGAATTTCAAAATATACAGTGCCTGTAAAAAGTATTCACCACTCCCCCCCAACTATTGTAAGTTTTCATGTATTATTGTTACAAAACACAAAATAATTGATTGCATAAGCATTCACCTGCTTTAATATGACACACCAAATCATGCAGATAATTGCTTTTAGAAGTCACATAATTAGTCAAATAGAGATCACTAGTGTACAGTCAATGTGTTTCAATTAACTGTAGTTAAAGTATACCTGTATTTGAAAGATCCAGCTGCTGGTGAGTCAGTATCCTGGTAAAGACTACACCATGAAGACAAATGAACATTCCAAGCAATTCTGTGAAAAGGTTATTGAAAAGCACAAGTCAGGAGAGGGATACAAGAAAATTTCCAAGTCACTGAATATCCCTTGGAGTACAGTTAAGTCAATCATCAAGAAACGGAAAGAATATGGCACAGCTGCAAATCTGCCTAGAGCAGGCCGTCCTCAAAAACTGAGTGACCGTGCAAGAAGGGGACGAGTGAGGGAGGCCACCAAGAGACCTGTGACAACTCTGGAGGGGTTACAGGCTTCAGTGGCTGAGATGGGAGATGGGAGAGACTGCGCATACAACTGTTGTCCAGGTGCTTCACCAGTCACAAAGTGACAAAGAGAAAGACACTGTTGAAAAAAAACTCATATGAAATCTTGACTGGAGTTTGTGAGAAGGCATGTTGGAGACTCTGAAGTCAGCTGGAAGAAGGTTCTATGGTCTGATGAAATCAAAATTTTAGCCATCAGACTAAATGCTATGTGTAGCATAAGCATCACCGAAAACACACTATCCCTACTGTGAAGTATGGTGGTGGCTGCATTATGCTGTGGAGATGCTTCACTGCACCAGGCCCTGGAAAGCTTGTGAAGGTAGAGGGTAAAATGAATGCAGCAAAATACAGGGAAATCCTGGAGGAAAACCTGATGCCATTTGCAAAAGAACTGTGACTTGTGAGCAGATTTGTTTTACAGCACGACAATGACCCCAAGCATAAAGCCAAAGCTACACAGGAATGGCTTAAAAAACAGCAAAGTTAATGTCCTGGAGTGGCCAAATCAGAGTCCAGACCTCAATCCAATTGACAAGTTGTGGTTGGACTTGAAAAGAGCTGTTCACTCACAATCCCCATGCAATCTGACAGAGTTTGGGCAGTTCTGTAAAGAACAGTGGGGAAAAATTGTAGTGTCCAGATGTGCAAAGCTGATAGAGATCTATCCACACAGACTCAAGGATACAATAGCTGCCAAAGATGCATCTACTAAATACTGACTTTAAGGGGTGAATACTTATGCAATCAATTATTTTGTGTTTTATATTTGTAATTAATTTAAATCACTTTGTAGAGATCTGTTTTCACTTTGACATGAAAGAGTCTTTTTCTGTTGACGTGTCAAAAAGCCAAATTAAATCCACTGTGATTCAATGTTGTAAAACAATAAAAGATGAAAACTTCTGGGGGGGTGTGAATACCTTTTTTAAGCACTGTGAGTCCATCAAGGCAGTAACAGAGGAAAGGAATAGAAGAATGTAGACTCTAGTATCGCAGTTATGGAGAAAGCAGAGTGCAAGTAGACTATAAAGTGCAATGGTCATGCAAGCTAGATTGTGAAGTCAAGAGTTCATATTTATCTTAAAAGATCCATTCAATAGTCTCAGTGTGATACAAGCTGTGCTTTAGCCTGGTGGAGGATTTTGTATCTCTGATGGATCTGAATTTGAACGTCAGAAACATTTAAAAAAAGCTTGAAAAGCTTCCTTGGTGCTGGTGGAAAGATTGTTATGACATCTCACGGTGAGAAGTGGGATAATAATGGGTCCTTGGCAATGGACTAATGACCACTGAGGCCCTGTTGTAGCTGTCTGCCTGACTCCAGGGGGTGCAGACACTCTGTCCCTGGCCTTGGGAATTTCAGCTGGGCACAGCACATGCTCATCTCAACTCAGTCCATGAAGGCAAAAACTTTGTGGAGAACAGAATCAGTTCTCTGTATACTAGTTGAGCAGCCATTTGGATGAGTAGGAAATATTAGTGTGATTTTTCACTATTTTCATCAAGCAGAAAGCCAAAAATACTTACTGTATTAACAATAGATTCTGTTACAGTTTTACCTCTGTCTTTTGTCACTCATCTGTACAGCAACAAACAACATTAGATACAGTCCATAGAGTAGTAGGAAGATCTGTTCCATCATATGCTGTTGAAAATAACATTGAATGCATATCTAAGACTGAAGCATCAGAGACCTATTTAGTTATAATCATTCCTTATCAGAGAGGTGAAATGGTTCATTTTCCACCAGTGCCTCCAAATCCTTCAGCTCCAGACACACTGCTCCTCAGACAGGGGGAGATTATGAAAAGATTGCTGGTTGCACTTTCAAAGCTTCACCAGGGATATCGATCCTACCTGTGACCCCTAGCTTGTAGCTCCACTCAGTGCAACATCTGCAAATGGAGTTGTATTCCAGCTGTAGAAGACAGAGGTGAGAAAGCACTTGGAGTATTGTGTATAGTTGTGTGGCTCAGCTTTAGGAATGGAAGGATGTTCCCTGATCCCCAAGGTCAAGAGTCACTGTCGGCAGGCACTGAGGACTAGGGCCAGTATGGGAGCGGGAGGGATAAAGGATTTGTTTTGCTGTTGTGGTGTTTGGTTTGTTTTGTGGCTGCAAGTTGTTTTGACGAAAGTTATGGGCATCCTGTGTTGACAGCAGAAGTGCGGCTGTGTGGTGACACTTGCAGGCTGTCCCTAGCACATCCTCAGACTGTGCTGGCTGCAAAAATCAGTCACCATGGTAGCATAGTGGTTAGTGTGATATTATCACAGCTCAGTTCACTGGAGTTCGGGAGCTCAACCCCAGGGTACTCTGTAAGGAGTCTGTACTTCCTCCCCGCGGAATGCATGGGTATTCTTCAGCTGCTCCAGTTTCCTCCCACAGTCCAGGTACATGCTTAGCAGAGTTATTGGTCATTGTGAGTTAGGGTTAAATAGCAGATTGTTATGGGGTTGCTGCATGGTATGGCTTGAAAGGCCAGAAGGACCGATTCTGTGCTTTATCTCTGATACAGCAAGGTTATCTTATTTCTTATCTCATCTTATCTCTGATAAGGTTCCCCATGCAAGGCTCATTCAGAAAGTAAGGAGGCATGGGATCCAAGGAGACCTTGCTTTGTGGATCCAGAATTGGCTTGCCTACAGAAGGCAGTGGTTGGTTATAGATGGTTCGTATTCTGCATGGGGGTCGGGACCCTTTCTCTTCGTGATTTTTATAAATGACCTGGATGAAGAAGTAGAGGGGTGGGTTAGTAAGTTTGCTGATGACACAAAGGTTGGGGGTGTTCTGGATAGTGTGGTGGGCTGTCAGAGGTAACAGCAGGACATCAACAGGATGCAGAACTGGGCCCAGAAGTGGCAAATGTTCAACCCAAATAAGTGTGAAGTGGTTCATTTTGCTAGGTCAAACATGATGGCAGAATATAGTATTAATGGTAAGACTCTTGGCAGTGTGGAGGATCAAAGGGATGTTGGGTCCGTGACCATAGGACACTCAAAGTTGCTGAGCCGGTTGTTAAGAAGGTATATGGTGTGTTGGCATTCATCAGCTGTGGGATTGAGTTCAAGAGCAGTGAGGTAATGTTACAGCTATATAAAAATTTGGTCAGACCCCACTTGGAGTACTGTGTTCAGTTCTGGTCACCTCTCTACGGGAAGGATGTAGATACTATAGAGAGAGTGCAGAGGAGATTTACGAGGATTTGCCTGGATTGGAGTGTGTACCTTATGAGAATAGATTGAGTGAACTTGGCCTTTTCTCCTTGGAGCGACGGAGGATGAGAGGTGACCTGATAGAGGTGTATAAGATGATGAGAGGCATTGATCTTGTTGATAGTCAGAGGCTTTTTCCCAGGGCTGAAATGGCTAACACAAGAGTTAACAGTTTCAATGTGCTTGGAAATAGGTACAGAGGAGATGACAGGGGTAAGTTTTTCACACAGAGAATGGTGAGTGTGTGGAATGCACTGCCGGTCGTGGTGGTGGAGGCGGATACAATAGGGTCTTTTAAGATCCTCTTAGATAGGTGCATGGAGCTTAGAAAATTAGAAGGCTACGTGCTAGGGAAATTCTAGGCAGTTTCTAGAGTACAGTAGATTACATGGTTGGCACAAGATTGTGGGCCGAAGGGCCTGTAATGTGCTGCAAACTTCTTTGTTCAATGTATCTCTAAATAAATAATAGAAACAACACATTGCACTGTATGTGACTAATATCTTATTTACTCTGATCTGATTGCTTATCTGTCCTATCCAACAATGACAGGAGATGAGTTAAAATGGAAAAACCAGGTCACTGGGACTGTTCCATTCTCTTGACTTGGAATTCCGCGTCCAGTGGTACAAGTAGTCATCGCAAACTGGGTTTTTTTTATATTGTAGTAGATGACCATGCAGAACTACCTTCCTGGCTATAGGATCCCACTGCTGATATCGTCCACCCATTCCACCAAAGCTGGCTTCATATGCTGGGACAGGCATGCCCCTATCTCACCAGGGCATGATGCTGAAAGGCTATCAGACTGTCCTCAATTGTTCAGTCTGCCTGTCGAAGCAGTGTACTGGAGTGTTTCCTCATCTCATGCAAACAGCTAAGTTTGAGCCACAGGTGAGAGGGGTCCAAAGGTGAGTGAACTGCCCCGGAATGGACTCAATAGTCCCCTTCACCAGAGACACTACCCCTCCCAGGACACCACATACACCCCAAATCTAATCTAGTCTAATTTAATTTATAAAATAGAGCAAGTTCAGAAAAGAACTCAGAAGGATGGTTTGGACCTGGAGCACCTTCATTAAAGGAGAAACGAGACAGGCTGGAGATTTCTCCTGGAGTTAGGTGGCTGACGGGTGATCTTATAGCAGTTTATAAAGTCATGAGGGTCTAGATATGGTACATGGTCACTATCTGTTTCTACAGTAGAGGAGTCTGAAACTAGAGGGTGTAGATTTAGGGTGAGAGGAGAAAGATATAGGGCCTGAAGGGTATCTCCTTCCACACAGTCAGTGTAGATTTATGGAACAAACTGCCAGAGGAAGTGGTAGTGGTAGGTAAACATTTGGACAGGTAAATGGAAAGCAAGTGTTTAGGGGAATCACCATCGTCTCTATTCCTCAGGAGGCTAAAGGAATTCAGCATGTCTCTGTTGACTCTTACCAATTGCACCATTCTGTCTGGATGCATCATCACTTCGTCTGTCAATTGCCCCACACACGACCGGCCACCAGAACATGCAGGGTTGTGGAGACAACTCAGCACATCATGGAAAAGACGTTCCCCCTCTACGGACTCTGTCTCTCCTACTTGCTTCCACGTTAAAGAAGCCAACCCTAGAGTCAGAGTTAGGAGTTCAAGTGTGATGCCATCAGGAAGAAGTTTATACATCCTTCCTGTGAGCACATGGGTTTCCTCCGGGTGCTCCAGTTTCCTCCCACAGTCCAAACATATAGGTTAATTGATCACAGTGGATTGTCCTGTGAAGAACCTAGGGTTAAATAGATAGTTACCCTGCTGGGCAGTGCAGGTTATTGGCCCAGAATAGCCTGTTTCATGTTGGATCTAGAAATACTCAACCCCAGATATTCTTTTTTCTCTCTTCTCCCATGGGGTGTTACGTTCCCCAGTAACCGGGTAGTTTTCCAGCAAAGATAGATGGGTCCACCGAAGCCTGATGCTACTATTTTCAAAAGTTTTTATTTATAAAGGGGCACAAACGTATGGTTAATACAAAACATTCAGATCGTATACGTCGTCACAACTCAATCTAAAGCACAGGTATAGTAATAATCAATCAGAAATAAGCTCTACAGTTGTCTAGGGGTAATGTAGATATATATTGTTTACTGGATATTTAAAAGTCTTTTTGCGGTCACTTCAGTTCCACCAGCCGCCGTTGTCGTGGTGTCGCGTTGGTGCACTTTTGTTAGAAAGAGAGAGAGAGAATGAAACATTTACCCGACAGGTTTTCCAACCTGCAGGAGGTAGTCGGAAGTCTCGTTGGGGAATGAACGCTCATCTGTGGCTTCCCCTGTAGCTAAGCCGTTCTTCCGTGGTGAGGTCGCCAATCCCAGGCAAGGGAAGGATGCACACGAACCCCACCACCGGCTGTCGCTCTCTAAACGCAGTCGCAGGAATTCTCACATATCTTCTGGTGCATCTGGCGCCCCGCCTCGGCAGCCCACCTTTTATCTGGACTGGCAGGGTTGTAGATGTCCATCAGGGTGGGGGGGGGGGCGAGGCAATCCTTCCCCCATCACCCATCTCACATTGCCCTGAGATTTTGCACGTAGGCCAGTTCCTTATCTCACAAAGGTGTCTCCCAAGACAATGGCTATGTCCGAGGCTTTTGTCTTGTTGAGCGACCAGCCCACTTTGCCCGAGGGCTTTACACGTGGTCTTCATGAGACAATAGTCAAAGAGTCGCTTTATTCTGCTTCCCTGGGGAACGTGGTCTTCAGCACGTCTCCCTCTCTCTCTTGGGTCATTTGACCCCCCCCCCTTTGACTAGGGCTCTTGCGAATCTCACAAAGGAGGGGGCTGGGGTCATAACAGGGGCAAAAGATACAAAAGCCTGAAAGGACAGCTTCTAACCCCTGTTATCAGACGTTTAAATGGACCTCGTCTATGATAATAAAGAATCTAGGCCTTGAAACCTACCTCGCTATAAATTTGTACTTTATTGTTTACCTGCACTGCATTTTTCAGTAGAATTTTGCACGTTATTCTGCTCGATTGTAGCTTTATTGCTTTATCTTATTTTATGTCAATGCTCTGTGTAATAATTTGATATGTATAAACAGTAGGCAATTCAATCTTTCCACCATATTTTGGTGCATGTAACAACAGTTAATCAATAGCAAATAAATAGGGAAATGGAACTAACTCAATTATGCACCATAGTTGACACAAATGAGCTGGGTCCAAGGAACTGTCTCTAGTCTGTATAACTCTGGCTCCATAAAAGCGAGAATAGCAATGAGGTGAGACTAAGAATTGGCAGCGCTGTTCTCTGAGATGAATGGGGAAATGCCGGTGCTGTTACCTGAGATGAACAGGGAAATGCTGGTACTGTTCTCTGAGACGAACGGGGAAATGACAGTGCTGTTTCCTGAGATGAACAGGGAAATGACAGTGCTGTTTCCTGAGATGAACAGAGAAATGGCAGTGCTGTTTCCTGAGTTGAGACCAGGAATTGGCAGTACTGTTCCCTGAGGCAGACAGCAGGAACTTCCTGATGCAACAGACAGTCTACAGGGCTCTGTGAGACAGTGATTTTATTTAGAGATACAGCACGGTAACTGACTCATCGAGCCCAATTACACCCATCTGACCAATTAATCTACCACCCATTTACCATAGAATGTGGGTGCAAATCAGAGCAGTTGGAGGAAACCCGCAGAGTCAGGGAGAGTAATTTAAAACTCCTTACAGACAGCGATGGATTGAACCCAAGTCGCTAACACTGTAATAGTGTTACACTAATCACTAACATAACGTGCCACCTTCATACGATCAGCTCTCAGTCTCCCGCATTCATGTGAGAACAACCCAAACTATGCAATTATCCTCATTTGAGCCTGTCTTCAGGTTCATCTGGTGGTTCAATATGGACCAGGGCACCGTGCATGTCCCTGGGCAACGGGGGAAGAAACACATCCAACGGCACCCTTGCCTTCATGATCACTTTTGTGTGTGGCTCCACCTGATTGTGTGTGGAACCTAAAAATATGAACAAAAAGTACCACCATGTGTCGGGTCCCATCTCTCTTCGGTGTCTGTTGGGTCCCATCTCTCTTCGGTGTCTGTCGGGTCCCATCTCTCTTCGGTGTCTGTCGGGTCCCATCTCTCTTTGGTGTCTGTCGGGTCCCATCTCTCTTCGGTGTCTGTCGGGTCCCATCTCTCTTCGGTGTCGGGTCCCATCTCTCTTCGGTGTCTGTCGGGTTCCATCTCTCTTCGGTGTCTGTCGGGTCCCATCTCTCTTCAGTGTCTGTCGGGTTCCATCTCTCTTCAGTGTCTGTCGGGTCCCATCTCTCTTCGGTGTCTGTCGGGTCCCATCTCTCTTCGGTGTCTGTCGGGTCCCATCTCTCTTCGGTGTCTGTCGGGTTCCATCTCTCTTCAGTGTCTGTCGGGTCCCATCTCTCTTCAGTGTCTGTCGGGTTCCATCTCTCTTCGGTGTCTGTCGGGTCCCATCTCTCTTCGGTGTCTGTCGGGTCCCATCTCTCTTCGGTGTCGGGTCCCATCTCTCTTCGGTGTCAGGTCCCATCTCTCTTCGGTGTCTGTCGGGTTCCATCTCTCTTCGGTGTCTGTCGGGTTCCATCTCTCTTCAGTGTCTGTTGGGTCCCATCTCTCTTCGGTGTCAGGTCCCATCTCTCTTCGGTGTCTGTCGGGTTCCATCTCTCTTCAGTGTCTGTCGGGTTCCATCTCTCTTCAGTGTCTGTTGGGTCCCATCTCTCTTCAGTGTCAGGTCCCATCTCTCTTCGGTGTCTGTCGGGTTCCACATCTATCTCTCTCTCTCTTCTCCCCCCCCCCCCCCCCCCCACCCCGCCTCTCCCTCTCATGAAAAGTTTGTTGTGGACGAACTCCTTTGAGCACTGGTCCACTAGGCAGTGGTCAGCGTGAACATCCTGTAAACACTGCAGGAGAAGGACTCAATGGAAACACTGGGGTGATTCCCGAACAGGTCATCCAGACCTTCTGGCAGGATGCCTCATCAGCGGCCCTTACCAACAGGCACCAAGACCCTGCCTGACTGGCAGTGAGAGGGAGCCTTCCTTCCAGAATGCCCAGAGGATCACTCCCACCACATCTGCCTGCAGGGTGACTGTGGTGGGGAAGAGATGGCAGCTCACCGTTTAGTGGACTGTGGGTTTGTGAAGAGGACATGGAGAAAGATGTATGACGGTTCATCCTGAACAGCTCCATGACAGTTTACTCTCTGATCTATGGCCTTTTCTCAGGGACACACATGGCAAAAAACCTCAAGTGTGTTAGAAGATCATCAGCTCAGTGAAAGATGGTGTCTGAAAGTGGTGGGTCTGCCACCATGTTGAGATATCTGTGCAGGAATGCTGCTGACTTGCATTCGACTGTCCATTTTACGGTGCATGCTGAGGGACTCACTGAAGCTCAGTACAGCCACTGTAAGGGGAGGACCAGGGTGTAGGGTTCTTCTGCCACTGGAGGAGGAGGAGTCACCTCAATAATTTTAGTAGTATACTAACTCAGAGGGCTGCCCCAGAGTGGTAGCATGCTATTGATGTGTAGGAATATAATGGACAGTACTGGAAGTATTGACTCTGAATGTGAAGAATGAAAAGGGATTGTACAGTTTATTCTTGTAAATAATTTCTATTATGAATAAAGCTCATTTTGCTAAAATAAATTCTTCCCAAGGTATTGCTTCACGATTGCTAGTATTAAATTATACCGCACTCCCTAATGGAAAAGATCTGCCTGTAATAAATTGAGCATATGCAGTTACTTGGTTCAGAGACATGTGAAGAATGTTTGAAAGAAAACTGCAACAAACCCAGCTGACACAGAAATGCAAACACGAGGAAATCTGCAGATGCTGGAAATTCAAACAACACACACAAAATTCTGGCGGAACACAGCAGGCCAGGCAGCATCCATAAGGAGAAGTCCAGACGAAGGGTCTCGGCCCGAAACATTGACAGTGCTTCTCCTTATGGATGCTGCCTGGCCTGCTGTGTTCCGCCAGAATTTTGTGTGTGTTGTTTGAATTTCCAGCATCTGCAGATTTCCTCGTGTTTGCATTTCTGTGTCAGCTGGGTTTGTTGCAGTTTTCTTTCAAACATTCTTCACATGTCTCTGAACCAAGTAACTGCATATGCTCAATTTATTACAGGCAGATCTTTTCCATTAGTCTTACACATTGTTGGAGCTATTTTGAAAGAATAGAAGCCACCATCACCATGACAACAATTCATAACAACAGCTGACCATGACATAACTCTCAACAAGTCAAAACCATTCAGAAGAACGTGACTGACAACCACCTTAATACTCCCTTCCTTCAAGGACTGCAGTGTCTCCCGTTGGATTACAAAGTAGTATTGTTATTTTCCTTGTGTTTTTTCTTGCGGTTGAGTTTTCCTATGCGTGATTGTATTTTAATACCATCACCTAGGTTTTCAGTAACACGTGTCACACCACTTGAATCTTACTATTTTATCAGATATTACTGCATTTTATTATCTCTAGTCTGAGTATTTGATAACCGTGACTGTTTTTTCTTTTTTTCTTTGTTCTCTTGTCTCATCTTTCTCATTCATTTCTGCTCTTTAACACTTTATAAAATGTTTATAAGCAATATAATTTAATGCCTCACTCTTGACTTCCAAAGAACCTTTGGATCATAAATGTATCAGGTGTGACAGTACCACTGGTAAAAGGCACTGCATTTCCTTGCCCATGTTATTCCTCTTTCAGCACCTTCCAAATCTGTGAAATGTCTAGCACCACAAGGGACACAGGAGCATCACGATCAGCTGGTTCCCTTCCAGTCACACACCGTCCTGACTTCAAAGTACATGGATAGTCCTTCACCATCACTGAGTTGGAATCATGGAACAACTTCCCATCAGCACTGTGAGAGAACTTTCACCAGAAGACTGCTCATCGCCACTTCCTGAAGAATAGGGGACGGGCAACAGACAGCTACCCAAGCTACCCATTCAGATCCTAAACAAGATGGGGGAGATAAAAGCCCAAATCTCCATTTAGTCAGAAGAAGGTTTTTGATTGTCAGCCCCGTGGAAGGAATTAATCTCTGTTGCTGTAGTGGAATCTCTTTATGGTTTATCAGCAACAATCTCAGTGGCCGGTGCTTGTAGTAGAGGGTGAAAATGAGTTTGATTTTATTGTTGTCTTAGCCATACATACAAAGGGAATAAATGCCATGAAATTACCTCTTGCAGCAGCTGCACAATCCATTACAAGATTAAATTGAATTGACTTTATTTCCTACATCCTTCATATACATGAGGAGTAAAAATCGTTAGGTTGACATCTCCATCCAAATGTGCAATGCCAGTCATGTGCACGATGAGGACAAGCATAAGCTAATGTAAATTCACAGTACACTAACATAAATTATACTTGAAAAGAAACAACAAAGTGTTGAAGCCACCATGATTACTGCTGCCTCCGTCTGGTTCTACAATTGCTATCTATCTTGGCCAATCAGAGAATGGTTTTTCCAGCCACTTAAATATTCCAGAGGAGGATCTTAATAGCCAAAGAAATTGTGTAAGTTCAAAGAGTCGCAAGCATTTGAGTTCCCTTTATCACTGTGGACTTTTAGAATTAAGACTGCCAACACTCAGCACAATTCTGGATTATCAGAAAGAGTGCAATGATAAGTTTGGATTTTCATTCACAGGTTGACGTTGGCTCTGAGGATTTATTATTGATTACTGCAAAGGTGATGATCGGCTGCCTTGAACTGCTGTAGCCACAGTGCTGAATTACTCCCATTCACAACTATTGGCCAGAGAACAGGGAAGGAACCTGCCATCAGCCAAATGCCTGGTATCTGTTGTCCTAGCAGGTGGCACTTGTGGGTACAGTAGGTATACAGCAGTTAATCACATAGAAGACAAACACTGCCATCATATTTCAGTGGTAAAAGGAAGAAATGTTTAGGATGGAAGATGGGGATGAGGTCCTAGACTTCACTGTGGCTATTTGAGCAAGTTACCATGTGACCTTTGCCCTTTAACCATGTATTCCAGTGGCTACTACTATCAAATTCAGATTTATAATGGAGAGCTGACCTAGTATCAGAGAGTTGCAAACCTCTGCCAGAAGTGTAAATAGAATTGTTTGCTAACTTCATTCTTAAATCCTGACTCCAGTTTTTAGAATGTGCTCCTGGTGTCGTACATCCCAACCAGCAGCAGTGGTACTGGAGTCTGGAGCAACACAATCTGCAAGGGGAACTTCTGTGGGGGAAAATGGACAGCTGATGTTTTGAGTCCAAACCCTTCACCAGGGACAGCAGTATTCTATTTGTTTCATCAGCATCTTTTAATATTCAAAAAAGTTAGCATCATTTCACCTTAAAATTCCAGGAATATAACACTAGTTTATCTAATCTGCCCTCAAAACTTTAACCTTTGGAGTTGAGGTTCAAGTTAAATCCATGAGCTCCCTCCAAGCGGTGATGCCCAGAACTGTTGTCAGTCTGAACAAAGCCCTGCATACCTGAGGTAGCCCTTCCATCTGCTTGTATTTCAGTCTTCTTGAAAGAGGAGCTTAGGAGGGTTAATGGCGCCTAACGGCGACTCCTTTGCTTGCATCTTCGGAAACAGCTCTGTTTCTATCTTTAATATCTCTATTTTTCCCTTTCAGAGTTCTTTTGAAGACCCTCACCTGGAGTTACACACGGGCTTCGATTCTTTGCCGGAATAGGACCTGTGTATGGGGTTCCATGACTGGCCTGAAAGTCTCGATCGAGTTCAGAAGCCTAAGATCTCAGGGCTCTGGAGACGGGTGGATCGAGAGTCAGTGTCACGGCCGGAGACTTGTGTGCTGTCGCGGAGGCCGGAAAATCTTTCACCGTGGGCCTGAAGATCCGAACTCTTCGTGATCTTCGGACACAGAGCTTGAAAAAAGCGATGAAAAAGAATTTTAAGACCATAAACCAGTGGGTTGTTGTTATGTCTCCCGCTTGCTGTGAAAATGGGGGACACCTCCCTCTCTCTTGCCAGGGAGAGAGAGAACCTGTGAGTTGTTGAATTTTGGATGAAATGCAAAGCTTTTGGGGAAACTTTGGTCTGTGCCTTTGCTTAGCACATTCTTGGGCTTGGTGATGGTACCGATGTGCCTTTTTTGCTGGTGGGGAGAGGGGGATCATTGCTTGTTGCTGCTTAGGTGCAGGAGGGGGAACTGGGAGGACTTTGGGGTTCTCATGTTTAACTGTCATTCATTCTTTGGGGTACTTCTCTGTTTTCGTGGATGTTTGCGAAAAAAAGCATTGCAGGATGTATATTTTAAACATTTCTCTGATATGAAATTTGACCTTTGAACCTTCTAGATATGAAGGCCAGGTTCTGTGATCATTTTCCGTAAACCTACATGATGCTTAACTGGACAGCCAGCTGGCAGTTGGATGCAGAAGTGATCTGCACATGCTGACATGATTTTTACCATAATAATCACTATAATGATAACCTTCCGCTCAATCACCTTTTTACTAAATATACTGTAGATCTTGTAAAGGTGGTGTGTTTTGGTCCTGCTGTACTTCATCTTCAGTCATGTCTTACAGATGAATACTCTTTGATGTGAAATAGCTCATTCAATTTGTTTCTTCATATAAAGAACTCAATTTAGACCACACGCCTCAATCTCTCTTGTTCAGATGCTTTATTACTGCATTTCACATTTCTCTCTCCCAGCTTGCTTTCTTTAACCCTTTTCATTATCTTTGCGTTCCTGACCTACATTAATCTTCTTCAGCTCATTTACTATGGATCTGAGCCAAATGTGACCTTTGCCTCTGATGTCATCCCACTATTAGTTTGATAACTATTAGTGCTAATTTACTGAACCAGCAACTGGAGGCATAGACGATGAAGCAAATTTCCACAAAGCACTCAGTGGCCGCTTCATTGGTTAGCTCCTGTACCTGATAAAGTGTTCAGTCAGTGCACGTTTCTGGGCTCCTGCTGCTGTAGCCCATCCATTTCAAGTTTTGACGTGCTGTATGTTCTACACACCACTGTTGTTATTTGATCTGCTATTAGCTTAACCAGTCTGGCCAGTCTCCTCTGATCTCTCTCATTAAAAAGGCATTTTTGCCCATAGAACTGTCACTTACTGATTTTTTTTTGTTTTTTACACCATTCTCTGTAAATATTGTTGTGCATGAAAATCCCAGGCTATCAGCAGTTTCTGAGGTACACAAACCATTCCAATCCACAGCCAAAGTCACTGAGATCACAGTTCTTCCCCATTCTGAACAACAACTGAACCTCTTGTCTGTGTGGTGTTATGTGTTGAGCCACTGCCACACGAATGTCTGATTAGAAGTTTGCATTACGAGCAGCTGCACCAAACTGATTTCCATAGGTGCTGGCTGACCTGCTGAGCTTATTTAGTGATACAGGATGGAGTCAGTCTTTCCAGCCCTTTGAGCCTCATCACCCCAACAACCCCCGACCACCTTGATTTAACCCTGGCATACTCATGAGACAGTTTACAATGGCCATTTAAAGTACTCATCTTTGGACAGTGGGAGGTTACTGGGGCACCTGGGAAAGCCCTCACGTTCCAAGGGGAAGAAGCACAATCTCCTAACAGAGGACGCTGGAATTGAAATCCGAACTCTGATGCCCTGAGATGTAACCATTACAGTACTGTGTGACACCAGCATTTTGTGTGTTTTCCTCAGGATTCAAGCTATACAGGTGTATGAATATAGCTGTACGAACATTGAAAGATAGGTACTCTGGATATCACTTGCTGATGATAAAGGATAAAAACTTTCAGTAATATGTGGCATTAATAATCAGAGATAGTCTCACAGCTATAGAAAGGGAGGATGTCTTGGAGGGGTTGTCTACTGAGTGAATGTGGGTGGTAGCCAGAAAAAGGAAGGAAGCAATCATTCACTTGGGAGTATCCATAGGACTCTCCCTCCAATAGCAACAGAGACACTGAGAGGTAGATTTTAGAAAGATGCAAAAATCACAGGCTTCAACTTCGCTAATATTGATTGATGTCGCCTTAGTGCAAAACATTCAGATGGGGCAGAATTTGTTAGATGTATCCAGGAAGCATTCCTGACTCAATATGTGGACAGTTCGACAAGAGCAGAGGCCATATTGGGTTTGGTGCTAAGCAATGAATCAGGTTAGGGCTGAATCATATTGCATCCATAGCATTCTTAACGTGGAGGGGGAGCAACTGGTAGTCATGGTACAAATTGACACCAATGACACTCGTGACATTCGGTTAAAGTAGTGGTCGCCAACCATTCGATCGTGATAGACTGGTCGATCTTTGAGACTTTCCAGTAGATCCCGAAAATAAAAATAAAAATAAATGCACATATACTGTTGTAATGTGAGCATTATAAAAATAAGTAATACTAATTAGGATAATGGTAATACAGCAATACTCCCGCTACGGAAAGCTGTTTGTAAAGAGAGGTTGTTTCCGGGGTTGCAGGATTTTACTTCCATTCGGGGTTGAAGGCCCAGCAATCGTTTTTCACAAAACATGCTGCTCAAAATAAGGCTGCTATTGAAGCATCATTTTGTGTAAGTCACCTTTTGGCTAAACACAAGAAGTTTTTTACAGGTGGCTATTTATTCAAGGAAGCAATGGCCATACTGCCAGAGACTGTTTTTAATGACTTTAAAAACAAAAACGACATCAAAACTGCAATATGTAATATACCGCTTGGCCCTGCAACAGTGACAAGGAGGGCAGAGTCACTGTCAGAGGACATGGATCGATAAGTGTTAAAGGACTTGCACTCTGTGAATATTTTTCACTATAGTTCGAAGAATCCCTGTATGTAATGCAAGCAGCTCAGCTTGTTGTTTGTATTTGTCAGAATGGCTTTCTGGAATTTTACAACAAAGTAGGACTTCTTCACTCTTTTGCACTTAAAGGAGAGAACGAGAGGTGAGGATACTTACAATGAGTTTAAAAAATATGTCCCTGAACATGACATCCCCATTCATAAACTGGTGGCAATTACTACTGCTGGGGCCCCAGCACTGCACAGTTCGCACGTTGGTTTTATAGCACTGTGCCATAGTGACCCTGATTTTCCCGACTTCCTTGATTATCACTATGTCATTCATCAGCAGGCCATGGCTGGGAAGGTCGTGGACTTTTCTCATAGAACCATAGAACATTACAGCACAGAAACAGGCCTTTTGGCCCTTATTGGCTGTGCTGAACTATTTTCTGCCTAGTCCCACTGACATGCATCTGGGCCATAACCCTTCAAACCCCTCTCATCCATATACCTGTCCAAGTTTTTTTTTAAATGTCAAAAGTGAGCCCATATTCACCACTTCATCTGGCAGCTCATTCCACACTCCCACCACTCTCTGCGTGAAGAAGCCCCCCCAATGTTCCCTTTAAACTTTTCCCCCTTCACCCTTAACCCATGACCTCTGTTTTTTTTCTCCTCTAGCCTCAGTGGAAAAAGCCTGCTTGCATTCACTCTATCTATACCCATCTTAATTTTATATATCTCTATCAAATCACCCCTCATTCTCCTATGCTCCAGGGAATAAAGTCCTAACCTTTTTAACCTTTCTCTGTAACTCAGTTTCTCAAGTCCCGGCAACATCCTTGTAAACCTTCTCTGCACTCTTTCAACCTTATTAATATCCTTCCTGTAACTAGGTGACCAAAACTGCACACAATACTCCAAATTCGGTCTCACCAATGCCTTATACAACCTCACCATAACATTCCAACTCTTATACACAATACTTCGATTTATAAAGGCCAATGTACCAAAAGCTCTCTTTATGACCCTATCCACCTGTGATGCCACTTTTAGGGAATTATGTATCTGTACTCCCAGATCCCTCTGTTCTACTGCACTCCTCAGTGTCCTACCATTTACCTTGTGTGTTCTACCTTGGTTTGACCTTCCGAAGTGCAATACCTCACACTTGTCCACATTAAACTCCATCTGCCATTTTTCAGCCCATTCCTCCAACTGGTCCAAATCCCTCTGCAAGCTTTGAAAACCTTCCTCACTGTCCACTACACCTCCAATCTTGTATCATCAGCAAATTTGCTGATCCAATTTACCACATTATCATCCAGATCATTGATATAGATGACAAATAACAATGGACCCAGCACTGATCCCTGTGGCACACCACTAGTCACAGGCCTCCACTCAGAGTAGCAATCCTCCACTACCACTCTCTGGCTTCTCCCATTGAGCCAATGTCTAATCCAATTTACCACCTCTCCATGTATACCTAGCGACTGAATCTTCCTAACTAACCTCCCATGTGGGACCTTGTCAAAGGCCTTACTGAAGTCCATGTATACAACATCCACTGCCTTCCCTTCATCCACTTTCCTGGTAACTTCCTCAAAAAACTCTGATAGATTGGTTAAACATGACCTACTACGCACAAAGCCATGCTGACTTTTTCTAATAAGTCCCTGTCTATCCAAATACTTGTAGATCCTATCTCTTAGTATTCCTTCCAATAATTTACCTACTACCGATGTCAAACTTATCGGCCTATAATTTCCCAGCTTACTTTTTGAGCCTTTTTTAAACAACGGAACTACATGAGCTATCCTCCAATCCTCCGGCACCTGACCCGTGGATATCGACATTTTAACTATGTCTGCCAAGGCCCCTGCAATTTGAACACTAGTCTCCTTCAAGGACCGAGGGAATACCCTGTCAGGTCCTGGGGATTTATCTACTCTGATTTGCCTCAAGACAGCAAGCACCTCCTCCTCTTTAATCTGTATAAGTTCCATGATCTCCCTACTTGTTTGCCTTGTTTCCATAGACTCCATTCTAGTTTCCTTAGTAAATACAGATGCAAAAAACCCATTTAATATCTCTCCCATTTCTTTTGGTTCCATACATAGCTGACCACTCTGATCTTCAAGAGGACCAATTTTATCACTTACTATCCTTTTGCTCTTAACATAGCTGTAGAAGCTCTTAGGATTATCCTTCACCCTGACTGCCAAAGCAACCTCATGTCTTCTTTCAGCTTTCCTGATTTCTTTATTAAGTATTTTCTTACTCTTTTTATACTCCTCAAGCATCTTATTTCCTCCCTGTTGCCTATACATGTTATATATCTCTCTCTTCTTCTTTATCAGAGTTCCAATATCCCTCGAGAACCAAGGTTCCTTATTCCTATTCATTTTGCCTTTAACCCTTACAGGAACATACAAACTCTGCACTCTCAAAATTTCTCCTTTGAAGACCTCCCACTTACCAATCACATCCTTGCCAGAGAATAACCTGTCCCAATCTACATTTTTTAGATCCTTTCTCATTTCTTCAGATTTGGCCTTTTTCCAGTGTAATACTTCAACCCAAGGACCAGATCTATCTTTATCCATGATCAAGTTGAAACTAATGACGTTATGATCACTGGAACCAAAGTGTTCCCCTACACACACTTCCGTCACCTGCCCTAACTCATTTCCTAATAGGAGATCTAATATTGCATCCTCCCTAGTTGGTACATCTATATATTGATTTAGAAAACTTTCCTGAACACATTTCACAAACTCTAACCCATCTAGACCTTTAACAGTATGAGAGTCACAATCAATGTGTGGAAAATTAAAATCCCCTACAATCACAACTTTCTGTCTCCTGCAGTTGTCTGTTATCTCTCTGCAGATTTGCTCCTCCAATTCTCGCTGACTATTGGGTGGTCTATAATACAACCCTGTTAATGTGGTCATACCTTTCCTGTTTCTCAGCTCCACCCATATGGCCTCAGTAGACAAGCCCTCTAATCTGTCCTGCCGAAGCACTGCTGTAACATTTTCCCTGACTGGCAAAGCCACCCCCGCACCCTTCATCCCCCTGCCTCTATCACGTCTGAAACATTGGAACCCTGGAACATTGAGCTGCCAGTCCTGCCCCTCCCGTAGCCAAGTTTCAGTAATGGCTATGATGTCATAATTCCACGTGTCAATCCAGGCCCTCGGCTTGTCTGTCTTTCCCACAATACTCCTCGCATTGAAATATACACACCTCAGAAGATTATTACCACCACACACAACCTTACTATTTGTGACTTTGCATGAACTACTAACATCATTTATTTTTACCCCTGTTCCACTATCTACTCTGGCACTCTGGTTCCCATCCCCCTGCAAATCTAGTTTAAACCTCCCCAATAAGCCTCCCTGCAAGTATATTGGTGCAACCCGTCTCTCTTGCACAGGTCCCACCTGCCCCAGAAGAGGTCCCAATGATCTAGAAATCTGAAACCCTGCCCCCTACACCAGTTTCTCAGCCACATGTTCATCTGCCAGAGCATCCTACTCTTACCCTCACTGACACGTGGCACAGGCAGCAATCCGGAGATTACTACCCTCGAGGTCCTGTTTTTCAACTTCCTATCAAGCTCTCTGTACTCACTCTTCAGGACCTCCTGACTCTTTCTACCTATGTCATTGGTACCGTTGTGTACCACGACATCTGGCTGATCTCCCTCCCACTTCAGAATGCTGTGCACGCGATCAGAGACATCCCTGACCCTGGCACCCAGGAGGCAACAAACCATCCGGGAGTCTCTGTCACGACCACAGAGTGACAGAGTCCCCTGACTAAGGAGTCCCCTATCACTACCGCTCTCCTCTTCTTCCTCCCTCCCTTCTGCACTGCAGAACCAGACTCAGAGCCAGAGATCCGGCTGCCGCAGCTTGTCCCAGGTAAGCCATCCCCTCCAACAGTATCCAAATCGGTATACCTGTTTTGGAGGGGAATGGCCACAGGGAAACCCTGCACTACCTGCCCTTTCCCCTTCCCTCACCTGACGGTAACCCAATTACCTGTGCCCTGTTCCTTAGGTGTAACTACCTCCCGGAAGCTACCATCTATAAACTGCTCAGTCTCCCGAATGATCCGGAGGTCATCCAGCTCCTGCTCCAGTTCCCTAATGCGGTCTATTAGGAGCTGCAGCTGGATGCTTTTCTTGCAGGTATCGTTGTCAGGGACACCGGAGGGCTCCCTGACTTCCCACATCCTGCAAGAGGAGCTTGCCAACATCCTGCCTGGCATATTCTCTAGTCTGAACAAAAAAAAAGAAAAACAGAAACTTACCAGAACCTACCCTCGCCTCTGCCTGTTTCTCGCCGAAGCCTGATTGAGCCAAAGCCGTCCCACTCCGACTCAGTCCACTCCAATGATGGCCGCTGTATATGGCAGTCTTTCTTTTAAACCTAGGCGTGCTATGTCATGCGCCTGAGCAGTCTAGCTTCTTTTCCCTGATCAGTTAAACAAAAGAAAAACGACTTTCCCTCAGCGATGCTTCAGTCTTCCACTCTCAGCCTCTTGCTTCGATTGTAATGACACTGATGGTCAAACTGATAAACTTGATTTGAGCAAAAGCGCTTCAGTACTGCTTATTCAAGGTGTTATTGGATGAACTCGATGCCGCTTACAGAGACTTACTCTGATGTTCGGTGGTTGAGTTGCAGCAAAGTACTGCAATGATTTGTTGACTTGCTGCCTGAGATTAAGACTTTCTTGTCGACAAGAAACGAGGAGCACGAAGAACTGTCGGATGATGCATGGCTAGTGGATGTAGGGTTTCTGACAGACCTAACGGCTAAATTAAACGTACTTAACAACGAGCTCATGGGAAAAGACTGACACCTGCCCCACATGATAAGTGCAGTAAATGCGTTTAAGGCCAAGCTCGGTGTTTGGATTTCAGTGTTTTGTGGAGGTAAACAGCATGAAAGATATTGCTGCATTTATTTAAAACCCATTTCTGCCAATCGATATAGAACAGATAGCAGCCAAATTCCAGCAAGTATTTGGTGTGCCAAGTGATATTGAAATGGAAATAATTGATTTGCAAAATGACATTTTGCAAAATCAAGGTACGGTGACTTTTGGGGCTTGTCAGCAGGGAGAAGTTTCCTCATCTCACCCCATGTGCACTAAAATTCAGTGCCTACTCCGGGTCAAGTTATCTGTGTGGAATTGCATCTTTACAGATGAAAATTATTAAATCTAAGTACAGGAGCTGTCTTACTGACAAGCACCTCACAGACCATCTCAGAATTAAAGGTATGAAGTATTGTAATATTCTTAAAGAAAGACAGCTATGGCCTGTTTGATATGCTAGTTACAGTGTTTTCTTGGTTGAATTAATTTGAAAGTTTGACAAAAGCATTCTATGTAATTCAAATGCAATTAGCCCAAATAAAGGGCCTCAAGTTGGAAGTGCAATCTGAGCTGTTTTTTCTGAATGATTTAGTAGGTTGATCTTGCTTTCACTAAGGGGATCTTGGGCTGACAAAGGTTTGTGACCACTAGGTTAAAGGATGGGGTACTGAGGAGAGAATATAGGAAGCTAGAAAGCTAAAAAGCAGGGCCTGAAGGGTGGTAGCCTCTGGATTGTTGCCTATGTCATGCATCAGTGAGGGTAAGAATAAGATGAATGTATGGCTGAAGAACTGGTGTAGGGGACAGTGTTTCAGATTTGTGGCTCATTGGGATCTACCTCTTCTGGAAAAGGCATGAACTATTATACAAAAGGGATGATTTACACCTGAATTCAAGGGGGACCAATATCCTTACAAGCAGGTTTGCTAGAGCTGTTTTACAGGGTCTAACCTAGTTTGGCAGATGGACAGGAAGCAGAGTGATGGGTCAGAGTATGATGAGCCAGTTGGTATAAAGGTAGATGCGCCATGTAGAGAGACTGTGAGGACGGATCAACAGTGGAAAGGGCACAATTGCAGCCAGTTGGTTGGGTTGAAGTGTGTCTATTTTAATGTGAGAAGTGTCAGGAACAAGGCGATGAACAGCGCATGGGGCAGTGACATTGTGGCCATTACAGACTCATGGTAGTCCCAAAGGGAGGATGTCTGATGGATGTTCCAGGGTTTACATGTTTCAAAAAGGACAGCGAGGGAGTGTAATGAGGTGGGGGAGTGGCATTGCTAATCAGAAATACTATCACAACTGCAGAAAGCGGGACATCTTGGAGGGATTGTCTACTGAATCAGTTAGGTAGAAGTTAGAGACAGGAAGGGAGCATATCCAATAAACCTCCCAATAGCAAAGAGACACTGAGGAGTAGATCGAGAGACAGATTTCGGAAAGATGCAAAAATAACAGGGTTTTTATCATGGGGGCTTCAACTTCCCTAATTTTCATTGGCACTTCCTCAGTGCAAAATGTTTAGATGGTGTGGAATTTGTTAGTAAATTTAGCTAGGATTCCTGACACAGTATATAGATGGGCCAACCAGAGGAAGTGGTTGAAGGAGGACTTTCATGGGGTTCTAGATAATGTTGTCCCATTGAGGCAGGGAAAGAATGGTAGGTTGCATGTGAAGGAAGCATGGTTGAAAATGAGGAGGACCACCTAGTCAAGAGGAAGAAAGAAGCATACTTAAGGTGCAAACACCATGAAATCTGCAGATGCTGGAAAATATTTGAACAACACACACAAAATGCTGGTGGAACACAGCAGGCCAGGCAGCATCTATAGGGAGAAGCACTGTCGACATTTTGGGTTCGTCCTGACGAAGGGTTTCAGCCCGAAACATTGACAGTGCTTCTCCCTATAGATGCTGCCTGGCCTGCTGCATTCCACCAGCATTTTGTGTGCGTTGTTAGCATACTTAAGGTATAGGAAGCAAGGATTGGACAGAGCTCTAGTAAGATACAAAGTAGCCAAGAGGGAGCTTAAGAATAGACTTAGAAGACCTAGAAGGGACATGAGAAAGCCTTGTTCAGTAGGATTATGGAATACACCTAGATGTTTTAAACATACATGAAGAACAGGAGGATGACTTGAGTGAGGGTGGAACTGATCAGGGATGAAAAAGGAAACATATACCTGGAGTCAGACGAATCAGGGGAAGTCCTTAATGAATACTTTCTTCAGTATTCACTAGTAAGAGGGCCTTTGATGAATGTGAAATCAGCATAGAACAGGCTGCTATGCTGAAACATGTAGAAGTTAAGAAAGAGGATATGCTGGAACTCTTGACAAACATTTTGATAGATAAGTCCTCAAGGCTGGATGGGATTTATCCTACATTACTACAGGAAGTAAGGAAAGAGATTGCTGCACCTTGGCAATGATCTTCATGTCGTCCCTGGCCACAGGAGTAGTACTAGAAGATTGGAGATTGGAAAATGTTATTCCTTTTTGAAAGGAAGGGAGTAAGGTAAACCTGGGAATTATAGACCAGTGAGTCTGATGTCAGTGGTGAGCAAACTACCAGAGTGGATTCCTAGACACATGATTTACAAGCATCAGAAGATACAGTCTGATTAGACTATGTATTCTTCAGGTTTGTTAAGGTTGTTATAGCCAGGGGTGGTAGTGGGAATAAGCACCCACTGTCTATTAAATTCTCCTAATGGCGTGCATCTCAAATAGCCTCTGACCACTAAGTCAGAGTCCTGACTAAGTCCTGGTCTTCATGTGTGGTTCAGTTACAAAGCTCAGTGACAGAAGTAGGGCCATAGGTGGGTTACTACCTTAAAACCAGTCGCTTCGGGAAGATGGGGCTCATCAGCTGTGGTTGACAGCTCATCTAAGAGAAAGAAAACTCTGATCTCAAACCTCTGCTACCTTGTGACTATAACCACTCACAGGGAACAATTCAGGAGTAAACCCCCAGGAAAAATCCAGAGCTACGACCCCTAAGGCAGTCTTCCGTTGAGTTCAACACTGACTGGCAATTCCTGTGACACCGCTGGTGCCAAACTGTATTGGACTCTGTGGTTTGTTTGGATTCATCAGCTTCATGGAGAAGGGGAACAATGGGCAACAATTTGCTCTCCATATCGTACTGCCCTGTCTTGTGTATCACGTAGACACAGGGGATGTAACATCCACTGAGAGCCTTGAGTCTGATCAGGGATAGTCTGATCAGGGATGCCACATGAGCCTGATTCAATTCTTTGAGGAAGTGACAAAATAAATTGATGAAGGTAGGGCAGTGGATGTGATGCATGTGGACTCTAGTAAGACATTTGATAAGATAGGCTCATTCAGAATGCCAGGAGGCATGGGATCCAGGGAAAGACAGCTGTGTGGATTCAGAATCGCTCTCCCACAAAAAGGATATGGAGGTAGTACATAGAGCCTATTATTCCCGGAGGTCGGTGACCATGGGTCTTCCATAGAGATCTGTTCTGGCATCCCTACTTCCTGAGATATTTATAAACTACTTGGATGAAGAATTGGAAGGATGTGTTAGTAAGTTTGCAGATGACTTGAAGATTGGAGGTACTATGTAGGAGGTTATTGAGGGTTTCAACGGAGCATTGATGGGATGCAGAGCAGGATTGAGCAGGGCAGATGGAGTTCAATCCTGAAAGATGTAAAGTGAGGTTAATCTTGAAGGCACAATACAGGGTGAATGGCAGAATTCTTAACAGTGTGGGGTCCACGTTCATAGATCCCTCAAAGCTGCAGTGCAAGTCGATAGGGTAGTTAAGAAGGCACAGGGTGTGTTGGGTTTCATGACTGGAGGAATTGTATTTAAGAGCTGCCCCCTGACACTCCAGTTAGAACACAGTTGAAGTGGGACGTCACGGTAGCGTAGCAACTATATCACAGCTCAGGGCATTAGAGTTCAGAGTTCAATTCCAGAATCCTCTGTAAGCTAGTTTGTATGTTTTTTTCTGTATGTTTGTGAGTTTCCTCTGGGTGCTTTGATTTTTTCCCCCACAGTCCAGAGACGTACCGGCTAGTGGGTTAATTGGTCATTTGTAAATTGTCCCATGAGTAGGCTAGAGTGAAGTCGGTGTGTAGCTGACTCAAAGGGTCTATCCTGTGCTGTATCTCTGAACAAATAAATCAGTACTGGGTTCTTCTGGTTACCTCACTATCCGAAGGACGTGTAAGCTTTAAGAGAGGGTCCAATGTAAGTTTATCAGGATCTGCCTGTAATTAGAGAGTATCTCTTATGAGGATATGTTGACCAAGCCTGGGCTTTTCCCTTTGGAGCCAAGGAGAATGAGAAAATACTTGATAGAGGTGTACGAAATGTTAAGTGGCATAGATAGAGTGGACAGCCAGATACATGTTCCCAGAGTAGCAATGACTAGTGCGAAGGATATAACTTTAAGGTGTAGAGGGGGAATGTCATAGGTAGTTCTTTTTTTACACAGAGAGTGGGAACATACAGTTAAGGTGATGGTTGATGCAGATACATTAGGAACATTTAAGGAACTCTTAGAAAGGCAAGTGGACATGGAAACATGAATAGCTGTGTGGCAGGGAAGGTTTAGACTAATATAAGTGTACGTTAAAGAGTTGGCATGACATCGTGATCTGAAGGGCCTGTGGGCTGCTCTACTGTACTGATCTATGCACTATGTTCTAATGTGGCAGAAGGTGTGTTGTGGTGTGCTCACAGTTGATAACTTCCAATTCTGCAGCATCTTTTGCAATGAAGGACTTGCCTAGGTTATACCTGTTAGTATAACTAACAATTTTGGAGATATTCAAAATGAAATGTAAAGGGACTGCACAAAGTCCATTTACAATGTTGACAATGGTTTCCTAAAAATGGCTGCCTGGATTGATGGGGAGGTAAAGAATGCATATAGCATATATAGCATGTAATGTTAAAATTGTACAAGGCATTGGTAAGGCTGAATTTGGAGAATCGTGTACAGTTCTGGTCACTGAATTATAGGAAAGATATCAACAAAATAGAGAGAGTACAGAGAAGATTTACTAGAATGTTACCTGGGTTTCAACACCTAAGTTACAGAGAAAGGTTGAACAAGTTAGGTCTTTATTCTTTGGAGCATAGAAGGTTGAGGGGGGACTTGATAGAGGTATTTAAAATAATGAGGGGGATAGATCGAGTTGACGTGGATAGGCTTTTTCCAATGAGAGTAGGGGAGATTCAAACAAGAGGACATGATTGAGAGTTAGGGGGCAAAAGTTTAAGGGTAACATGAGGGGGAATTTCTTTACTCAGAGAGTGGTAGCTGTGTGGAATGAGCTTCCAGTAGTAGTGGTAGAGGCAGGTACAGTATTGTCATTTAAAGTAAAATTGGATAGGTATATGGACAGGAAAGGAATGGAGGGTTATGGGCTGAGTGCAGGTCAGTGGGACTAGGTGAGTGTAAGCGTCGACACGGACTAGAAGGGCCGAGATGGCCTGTTTCCGTGCTGTAATTGTTATATGTTATATTTACAAGGCACTCAGGTCAAGTGGCAGCAGCTTATGTCGCAGTGTTATTACTATTGATTTAGAACATATAGACAATAGACAATAGGTGCAGAAGTAGACCATTCGGCCCTTCGAGCCTGCACCGCCATTTTGAGATCATGGCTGATCAATTACTATCAATACCCAGTTCCTGCCTTGTCCCCATATCCCTTGATTCCCCTATCCATAAGATACCTATCTAGCTCCTTCTTGAAAGCATCCAGAGAATTGGCCTCCACTACCTTCTGAGGCAGTGCATTCCAGACCCCCACAACTCTCTGGGAGAAGAAGTTTTTCCTTAACTCTGTCCTAAATGACCTACCCCTTATTCTCAAACCATGCCCTCTGGTACTGGACTCTCCCAGCATCTGGAACATATTTCCTGCCTCTATCTTGTCCAATCCCTTAATAATCTTATATGTTTCAATCAGATCCCCTCTCAATCTCCTTAATTCCAGCGTGTACAAGCCCAGTCTCTCTAACCTCTCTGCGTAAGACAGTCCAGACATCCCAGGAATTAACCTTGTGAATCTACGCTGCACTTCCTCTACAGCCAGGATGTCCTTCCTTAACCCTGGAGACCAAAACTGTACACAATACTCCAGGTGTGGTCTCACCAGGGCTCTGTATAAATGCAAGAGGATTTCCTTGCTCTTGTACTCAATTCCCTTTGTAATAAAGGCCAACATTCCATTAGCCTTCTTCACTGCCTGCTGCACTTGCTCATTCACCTTCAGTGACTGATGAACAAGGACTCCGAGATCTCTTTGTATTTCTCCCTTACCTAACTCTACACCGTTCAGATAATAATCTGCCTTCCTGTTCTTACTCCCAAAGTGGATAACCTCACACTTGTTCACATTAAACGCCATCTGCCAAGTATCTGCCCACTCACCCAGCCTATCCAAGTCACCCTGAATTCTCCTAACATCCTCATCACATGTCACACTGCCACCCAGCTTAGTATCATCAGCAAATTTGCTGATGTTATTTTCTATGCCTTCATCCAAATCGTTAACGTAAATGGTAAACAGCTGTGGTCCCAATACCGAGCCCTGTGGCACCCCACTAGTCACCACCTGCCATTCCGAGAAACACCCATTCACCGCTACCCTTTGCTTTCTATCTGCCAACCAGTTTTCTATCCATGTCAATGCCTTCCCCCCGATTTTACCCACCAATCTCCTATGTGGGACCTTATCAAATGCCTTCTGAAAATAGCATAAGGTTTGCATTCATTTCTGGTCAACCCATTCTCGGGAGTATGTGAAAGCTTTGGGAAGAGTGTAGAAGAGCTGTACCAGGATGCAGCCTGGGTTAGGGAAACATAGTATAGGGAGAGCTTGGACAAATTTGTAATAGAGTCATAGAAAAGCACAGCAGAAAAACAGGCCTTTGGCCCATCTAATCCATGCCAAACCGTTTAAACGACCTATACCCATCAACCGGCATCCGGACCATAGCCTCCATACCCCTCCTATTCATATACCTATCCAAACTCATATGCACCACTTGCACTGGCAGCTCATTCCACCCACACTCTCGGAGTGAAGAAGTTTCCTTTCATCTTCCCGTTAAACATTTCACCTTTTACCCTTAATGCATGGCCTCCATTTGTAGTCCCATCCAACCTTGTTGAAAAAATCTTGCTTGTATTTATCCTATTTATACCCTATAGATAATTTTGTATACCTCTATCATATCTTCTCTCAATCTTTTATGTTCCAAGGAATAAAGTCTTAACCTTTCCTTACAACTCAAGTCATCCAGTCCTGACAACATACTTGTAAATTTTCTCTGCAGTCTTTTAACCTTGTTTACATCTGTTCCTGCAGCTAGATGACCAAAACGGCACACAATACTCCACATTAGGCCTCACCAACATCTTAACAACTTCAACATAACATCCCTGTACGAAAGACTTTGATTTATGAAGGCCAATATGCCAAAAGCTTTCTTTATGACTCTATCTACCTGTGTTGCCAGTTTCAATGAATTATGGACCTGTATTCCTTGTTTCCTTTGTTCTAACACACTACCCTTCAGTGTCCTACCCTTCAGTGTGTAAGACCAATCCTAGTTGGTCCTACCGAATTGAAACACTTGTCTGCATTAAACTCCATCTTCCATTTTTCAGCTTATTTTTCCAGCTGGTCCAGACCCCACTGCAAGCTCTGATAGCCTACCTCACTGTCCACTCCACCCCTAGTCTTGGTGTCATCCACAAATTTGTTGATCCAGTTAACCAGCAATGGACCCAGCAATGATCCCTGCAGCACTCCATCAGTCATAAGCCACCAGTCAGAGAGGCAACCATCTACTACCACTGTCTGGCTTCTCCCCCAAATCCAATGTCTAATTCAACCTCATCTTGAATGCCAAGTGACTGAACTATTGTGACTAAACTCCCATGCAGGACCTTGTCAAATGCCTTGCTAAAATCCATGTAGACAACATCCACTGCCTTCCCTTCATCAACTTTCCTGGTAACTTCCTCAAAAAACTCTGTAGGATTAGTTAGACACAACCTACCACACACAAAGTCATACTGACTATCTCTAATCAGTCCCTGTCTATCCAAACATTCATATATCTGGTCCCTTAGACTGTCTTCCAATGACTTTCCCACTACTGATATCAGGTTCACCAGTCTATAATTTCCTGGGTTAATCTTAGAGCCTTTTGTAAACAGCGGAACAACATTGGAAATCCTCCAACCCTCTGGTCCCTCACCTGTCACTAAGGATGGTGTAAACATCTCTGCTCAGACCCTGCAATTTCTGCACTTGCCTCCCGCAGGGTCTGAGGGAACACCTTGTCAGACCCTTGAGATTTGTCCACCCTGATCTGCCTCAAGACAGCAAGCACCTGCTCCTCTGTAATCTGTATCAGGTCCATTACCTTAATGCTGCTTTGCCTCACTTCAATAGGCTTTGTATCCATCTCCTGAGTAAATACAGATGCAAAAAAAAAATCCATTTAATATCTTCCCCATCTCTTTCACCCCACTCATAGATTGCCATTCTGATCTTCCAGAGGTCCAATTTTGCAATCCTTGACTCTTAATATATTTGTAGAATCCCTTAGGATTCTTCTTCGCTCATACCTTTGTTTAGTCCTCCTGATTTCTTTCTTAAATATTCTCTTGCATTTTGTATACTCCATAAGTACCTCATTTGATTCCACTTGTCTATACCTGTTACACACCTCCTTTTTATTCTGAACCAGGGCTTCAATATCTCTTGAAAACCAAGGTTCCCTAAACCCATCACCTTTACCTTTTATTCTGACAGGCGCATACAAGCTTTGTATTCTTAAAATTTCACTTTTGAAAGCCTCCCACTTACCAAGTACAACTTTGCCAGAAAACAACCTTTCCCAATCCACACTTGCCAGATCTGTTCTGATACCACCATAATTGGCCTTTCTCCAATTTAGAATCTCAACTCATGGACCAAATCTATCTTTTTCCACACTTACTTTGAACATAATAGCATTATGATCACTAGATGCAAAGTGTTTCCCTACACAAACTTCTGTCACCTGTCTTGTCTGATTCCCTAATAGGAGATCAAGTATTCCACACTCACTCATTGGGACTGATATATACTGATTAAGGAAACTTGCCTAAATACATTTGACAAACTCTATCCCATCCAGTCCTTTTACAGTGTGGGAGTCCCAGTCAATCTATGGATAGTTAAAATCATCCACCTTAACAACCTTATGTTTCTTGCAACAGTTTGCGATCTCTCTACAACTTTGTTCCTCTAAATCCCACGGACTGTTGTGGTCAATAATATATTCCCATTAACGTGGTCATGCATTGTGTTATTTCTTTGGAACTGTGGAGGCTGAGAGGAGATCTGATAGAAGTTTATAAGATTATGAGAGGAATAGATAGAGTAGGCTACCAGTATCTTTATGCCCAAGGTAAAGGGCATGCATTTGTGCAGTGCATGATTATTTTGTGATTAAATCCATTGCTAGTTAAATTTAGCATTTAATTATGAAATAGTTCAGCACAAAATAGTGGAGCAAAAAACTTTCCCTGAGCCAAATTGTTCTATGTTCTGTCATATCACATGTTTTGATTTCAACTATCTTGCAGAAACTTTCCCAACCCTATTACTACAGGAAATACTGGAGCAAGATGGCTTCAGCAAATCCAAAGATGACCTGGCCTACTTTGTCGTAGCCCTCCCTCACATATTATTTGTCTACTTGCAATGTTCTGTAACTGCAATCTTATGAGACCACAAGACCATAAGATATAGGCCAGAATTAAGCCATTTGGCCTATTGAGTCTGCTCCACCATTTAAAAATGGCTGATCCATTTACCCTCTCAGCCCCAATCTCCTGTCTTCTACCTGTATCCCTTCATGCCCTGATCAATCAAGAATTTATCAACCTCTGCCTTAAATATACCCAATGGCTTGACCTCTACAGCCACCTGTAGATCCCCGTGTGATTTTATATTGATGTGTTGTTGCTGGTGCATGAAACTATTACCCATGTTGTTAGTTGCCTTTGAAATGTGATTTTCACTGTTTATTTAAAGTTCAGAAGTTTGAATATATTTAGAACCATACTGTTGCAAATATTGAATTATTGGTGTCACATATACAGTGAAAAGCTTTTGTTTTGTGTGTCCTCCACACAGATTGTGGACATAAGTACATTAAAATAGTAAAAGCAAAATAATGCAAGATAAAGGCCTAGATAAAGTAAATGTGGAAAAGAAGTTTCAGGCCAAAACCCTTCAGGACCCGCTGAAGGGCCTCGGTTCGAAATGTTGACTGTACTTTTTTCCGTGGATGCTGCCTAGCCTGCTGAGTTCCTCCAGCATTTTGTGTTAACTTTTACTTAGTTAGATTTTCCTTAAATATGTTTAAACACTTTTCCAAATGCTTTCAAGTGATAAAATTTCTTATTTTTCATTAATTTTCAATGCATTTTAATTGTTTCAATAAGGGGTCTTCAATGTTTTTGACAAAAGGGAATGGGGGGAGCTGCAAGCATTTCTCTCAGTTGTTTTGCGGAGGGATTTAATCAACCTGACAATAGTAGGTTAACAAGGTCCCACAGCAGAGCGAAGATCTACTATTTCTATAAAGAATTTACATCCCAACATGTTAATGTTTGGGAATCTACATATTACCTATGCAATAGATGAACACCCTTCAGCCCATTGAGTTTATGTCAGCTCCCTCCATTTCATTCTCCCACTTCTTGTTCCCTTGTACCCTATTCACTCTGAGATGCCCATGAACTCTTCTCTGATCCTCTTGAATACAGATGTTTCTAAATGTGTCAGTACTGATTAGGGACAGCAGCAAAGTCTGGCCCAACGAATATGGACATTTTCACAAAAGCAAAGAAAAACATGCATACAGTGCTATTCACAGTTCAGGCGTTTTAAAGTGTAGCCCTGTTGTAAATTAGGAAATCCAGTTTGCTTTTAACAAACATCCACAAACAGCAATATAATAACAATATAGAAATGGCCTAGGAATTAAATGAGGGATGTTTTGCGAATTGCGATATAATCACTTTAAGAAATCATAATAGTGCTTCCTTACTGTGTTCTACTCACCCCACAAATTCTGAGCTCACAGCTGCTGCCCCATTCGCACACTCCAGCTAGCAAGTTGATCAGTGCTGTCTGTGGCAGGACCACGAGCCACCATGAGGGTGAAGGAGATGGAAATAGCATGCAAAAGTGGGGAGGGTTTGTGCAAAGTTGAGGGAAGAAAATTGAGGTGGGTATCTAGGGCATAGTCACATGTTAATTAGTGTAATTTTGTGGGGTCATGTGCTAAAGAGTGGCCAATAAGTCCTTTAGTCTTGATAGCCCACAGTATGATTAGACCCCTCCATAAGATTCCCTTCAGCTTCCTACTTCCCCTTCTTAGTGCAGATGATTGAACAAGGCATTGCATATTAAAATCAGTGTTGGGGAGTCTTTGAAAATGAGGATGAATTGATGTTGAAGCAGGAATCCTTCAACTCATGAATGGTGCTCAGCTTTTAGCTTGACTTATTCCTTGATTACCAGTGAGTAAACAATAGAGGTTATTGATTGCAGGTTTTGTTGGTATATCAACACACATTGATGATATTAACGAACACACTAAAGATGACACTGGCGTTAGGGTGAACCATGATAACCATTGCTCTTCTTCAGAATACGGCAGTATGATTTTTACATCCAGCTGACATAGCTGAACGGTAGACTGTTTACCGTCTTCATTCTGCCCCAAGTCTCAGCCCCAAATGTCTTTTTCAGTCTCTAGAGTAGGACTTCCAACCACATTATGGCACAGCGAGTGGAGCTGCTATCTTACTGCTCTCGTGAGCTGGGTTCAGTTGTAGCCTCTGCCACTGTCTATGTGGAGTCTACATGTTCTCCACTCAATGCATGAATTTCTCTGGGTGCTCCAGTTTCTTCTAACATCTCCAGACTTTTAAATTGCTGGGTTAGCTGACCACTATAAATTTACTCTAGGACATGTGTGGGTTAGGAACTGTAGGAGTTGGGTAGAGTAAAATGGGGTTAGTATGCACTCACTGGGCTGAAGGTCCTGTCTTAGTGCCGCATGATTTATGACTCTGATTTTGTGGTTAAATTCTTGCTGGGACTATGAGTGTAACCAGCTGAGGCCACGGCTAACGTAAAAAATTAAAGCGGCATCGCGTCATTTTAAAACTGATCTATAATTTCTCAGCAAATCCTTAATAATTTGACTGTAGGAAGCAAAAATTCAAAATATGACAGCAAAAAGCATGGTATTATGAAATAAATTCTTTGAGATTGTGTCCCTCAAATATTGGTGATTCATTTCTGTACCCGCTATATGGTGCATATTGATTCATTGCTGAGAAGTATCGAATCCCACCTTCAGGGCAACGTTTCATTAATATTTGATCAGCTAGAAATGAATCTAAAATAAAAATATACAGCTTGTAAATCTGTAAATAGCTGTCAAATCAAAGAGTTTAAAAATTAACTCAGAAAGAAAATGCTAATGAATGGTTGGGGATTTTTAATTACAACAAAATTGAAAGCTGCTTTAGCTGACAAAGAGGAAAAAAGCTCAGCGATTCCATATAACCATATAACAATCACAGCACGGAAACAGGCCATTCCGGCCCTCCTAGTCCGTGCCGAACTCTTAATCTCACCTAGTCCCACCTACCCGCACTCAGCCCATAACCCTCCACTCCTTTCCTATCCATATACCTATCCAATTTTACCTTAAATGACACAACTGATCTGGCCTCTACTACTTCTACAGGAAGCTCATTCCACACAGCTATCACTCTCTGAGTAAAGAAATACCCCCTCGTGTTTCCCTTAAACTTTTGCCCCCTAACTCTCAAATCATGTCCTCTCGTTTGAATCTCCCCTACTCTCAATGGAAACAGCCTATTCACGTCAACTCTATCTATCCCTCTCAACATTTTAAATACCTCGATCAAATCCCCCCTCAACCTTCTACGCTCCAATGAATAGAGACCTAACTTGTTCAACCTTTCTCTGTAACTTAAGTGCTGAAACCCTGGTAACATCCTAGTAAATCGTCTCTGCACTCTCTCTAATTTATTGATATCTTTCCTATAATTCGGTGACCAGAACTGTACACAATATTCCAAATTTGGCCTTACCAATGCCTTGTACAATTTTAACATTACATCCCAACTTCTGTACTCAATGCTCTGATTTATAAAGGCCAGCGTTCCAAAAGCCTTCTTCACCACCCTATCTACATGAGACTCCACCTTCAGGGAACTATGCACTGTTATTCCTAGATCTCTCTGTTCCACTGCATTCCTCAATGCCCTACCATTTACCCTGTATGTTCTATTTGGATTATTCCTGCCAAAATGTAGAACCTCACACTTCTCAGCATTAAACTCCATCTGCCAACGTTCAGCCCATTCTTCTAACCGGCATAAATCTCCCTGCAAGCTTTGAAAACCCACCTCATTATCCACAACACCTCCTACCTTAGTATCATCAGCATACTTACTAATCCAATTTACCACCCCATCATCCAGATCATTTATGTATATTACAAACAACATTGGGCCCAAAACAGATCCCTGAGGCACCCCGCTAGTCACCGGCCTCCATCCCGATAAACAATTATCCACCACTACTCTCTGGCATCTCCCATCTACTTCATTTCAGTGGTCAGTGTGGATAGAGCGGCTGGAGAGTCTGTTCACTGGCTGAATCCTGGTCAGTGTGGACAGAGTGGCTGAAGGGCTTCTTTCTCTATAACTCTCACTTGCAGAAAGAGACAGCAGAAGTCATTTTCAGTTCTATTTTGGAATTATTATATTTTGCCAAGTAAAATAGATATCTATGTTTGTGTGCAGTGATAATGAAAGAAGCTGACAGAAACAGGATCCAAATTAACAACACAACCTAGCAATTTCATCACTGAATGAGAACATTTATATAAGTGCATCTATATGTCAATTCCAAAATTGTGAGGTGAGCATGGGAACTCAAGGAACTTAAGGAACATTTTGGAATTACCATTGACCAGAAACTCAAAAGGAGCAGCCACAATTCTATTGCAGTTGTTGCAACCACAGGAGGCTGTGTGTTGTAGATAGTGCCAAGAAAAGACAAGTGAAGTTTGTACTGCATTACTCCTTGGATGAATACCAAGGCAGCAATGCTCTAAAGCCTGGTTGGCAATTAGTGGTGGGCGGTGTGCTGCAGGAGTCGGTGTTGGGCCCACAACTGTTAACGATATACATTAACGATGTGGAAGAGGGAACCGAGTGTAGTGTATCTAAGTTTGCTGATGACACCAAACTGAGTGGAAAAGCAAGTTCTGCAGAGATACGGAGAGTCTGCAGAGAAATATAGACAGGTTAAGTGAGTGAGCAAGGGTCCAGCAGATGGAGTATAATGCTGATAAATGCAAGGTCATCCACCTTGGAAGGAAAAGTGGAAGAGCAGATTACTTAAATGATAAAAAAAATTGCAGCATGCTGCTGTGCAAAGGGACTTGGGAGTGCTTGTGCATGAATCACAAATGGTTGGTTTGCAGGTGCAGCAGGTTATGAAAAAGGCAAATGGAACATTGTTAGAGGGATTGAATTTAAGAGCAGGGAGGTTATGCTGCAACTGTACAGGGTGCTGGTGAGGCCACACCTGGAGTACTGCATGCAGTTCTGGTCTCCTTACTTGAGAAAGGACATACTGGTTTTGGAGACAGTGCAGAGGAGGTTCACCAGGTTGATTCCAGAGATCAGGGGGTTAGACTATGAGGAGAGATTGAGTCGCCTGCCACTGTACTCACTGGAATTCAGAAGGATAAGAGGAGATCTTGTAGAAACATATAAAATTATGAAAGGGATAGATAAGAGGCAGGAAAGTTGTTTCCACTAGAAGGTGAGACTAGAGATAGGGGATATAGCCTCAAGATTGTGGGAGTAGATTTAGGATGGAGATGAAGAGGAACTGCTTTTCCGAGAGAGTGGGGAATCTGTCGAATTTTCTGCCTAGTGAAGCAGTGGAGGCTACCTCAGTAAATATACTTAAGACAAGGTTGGATAGATCATTGCATAGTAGGGGAATTAAGGGTTATGAGGAAAAAGGCAGGTAGGTGGAGATGAATCCATTGACAGATCAGCCATGATTTTATTGAATGGCGGAGCAGTCTCGATGGGCCAGATGGCCTACTTCTGCTCTTATTCCTTATGTTCTTTTATTCTAAAGTTCTAAAGCAGCCTGCTTAATTGGCACCCATTCAGAACAATGAAAAGTTAGTTTCCCCACTACAGATGCACGGTGGTTACAGCATGTACCCTTTTAAAAATAAACCACAGTTATTGATCACCAGCTGCAGCTTTCCAACCTGTGACCACTCCATCTAGAAAGCCAAGCGCAGCAGTGTCCAGGAGAATTGACTATGACTAGCAAGTTCTCCTCTGAGGCACTCAGCATCCTGATGTAGAAGTATATGGCCAGTCCTGAACACCAGAGATCCCTCTTGAGTCATATTAGATTTTGTAAAACTTTAGATGAATGACTGGAAGGTCAAAATGATAATTCAGCTCTTTCTGATCTTGTGGCATGCGAGGTCTGTGAGTGAGTAATGGTGTAGAATGACAGAGTAAACGCTGTTAATGTCTGTAAAATGCTTGTAAAAGTAGCTGAATTCTTTCTTAGTCTCAGACACCATTAAATGTGGTTGTCTGTCAAATGGTTTGATAGGTAGCTTCATGGATTATTTTTTGGATCCAGGTTTATCACTTATACATAAACGTTAATATACTTCTGTAAATCCAAGGAATGTTGTGTCTTACAGATAATGAGTTGTAACCATGAAAATGTCTAATTGATTTTTGAGGCTATGCTAAACATTGTGTTGTTGAACACATGTACTGTCTGAAAGAAAGAAACCAGACTGAGTTAATGGAAAGGGAACAAAAGATCAAAGAATTTGTCTGTCCCTGTGTGCCTCCGCATTTGTGAAACTTGTATTTATGGGGATGCCTTTCCCGTTTCATTAGGCTTCAAGCAGGACAGTTTCACTGATCACAATCAGTTTCACTAACGAGTCAAAATTCGAAGTTCCACTGATAACAGCACAATCAAGTGGCGACTAACAATCATGAGCCCCAAAGTCTTTGTGTCTTACAGAATTGTTTGTGGAAATCTTTGTGACTTGCTATGTAGTACGTTGTGTGGTTTATTTGTGTTTTCTGCTTTATGGCAACAAATTAGGCTGAAGATACTTTGTTGTGCTTGTACACTTAATACCACATCTCTTGGACACTTGAAGGTTGGGACTGATTAATCCAGCCCATTACACCTCTCCAGTAGCACCCTGGGAGATCCTTCTACTTCACTTCTTTCTTGTGAGTGCAGTCACAGGAAAGCAGCATCCATCAAAGACCTCCACCAACCCGGCCATAATCTCTTCTCACTACTACCATTGGGCAGGAGGTACAGGAGCCTACACACCCGACCACCAGGTTCAGGAACAGTTACTGCCCTACAAACATCAGGCTCCTGAACCAGTGTGAGTAATTACACTCACCTCAACTCTCAACTAATTCCACAGCCTACAGGCTCACTTTCCAAGACTCTACAAGTCATGTTCTCAGAATTATTTATTTGTTTTTTTTATTGGCACTATTTGTTTTTTTTGTACACTGGTTGTTTGGCAGTCTTTATTTATTAGATTAGATTAGATTCAATTTTATTGTTATTGTGCTGAATACAGATACAAAGCCAATGAAATGCAGTTAGCATCTAACCAGAAATGCAAAGAATAGTGTTATTTACAAAATAACTGTGAATAAAAAGTAAGTGCGAGAGCACACAGATATAAAAGTACTGAGACAGTACAATATGGGTGCAATATTGCTTAGCGCTGTGATGTGAGGTTCAGCAGGGTCACAACCTGCAAAAGATTTTCATAATTTCCATTGTATTTCTTTAATTTCCTGTAAATGCCTGCAAGAAAATGAATCTCAAGGTAGCATATGGTGATATATATATATATATATATTTAGATAATGCATTTCCTTTGACTTTGAAAGGAATGCAGCAATTCAAGAAGGCTTTGCAAGATTTCCCACACACAGTAAAAGCCAACATGTCATTTGATTTCTGAATCACTTGCTGCAGCAGGCTGCCAACACTTTGTGATTTATGCAGAAGAACACCTCGATCCCTCACTTACATAGAACAAATAAAACTGCAAATAATGGGATTTGATCAAAAACGGAAATAGTGGAAGAAATGAGCTAGTTAAGCGGAATCTGTGGAAAGAAATCTGGGCCAGCGACCCATTCTCAAAAATAGAGGACAAGCTGAGCGTGTACAATTTTGAAAGCAGAGCTGGGGGCTGGGGAGGTGTGACAAAAGGGGAGTAAGACAAAAGATCCCATGGATATTGATAACACCTTAAGACTATAAGACATTGGAGCAGAATAAGGCCATTTGGCCCATCAAGTCTGCTCCCCCATTCAATCATGGCTGATCATTTTTTTTCCCTTCTCAACCTCACTCCCCAGCCTTCTCCCGGTAATGATTAATACCATGTCCAGTCAAGAAACTATCTATCTCTGCCTTAAATACACCCAATGACCTGGCCTCCACAGCTGCCTGTGGTAATAAATTCCACAAATTCACCACCCTCTGGCAAAAGAAATTTCTCCGCATCTCTGTTTTAAATGGATGCCCCTCTACTCTGAGGCTGTGCCCTCTTGTCACAGCCCCTCATCATGGGAAACATCCTTTCCACATCTACTCTGTGCAGGCCTTTCAACATTTGAATGGTTTCAGTGAGATCCCCTCCCATCCTTCTAAATTTCAGCAAGTACAGATCCACCCATCAAATCTTCCTTGTATGATAAACCTTTCATTCCCAGAATCATCCTTGTGAACCTCCTCTCCAATGCTAGCACATCTTTTCTGAGATGAGGAGCCCAAAACTGTTCACAATACTCAAGGTGGGGCCTCACCAGTGCCTTACAAAGCCTCAGCATCACATCCCTGCTCTTGTATTCTAGACCTATTGAAATGAATGCTAACATTGCATTTGCCTTCCTCACCACCAACTCAACCCGCAAGTTAACCTTTAGGGTGTTCTGAACAAGTCCCTTTACATCTCAGATTTTTGGATTTTCTCCCCATTTAGAAAATAGTCTGAATATTTATTTCTGCTACCAAAGTGCATGACCATGCATTTTCAAACATTGTATTTTATTTGCCAATTTCTTGCCCATTCTCCTAATCTGTCTAAGTTGTTCTGCATCCTACCTGTTTTCTCAATACTACTTGCCCCTCCACAAATCTTCATATCATCTGCAAACTTGGGAACAAAGCCATCTATTCCATCATCTAAATCATTGATATACAGCATAAAAAGAAGCGGTCCCAACACTGACCCATGTGGAACACCATTAGTCATTGGCAGTCAACCAGAAAGGGATCCTTTTATTTCCACTGGCTGCCTCCTACCAATCAGCCAATGCTCTAACCATTTTAGTAATTTTCCTGTAATACCATGGGCTCTTAACTTGGTAAGCAGCCTCATATGTGGCACCTTGTCAAAGGCCTTCTGAAAATCCAAATATACAACATCTACTACATCCCCTTTATCTATCCTACTTGTAATCTCCTCAGAGAATTCCAACAGGTTCATCAGGCAAGATTTTCCCTTAAGGAAACCATGCTGACTTTGTACTATCTTGTCCTGTGTCACCAAGAACTCCATTACCTCATCCTTAACAATTGACTCCAACATCTTCCCAACCACTGAGGTCAAACAAACTGGTCTATAATTTCCTTTCTGCTGCCTTCCTCCTTTCATAAAGAGTGGAGTGATATTTGCGATTTTCCAGTCCTCCAGAACCATGCCAGAGTCCAATGATTTTTAAAAGATCATTTCTAATGTTGCCACAATCTGTAACAATACCTCTTTCAGAACCCTAGGGTGCAACTTATCTAGTCTGGCTGAAAAGAGCATGGGTACTGTCCATTAGTGAGGCATTTCAAAAAGACTGCGTGCGAAAGGAACATGATAGTGGGAGCTTATCTGAAGTTGAGGATTTCAGTGTTTATCCAGAAGGTTGAAAAATGTCCAGATTGTTGATCTCATATTTTGTAATAACTTATGTACATTGGGATGGTAGTGCAGGAGACTATAGACAGATAGGTTGGAAAGGAACTGGGATTGGGAATTGAAGCAGCAGGCAGAAGGAAACTTGAATCACGTTTGCACATGGAGCATGGTTGTTCTGTGAAGTGACATGCAAAAACTGCTAGAGGTACTCAGTATTTTGTCTGTGTTGCTCTGGATTTCCAGCATTGTATTAATGCTCTGTGAAACAATTGTCCAAACTGTGTTTGTGTTCTACAGCGTAGAGGAGGTCACAATCGTGAACACCAAATGTAGTGGATTAGGTTGTCAGAAGTGGAAGAGAACTGTTGCTTCACCTGGAATTACTGACCGCACCCCCTCCCCGGGTGGTGAGAATTACTGATCGCCCCCCCGGGTGGTGAGAATTACTGATCACCTCCCCGGGTGGTGGGAATTACTGATCACCCCCTCCCCGGGTGGTGGGAATTACTGATCACCCCCTCCCCGGGTGGTGGGAATTACTGATCACCCCCCCAGGTGGTGGGAGTTACTGATCACCACCCCCCCCCCCCGAGTGGTGGGACAGGAAGACTTGTCTGTTCATTTCACCTCTGTCTTTAACCCTACCTGTAACTCTTGACCAAATCTAAATTAGCTTTTTGCCGATGTGACATACTGCTTGAAGGAACAATCCTGACCCTCCACAGGCCCCTCTTTTATTTATTTATTGTTTCTAGCCCATTGAGCTGCAACCCACAGATGTAAGCCTAGCCTAATCAGGGGAAATTTTGTAATACTACTAACTGGTACATCTTTGGAATGTGGGAGGAAACCGGAGCACTCGGAGGAAACCCGTGTGCTTACAGGGTGGAACATTCAAGCCCCTCACAGCCGGCATCAGAATGGAGACCCAGACTGAGTGCTGGACCTGTTATCATGTTATGCTACTGTGGCACCCATGTATTAACCCATGTCCATTTTGACTAGTGCTGTCAGGGTACTGCTTGGCTATTTGGTATTAGGGACAGTGATGACATTTCAGAGCCACCCAGATAGATCGTTTAATGAGCAAAGCACAGATGTATATGGAACTAATACAGACAAGAGGGATTAGTATCGATTGGCATGATGTCTTGCAGAGATGCAATGGGCCAAAGGGTCTGTTTCTCTTCTGTACTGGTCTAAAATTGCTCATCATCACCTCCTCCTTGGAATAAGACTGGGTAATAAGTGCCAGCACAGCAGTGATTCATGGAATAAAAATATTTCCTTCTACTTCACTTCACAGACAAATATTACATAGGTTATTATTTTCCTGGAGAAATAGTAATCCTCATGGGGTACAAGAAAGATTTTTGTAAAAGAAAATCAGTGCAGGGCTCTGAGGTAAAAATCAGTGGCCTGGGGCTAATTGGATAGCTCTCTCAGTAAACCATCATATCTGATAGGCCGAATGACCTCGCTATAGGTTAACGTTAGTCAGAGCACCACTCTTTGTATTTATCCAAACTCAGTATGTTTGAAAACAGTTTTGCACAAAAAAACTCATGTTTTATAAACTAATGTTCCCCCAGTCTTATCCAAGGATTGCTTCCAGGAATCTTAGCACACCTGCGCAAGCCCTGGGAAAACATTACATCTCAATGTCCCTCGGAAAGACAAGGCCAACTCAGAAATCACTGCATCTCCTTAATACAACCGATCTGTGGAAATGGCAACCCCCGCCCCGCCACACACACCCACGTCCATCCCGTTTCTCGGACCAGCCTGAAAATATATAAAAAGATATGAATCTGTCCCATTGTCAACACAGACTACTTGGGTATCTCACTTGGAATTAGTTAAAGTCATCAAAACGTTAAATAAATAACAAACTGGATTGAATGTAATGACAGTTTCTCGTCCTTTCAGTGCAGGGCTTAAAGCCAAACAGTTTGGGAGTTTTCTTCCACAGCGCTGAACTGCAGTACGGACTAACAACGTAAACAACCAGTGTATTGATCGCAGCGCCGGGCATCGGCGACCGTCTCTAACGATGTCATGTAATCTCTCCCACTTCCATAGCAACTAAAGCAGCAGAATTTACATGATTTGCATCCTCAGTCCGAACCCCAACAAAAGCATCTTTACATACTGAGCTGCAAAGGCAGATAAACTGGCAGATTCTCTAATCCGCACAAAGCAGCAATCAGAGAACCTGCAGATGTATACCGGACCGGTAAAGGACGGTTCTACATCCTTACCTATTTTTGCCAGCGACGCTAACATAATCCATAGTGTTATCTCAAAGGGGACCTGGACGTGGTGATATTCAATGGAGAAAATCTTGAGTGCGGCGCCGCCTGCGCTCTCTTTCTCCTCGGGCTCCAATGCCGGCTGCATCGCTTTGGATTCGGGCTGGCTGGAGGCTGCCGAATCCCATTGGCCACTCTCGTTGTTCGGTGCCGCAGTTTTCGAGTCCAGTTCAGTTTCAGCAAAGAGCAAGGTCCATAATAAAAGTTGGAACAATAAGATGCCGACCCAAAGACTGCAACGGGGCATGACGAGCGGAGCTGCGGAGCAGATTGTCCTCAATCCACACGGCACCCGGTCAGACTGAGCTCCTTGCAGAGGCGAGACCAGCCTCCGGTATTTAAAGCTGGATTGTCTTTTCTTTTCAACGGTACTACTTATTTTAATATCATTGCTGTAATTATTCCGGTTACACTGTCCTAAGGTGCTGCTTCTTGCCGCCGCTGTCGGCTACTAGTTAAACTCTGCGAGAGGATGGAGGTTTTCCATGATGTTGGAAGGGGCAGGATTCTGTCTTCAGACTCCAGCACCCAGGACCCCGTGGGATCAGTACTAGCACCGGTTTCCCTCTAGGCCACTCGTTCCAACACAAAAAACCGTCCTTCACCTTTGGCCTGGGTAATCTGCAGGGGGGTAATTATTCAATGTTCCAATGCCAGGTAATTTTGGTCTCACCTTCAAGTTCATTGTCATATGTTTTCATATTCAACATAGCAATGCTAAGAAAACGAGTTTTACTTGCAGCTGCAGCACAATGCATTCCATGACAAACATAAGCAAACAAACTTCTCATCTCCCGGCCACTCTCTTTTCCCAAGCAGCCTGCACCAGATCAACACCAGACCCATATCCGCACCTCGGACCCACACCTGTCCCAAACCCATACCAGACCCACAGCAGTCCCATACCCATACCAGACCCATACCAGACACCCACACCAGTCCCATACCCATACCGGACCCATACCCCACACCCACACCAGTCCCATACCCATACCGGACCCACACCCCACACCCACACCAGTCCCATACCCATACCAGACCCACACCCACACCAGTCCCATACCCATACCGGACCCACACCCTACACCCACACCAGTCCCAAACCCATACCAGACCCACACCAGTCCCATAACCATACCAGACCCACACCCCACACCAGTCCCATACCCATACCAGACCCATACTCCACACCCACACCAGTCCCATACCCATACCAGACCCATACCCCACACCCACACCAGTCCCATACCCATACCAGACCCATACGCCACACCCACACCAGTCCCATACCCATACCAGACCCATACGCCACACCCACACCAGTCCCATAACCATACCAGACCCACACCAGTCCCATACCCATACCAGAACCACACCCCACACCCACACCAGTCCCAAACCCATACCAAACCCAAACCAGTCCCATACCCATACCAGACCCACACCAGTCCCATACCCATACCAGACCCATATCCGCACCTCGGACCCACAACAGTCCCAATCCCATACCAGACCCACACCAGTCCCATACCCATACCAGACCCACACCCGACACCCACACCAGTCCCATACCCATACCAGACCCACACCAGTCCCATAACCATACTAGACCCATAACCCACACCCACACCAGTCCCATACCCATACCAGACCCAAACCCATACCAAACCCAAACCAGTCCCATACCCATACCAGACCCACACCCCACACCCACACCAGTCCCATACCCATACCAGACCCACACCAGTCCCATACCCATACCAGACCCATACCCCACACCCACACCAATCCCATACCCATACCAGACCCACACCAGTCCCATACCCATACCAGACCCACACCCCACACCAGTCCCATACCCATACCAGACCCACACCCCACACCCACACCAGTCCCATACCCATACCAGACCCACACCCCACACCAGTCCCATACCCATACCAGACCCATACCCCACACCCACACCAGTCCCATACCCATACCAGACCCACACCCCAAACCCACACCAGTCCCATACCCATACCAGACCCAAACCAGTCCCATACCCATACCAGACCCACACCAGTCCCAAACCCATACCAACCCCAAACAAGTCCCATACCCATACCAGTCCCATACCCCAAACCCACACCAGTACCATACCCATACCAGTCCCAAACCCATACCAGACCCACACCCCACACCCACACCAGACCCACACCAGTCCCATACCCATACCAGTCTCAAACCCATACCACACCCACACCAGTTCCATACCCATACCAGACCCACACCCCACACCCACACCACTCCCATACCCATACCAGACCCACACCAGTCCCATACCCATACCAGACCCACACCCCACACCCACACCAGTCCCATACCCATAACAGACCCACACCAGTTCCAAACCCATACCAGACCCACACCCCACACCCACACCAGTCTCATACCCATACCAGACCCACACCAGTCCCATACCCATACCAGACCCACACCAGTTCCATACCCATACCAGACCCACACCCCACACCCACACCAGTCCCATACCCATACCAGACCCACACCAGTCCCATACCCATACCAGACCCAAACCCCACACCAGTCCCAAACCCATACCACACCCAAACCAGTTCCATACCCATACCAGACCCACACCCCACACCCACACCAGTCCCAAACCCATACCAGACCCATACCAGTCCCAAACCCATACCAGACCCACCCCACACCCACACCAGTCCCAAACCCATACCACACCCACACCAGTTCCATACCAGACCCACACCCCACACCCACACCAGTCCCAAACCCATACCAGACCCACACCAGTCCCAAACCCATACCAGACCCACACCCCACACCCACACCAGTCCCAAACCCATACCAGACCCACACCAGTCCCATACCCATACCAGACCCACACCCCACACCCACACCAGTCCCAAACCCATACCAGACCCACACCAGTCCCATACCCATACCAGACCCACTCCCGACACCCACACCAGTCCCATACCCATACCAGACCAACACCAGTCCCATACCCATACTAGACCCATAACCCACACCCACACCAGTCCCATACCCATACCAGACCCAAACCCATACCAAACCCAAACCAGTCCCATACCCATACCAGACCCACACCAGTCCCATACCCATACCAGACCCATATCCGCACCTCGGACCCACACCAGTCCCAATCCCATACCAGACCCACACCAGTCCCATAACCATACCAGACCCACACCCCACACCAGTCCCATACCCATACCAGACCCATACTCCACACCCACACCAGTCCCATACCCATACCAGACCCATACCCCACACCCACACCAGTCCCATACCCATACCAGACCCATACGCCACACCCACACCAGTCCCATACCCATACCAGACCCATACGCCACACCCACACCAGTCCCATAACCATACCAGACCCACACCAGTCCCATACCCATACCAGAACCACACCCCACACCCACACCAGTCCCAAACCCATACCAAACCCAAACCAGTCCCATACCCATACCAGACCCACACCAGTCCCATACCCATACCAGACCCATATCCGCACCTCGGACCCACAACAGTCCCAATCCCATACCAGACCCACACCAGTCCCATACCCATACCAGACCCACACCCGACACCCACACCAGTCCCATACCCATACCAGACCCACACCAGTCCCATAACCATACTAGACCCATAACCCACACCCACACCAGTCCCATACCCATACCAGACCCAAACCCATACCAAACCCAAACCAGTCCCATACCCATACCAGACCCACACCCCACACCCACACCAGTCCCATACCCATACCAGACCCACACCAGTCCCATACCCATACCAGACCCATACCGCACACCCACACCAATCCCATACCCATACCAGACCCACACCAGTCCCATACCCATACCAGACCCACACCCCACACCAGTCCCATACCCATACCAGACCCACACCCCACACCCACACCAGTCCCATACCCATACCAGACCCACACCCCACACCAGTCCCATACCCATACCAGACCCATACCCCACACCCACACCAGTCCCATACCCATACCAGACCCACACCCCAAACCCACACCAGTCCCATACCCATACCAGACCCAAACCAGTCCCATACCCATACCAGACCCACACCAGTCCCAAACCCATACCAACCCCAAACAAGTCCCATACCCATACCAGTCCCATACCCCAAACCCACACCAGTACCATACCCATACCAGTCCCAAACCCATACCAGACCCACACCCCACACCCACACCAGACCCACACCAGTCCCATACCCATACCAGTCTCAAACCCATACCACACCCACACCAGTTCCATACCCATACCAGACCCACACCCCACACCCACACCACTCCCATACCCATACCAGACCCACACCAGTCCCATACCCATACCAGACCCACACCCCACACCCACACCAGTCCCATACCCATACCAGACCCACACCAGTTCCATACCCATACCAGACCCACACCCCACACCCACACCAGTCTCATACCCATACCAGACCCACACCAGTCCCATACCCATACCAGACCCACACCAGTTCCATACCCATACCAGACCCACACCCCACACCCACACCAGTCCCATACCCATACCAGACCCACACCAGTCCCATACCCATACCAGACCCAAACCCCACACCAGTCCCAAACCCATACCACACCCAAACCAGTTCCATACCCATACCAGACCCACACCCCACACCCACACCAGTCCCAAACCCATACCAGACCCATACCAGTCCCAAACCCATACCAGACCCACCCCACACCCACACCAGTCCCAAACCCATACCACACCCACACCAGTTCCATACCAGACCCACACCCCACACCCACACCAGTCCCAAACCCATACCAGACCCACACCAGTCCCAAACCCATACCAGACCCACACCCCACACCCACACCAGTCCCAAACCCATACCAGACCCACACCAGTCCCATACCCATACCAGACCCACACCCCACACCCACACCAGTCCCAAACCCATACCAGACCCACACCAGTCCCATACCCATACCAGACCCACTCCCGACACCCACACCAGTCCCATACCCATACCAGACCAACACCAGTCCCATACCCATACTAGACCCATAACCCACACCCACACCAGTCCCATACCCATACCAGACCCAAACCCATACCAAACCCAAACCAGTCCCATACCCATACCAGACCCACACCAGTCCCATACCCATACCAGACCCATATCCGCACCTCGGACCCACACCAGTCCCAATCCCATACCAGATCCACACCAGTCCCATACCCATACCAGACCCACACCCGACACCCACACCAGTCCCATACCCATACCAGACCCACACCAGTCCCATACCCATACTAGAACCATAACCCACACCCACACCAGTCCCATACCCATACCAGACCCAAACCCATACCAAACCCAAACCAGTCCCATACCCATACCAGACCCATACCCCACACCCACACCAGTCCCATACCCATACCAGACCCACACCAGTCCCATACCCATACCAGACCCATACCCCACACCCACACCAGTCCCATACCCATACCAGACCCACACCAGTCCCATACCCATACCAGACCAACACCCCACACCAGTCCCATACCCATACCAGACCCACACCCCACACCCACACCAGTCCCATACCCATACCAGACCCACACCAGTCCCATACCCATACCAGACCCACACCCCACACCCACACCAGTCCCATACCCATACCAGACCCACACCAGTCCCATAAACATACCAGACCCACACCCCACACCAGTCCCATACCCATACCAGACCCAAACCCATACCAAACCCAAACCAGTCCCATACCCATACCAGACCCATACCCCACACCCACACCAGTCCCATACCCATACCAGACCCACACCAGTCCCATACCCATACCAGACCCATACCCCACACCCACACCAGTCCCATACCCATACCAGACCCACACCAGTCCCATACCCATACCAGACCCACACCCCACACCAGTCCCATACCCATACCAGACCCACACCCCACACCCACACCAGTCCCATACCCATACCAGACCCACACCAGTCCCATACCCATACCAGACGCACACCCCACACCCACACCAGTCCCATACCCATACGAGACCCACACCAGTCCCATAAACATACCAGACCCACACCCCACACCAGTCCCATACCCATACCAGACCCACACCCCACACCAGTCCCATACCCATACCAGACCCACACCAGTCCCATACCCATACCAGACCCATACCCCACACCCACACCAGTCCCATACCCATACCAGACCCACACCCCACACCCACACCAGTCCCATACCCATACCAGATCCATACCAGTCCCAAACCCATACCAGACCCAAACCAGTCCCATACCCATACCAGACCCAAACCAGTCCCATAAACATACCAGACCCACACCAGTCCCAAACCCATACCAGACCCAAACCAGTACCATACCCATACCAGTCCCAAACCCATACCAGACCCATACCCCACACCCACACCAGACCCACACCAGTCCCATACCCATACCAGTCCCAAACACATACCACACCCACACCAGTTCCATACCCATACCAGACCCACACCCACACCAGTCCCAAACCCATACCACACCCACACCAGTTCCATACCCATACCAGACCCACACCCACACCAGTCCCAAACCCATACCACACCCACACCAGTTCCATACCCATACCAGACCCACACCCCACACCCACACCTCTCCCATACCCATACCAGACCCACACCAGTCCCATACCCATACCAGACCCACACCCCACACCCACACCAGTTCCATACCCATACCAGACCCACACCCCACACCCACACCAGTCCCATACCCATACCAGACCCACACCAGTTCCATACCCATACCAGACCCACACCCCACACCCACACCAGTCCCATACCCATACCAGACCCACACCAGTCCCAAACCCATACCACACCCACACCAGTTCCATACCCATACCAGACCCACACCCCAAACCCACACCAGTCCCAAACCCATACCAGACCCATACCAGTCCCAAACCCATACCAGACCCACACCCCACACCCACACCAGTCCCAAACCTATACCAGACCCACACCAGTCCCATACCCATACCAGACCCACCCCACAACCACACCAGTCCCATACCCATACCACACCCACACCAGTTCCATACCCATACCAGACCCACACCCCACACCCACACCAGTTCCATACCAGACCCACACCCCACACCCACACCAGTCCCAAACCCATACCAGACCCACACCCCACACCCACACCAGTCCCATACCCATACCAGACCCACACCAGTCCCAAACCCATACCACACCCACACCAGTCCCATACCCATACCAGACCCACACCCCACACCCACACCAGTCCCATACCCATACCAGACCCACACCAGTCCCATACCCATACCAGACCCACACCCCACACCCACACCAGTCCCATACCCATACCAGACCCACACCAGTCCCATAAACATACCAGACCCACACCCCACACCAGTCCCATACCCATACCAGACCCACACGCCACACCAGTCCCATACCCATACCAGACCCACACCAGTCCCATACCCATACCAGACCCATACCCCACACCCACACCAGTCCCATACCCATACCAGACCCACACCCCACACCCACACCAGTCCCATACCCATACCAGATCCATACCAGTCCCAAACCCATACCAGACCCAAACCAGTCCCATACCCATACCAGACCCAAACCAGTCCCATACCCATACCAGACCCACACCAGTCCCAAACCCATACCAGACCCAAACCAGTACCATACCCATACCAGTCCCAAACCCATACCAGACCCATACCCCACACCCACACCAGACCCACACCAGTCCCATACCCATACCAGTCCCAAACACATACCACACCCACACCAGTTCCATACCCATACCAGACCCACACCCACACCAGTCCCAAACCCATACCACACCCACACCAGTTCCATACCCATACCAGACCCACACCCACACCAGTCCCAAACCCATACCACACCCACACCAGTTCCATACCCATACCAGACCCACACCCCACACCCACACCTCTCCCATACCCATACCAGACCCACACCAGTCCCATACCCATACCAGACCCACACCCCACACCCACACCAGTTCCATACCCATACCAGACCCACACCCCACACCCACACCAGTCCCATACCCATACCAGACCCACACCAGTTCCATACCCATACCAGACCCACACCCCACACCCACACCAGTCCCATACCCATACCAGACCCACACCAGTCCCAAACCCGTACCACACCCACACCAGTTCCATACCCACACCAGACCCACACCCCACACCCACACCAGTCCCAAACCTATACCAGACCCACACCAGTCCCATACCCATACCAGACCCACCCCACAACCACACCAGTCCCATACCCATACCACACCCACACCAGTTCCATACCCATACCAGACCCACACCCCACACCCACACCAGTTCCATACCAGACCCACACCCCACACCCACACCAGTCCCAAACCCATACCAGACCCACACCAGTCCCATACCCATACCAGACCCACACCCCACACCCACACCAGTCCCAAACCCATACCAGACCCACACCAGTCCCATACCCATACCAGACCCACACCACACACCCACACCAGTCCCAAACCCATACCAGACCCACACCAGTCCCATACCCATACCAGACCCACACCCCACACCCACACCAGTCCCAAACCCATACCAGACCCACACCAGTCCCATACCCATACCAGACCCACACCCGACACCCACACCAGTCCCATCCCATACCAGACCAACACCAGTCCCATACCCATACTAGACCCATAACCCACACCCACACCAGTCCCATACCCATACGAGACCCAAACCCATACCAAACCCAAACCAGTCCCATACCCATACCAGACCCACACCAGTCCCATACCCATACCAGACCCATATCCGCACCTCGGACCCACACCAGTCCCAATCCCATACCAGATCCACACCAGTCCCATACCCATACCAGACCCACACCCGACACCCACACCAGTCCCATACCCATACCAGACCCACACCAGTCCCATACCCATACCAGACCCATACCCCACACCCACACCAGTCCCATACCCATACCAGACCCACACCAGTCCCATACCCATACCAGTCCCACACCCCACACCAGTCCCATACCCATACCAGACCCACACCCCACACCCACACCAGTCCCATACCCATACCAGACCCACACCAGTCCCATACCCGTACCAGACCCACACCCCACACCCACACCAGTCCCATACCCATACGAGACCCACACCAGTCCCATAAACATACCAGACCCACACCCCACACCAGTCCCATACCCATACCAGACCCACACCCCACACCAGTCCCATACCCATACCAGACCCACACCAGTCCCATACCCATACCAGACCCATACCCCACACCCACACCAGTCCCATACCCATACCAGACCCACACCCCACACCCACACCAGTCCCATACCCATACCAGATCCATACCAGTCCCAAACCCATACCAGACCCAAACCAGTCCCATACCCATACCAGACCCACACCCCACACCCACACCAGTCCCAAACCCATACCAGACCCACACCAGTCCCATACCCATACCAGACCCACACCCGACACCCACACCAGTCCCATACCCATACCAGACCAACACCAGTCCCATACCCATACTAGACCCATAACCCACACCCACACCAGTCCCATACCCATACCAGACCCAAACCCCACACCAGTCCCATACCCATACCAGACCCACACCAGTCCCATACCCATACCAGACCCACACCCCACACCCACACCAGTCCCATACCCATACCAGATCCATACCAGTCCCAAACCCATACCAGACCCAAACCAGTCCCATACCCATACCAGACCCACACCCCACACCCACACCAGTCCCAAACCCATACCAGACCCACACCAGTCCCATACCCATACCAGACCCACACCCGACACCCACACCAGTCCCATACCCATACCAGACCAACACCAGTCCCATACCCATACTAGACCCATAACCCACACCCACACCAGTCCCATACCCATACCAGACCCAAACCCATACCAAACCCAAACCAGTCCCATACCCATACCAGACCCACACCAGTCCCATACCCATACCAGACCCATATCCGCACCTCGGACCCACACCAGTCCCAATCCCATACCAGATCCACACCAGTCCCATACCCATACCAGACCCACACCTGACACCCACACCAGTCCCATACCCATACCAGACCCACACCAGTCCCATACCCATACTAGAACCATAACCCACACCCACACCAGTCCCATACCCATACCAGACCCAAACCCATACCAAACCCAAACCAGTCCCATACCCATACCAGACCCATACCCCACACCCACACCAGTCCCATACCCATACCAGACCCACACCAGTCCCATACCCATACCAGACCCATACCCCACACCCACACCAGTCCCATACCCATACCAGACCCACACCAGTCCCATACCCATACCAGACCCACACCCCACACCAGTCCCATACCCATACCAGACCCACACCCCACACCCACACCAGTCCCATACCCATACCAGACCCACACCAGTCCCATACCCATACCAGACCCACACCCCACACCCACACCAGTCCCATACCCATACCAGACCCACACCAGTCCCATAAACATACCAGACCCACACCCCACACCAGTCCCATACCCATACCAGACCCAAACCCATACCAAACCCAAACCAGTCCCATACCCATACCAGACCCATACCCCACACCCACACCAGTCCCATACCCATACCAGACCCACACCAGTCCCATACCCATACCAGACCCATACCCCACACCCACACCAGTCCCATACCCATACCAGACCCACACCAGTCCCATACCCATACCAGACCCACACCCCACACCAGTCCCATACCCATACCAGACCCACACCCCACACCCACACCAGTCCCATACCCATACCAGACCCACACCAGTCCCATACCCATACCAGACCCACACCCCACACCCACACCAGTCCCATACCCATACGAGACCCACACCAGTCCCATAAACATACCAGACCCACACCCCACACCAGTCCCATACCCATACCAGACCCACACCCCACACCAGTCCCATACCCATACCAGACCCACACCAGTCCCATACCCATACCAGACCCATACCCCACACCCACACCAGTCCCATACCCATACCAGACCCACACCCCACACCCACACCAGTCCCATACCCATACCAGATCCATACCAGTCCCAAACCCATACCAGACCCAAACCAGTCCCATACCCATACAAGACCCAAACCAGTCCCATACCCATACCAGACCCACACCAGTCCCAAACCCATACCAGACCCAAACCAGTACCATACCCATACCAGTCCCAAACCCATACCAGACCCATACCCCACACCCACACCAGACCCACACCAGTCCCATACCCATACCAGTCCCAAACACATACCACACCCACACCAGTTCCATACCCATACCAGACCCACACCCACACCAGTCCCAAACCCATACCACACCCACACCAGTTCCATACCCATACCAGACCCACACCCACACCAGTCCCAAACCCATACCACACCCACACCAGTCCCATACCCATACCAGACCCACACCCCACACCCACACCAGTTCCATACCCATACCAGACCCACACCCCACACCCACACCAGTCCCATACCCATACCAGACCCACACCAGTTCCATACCCATACCAGACCCACACCCCACACCCACACCAGTCCCATACCCATACCAGACCCACACCAGTCCCAAACCCATACCACACCCACACCAGTTCCATACCCATACCAGACCCACACCCCAAACCCACACCAGTCCCAAACCCATACCAGACCCATACCAGTCCCAAACCCATACCAGACCCACACCCCACACCCACACCAGTCCCAAACCTATACCAGACCCACACCAGTCCCATACCCATACCAGACCCACCCCACAACCACACCAGACCCATACCCATACCACACCCACACCAGTTCCATACCCATACCAGACCCACACCCCACACCCACACCAGTTCCATACCAGACCCACACCCCACACCCACACCAGTCCCAAACCCATACCAGACCCACACCCCACACCCACACCAGTCCCATACCCATACCAGACCCACACCAGTCCCAAACCCATACCACACCCACACCAGTCCCATACCCATACCAGACCCACACCCCACACCCACACCAGTCCCATACCCATACCAGACCCACACCAGTCCCATACCCATACCAGACCCACACCCCACACCCACACCAGTCCCATACCCATACCAGACCCACACCAGTCCCATAAACATACCAGACCCACACCCCACACCAGTCCCATACCCATACCAGACCCACACCCCACACCATTCCCATACCCATACCAGACCCACACCAGTCCCATACCCATACCAGACCCATACCCCACACCCACACCAGTCCCATACCCATACCAGACCCACACCCCACACCCACACCAGTCCCATACCCATACCAGATCCATACCAGTCCCAAACCCATACCAGACCCAAACCAGTCCCATACCCATACCAGACCCACACCCCACACCCACACCAGTCCCAAACCCATACCAGACCCACACCAGTCCCATACCCATACCAGACCCACACCCCACACCCACACCAGTCCCAAACCCATACCAGACCCACACCAGTCCCATACCCATACCAGACACACACCCGACACCCACACCAGTCCCATACCCATACCAGACCAACACCAGTCCCATACCCATACTAGACCCATAACCCACACCCACACCAGTCCCATACCCATACCAGACCCAAACCCATACCAAACCCAAACCAGTCCCATACCCATACCAGACCCACACCAGTCCCATACCCATACCAGACCCATATCCGCACCTCGGACCCACACCAGTCCCAATCCCATACCAGATCCACACCAGTCCCATACCCATACCAGACCCACACCCGACACCCACACCAGTCCCATACCCATACCAGACCCACACCAGTCCCATACCCATACTAGAACCATAACCCACACCCACACCAGTCCCATACCCATACCAGACCCAAACCCATACCAAACCCAAACCAGTCCCATACCCATACCAGACCCATACCCCACACCCACACCAGTCCCATACCCATACCAGACCCACACCAGTCCCATACCCATACCAGACCCATACCCCACACCCACACCAGTCCCATACCCATACCAGACCCACACCAGTCCCATACCCATACCAGACCCACACCCCACACCAGTCCCATACCCATACCAGACCCACACCCCACACCCACACCAGTCCCATACCCATACCAGACCCACACCAGTCCCATACCCATACCAGACCCACACCCCACACCCACACCAGTCCCATACCCATACCAGACCCACACCAGTCCCATAAACATACCAGACCCACACCCCACACCAGTCCCATACCCATACCAGACCCAAACCCATACCAAACCCAAACCAGTCCCATACCCATACCAGACCCATACCCCACACCCACACCAGTCCCATACCCATACCAGACCCACACCAGTCCCATACCCATACCAGACCCATACCCCACACCCACACCAGTCCCATACCCATACCAGACCCACACCAGTCCCATACCCATACCAGACCCACACCCCACACCAGTCCCATACCCATACCAGACCCACACCCCACACCCACACCAGTCCCATACCCATACCAGATCCACACCAGTCCCATACCCATACCAGACCCACACCCCACACCCACACCAGTCCCATACCCATACGAGACCCACACCAGTCCCATAAACATACCAGACCCACACCCCACACCAGTCCCATACCCATACCAGACCCACACCCCACACCAGTCCCATACCCATACCAGACCCACACCAGTCCCATACCCATACCAGACCCATACCCCACACCCACACCAGTCCCATACCCATACCAGACCCACACCCCACACCCACACCAGTCCCATACCCATACCAGATCCATACCAGTCCCAAACCCATACCAGACCCAAACCAGTCCCATACCCATACCAGACCCAAACCAGTCCCATACCCATACCAGACCCTCACCAGTCCCAAACCCATACCAGACCCAAACCAGTACCATACCCATACCAGTCCCAAACCCATACCAGACCCATACCCCACACCCACACCAGACCCACACCAGTCCCATACCCATACCAGTCCCAAACACATACCACACCCACACCAGTTCCATACCCATACCAGACCCACACCCACACCAGTCCCAAACCCATACCACACCCACACCAGTTCCATACCCATACCAGACCCACACCCACACCAGTCCCAAACCCATACCACACCCACACCAGTTCCATACCCATAACAGACCCACACCCCACACCCACACCTCTCCCATACCCATACCAGACCCACACCAGTCCCATACCCATACCAGACCCACACCCCACACCCACACCAGTTCCATACCCATACCAGACCCACACCCCACACCCACACCAGTCCCATACCCATACCAGACCCACACCTGTTCCATACCCATACCAGACCCACACCCCACACCCACACCAGTCCCATACCCATACCAGACCCACACCAGTCCCAAACCCATACCACACCCACACCAGTTCCATACCCATACCAGACCCACACCCCAAACCCACACCAGTCCCAAACCCATACCAGACCCATACCAGTCCCAAACCCATACCAGACCCACACCCCACACCCACACCAGTCCCAAACCTATACCAGACCCACACCAGTCCCATACCCATACCAGACCCACCCCACAACCACACCAGTCCCATACCCATACCACACCCACACCAGTTCCATACCCATACCAGACCCACACCCCACACCCACACCAGTTCCATACCAGACCCACACCCCACACCCACACCAGTCCCAAACCCATACCAGACCCACACCCCACACCCACACCAGTCCCATACCCATACCAGACCCACACCAGTCCCAAACCCATACCACACCCACACCAGTCCCATACCCATACCAGACCCACACCCCACACCCACACCAGTCCCATACCCATACCAGACCCACACCAGTCCCATACCCATACCAGACCCACACCCCACACCCACACCAGTCCCATACCCATACCAGACCCACACCAGTCCCATAAACATACCAGACCCACACCCCACACCAGTCCCATACCCATACCAGACCCACACCCCACACGTCCCATACCCATACCAGACCCACACCAGTCCCATACCCATACCAGACCCATACCCCACACCCACACCAGTCCCATACCCATACCAGACCCACACCCCACACCCACACCAGTCCCATACCCATACCAGATCCATACCAGTCCCAAACCCATACCAGACCCAAACCAGTCCCATACCCATACCAGACCCAAACCAGTCCCATACCCATACCAGACCCACACCAGTCCCAAACCCATACCAGACCCAAACCAGTACCATACCCATACCAGTCCCAAACCCATACCAGACCCATACCCCACACCCACACCAGACCCACACCAGTCCCATACCCATACCAGTCCCAAACACATACCACACCCACACCAGTTCCATACCCATACCAGACCCACACCCACACCAGTCCCAAACCCATACCACACCCACACCAGTTCCATACCCATACCAGACCCACACCCACACCAGTCCCAAACCCATACCACACCCACACCAGTTCCATACCCATACCAGACCCACACCCCACACCCACACCTCTCCCATACCCATACCAGACCCACACCAGTCCCATACCCATACCAGACCCACACCCCACACCCACACCAGTTCCATACCCATACCAGACCCACACCCCACACCCACACCAGTCCCATACCCATACCAGACCCACACCAGTTCCATACCCATACCAGACCCACACCCCACACCCACACCAGTCCCATACCCATACCAGACCCACACCAGTCCCAAACCCATACCACACCCACACCAGTTCCATACCCACACCAGACCCACACCCCACACCCACACCAGTCCCAAACCTATACCAGACCCACACCAGTCCCATACCCATACCAGACCCACCCCACAACCACACCAGTCCCATACCCATACCACACCCACACCAGTTCCATACCCATACCAGACCCACACCCCACACCCACACCAGTTCCATACCAGACCCACACCCCACACCCACACCAGTCCCAAACCCATACCAGACCCACACCAGTCCCATACCCATACCAGACCCACACCCCACACCCACACCAGTCCCAAACCCATACCAGACCCACACCAGTCCCATACCCATACCAGACCCACACCACACACCCACACCAGTCCCAAACCCATACCAGACCCACACCAGTCCCATACCCATACCAGACCCACACCCCACACCCACACCAGTCCCAAACCCATACCAGACCCACACCAGTCCCATACCCATACCAGACCCACACCCGACACCCACACCAGTCCCATCCCATACCAGACCAACACCAGTCCCATACCCATACTAGACCCATAACCCACACCCACACCAGTCCCATACCCATACGAGACCCAAACCCATACCAAACCCAAACCAGTCCCATACCCATACCAGACCCACACCAGTCCCATACCCATACCAGACCCATATCCGCACCTCGGACCCACACCAGTCCCAATCCCATACCAGATCCACACCAGTCCCATACCCATACCAGACCCACACCCGACACCCACACCAGTCCCATACCCATACCAGACCCACACCAGTCCCATACCCATACTAGAACCATAACCCACACCCACACCAGTCCCATACCCATACCAGACCCAAACCCATACCAAACCCAAACCAGTCCCATACCCATACCAGACCCATACCCCACACCCACACCAGTCCCATACCCATACCAGACCCACACCAGTCCCATACCCATACCAGACCCATACCCCACACCCACACCAGTCCCATACCCATACCAGACCCACACCAGTCCCATACCCATACCAGACCCACACCCCACACCAGTCCCATACCCATACCAGACCCAAACCCATACCAAACCCAAACCAGTCCCATACCCATACCAGACCCATACCCCACACCCACACCAGTCCCATACCCATACCAGACCCACACCAGTCCCATACCCATACCAGACCCATACCCCACACCCACACCAGTCCCATACCCATACCAGACCCACACCAGTCCCATACCCATACCAGACCCACACCCCACACCAGTCCCATACCCATACCAGACCCACACCACACACCCACACCAGTCCCATACCCATACCAGACCCACACCAGTCCCATACCCATACCAGACCCACACCCCACACCCACACCAGTCCCATACCCATACGAGACCCACACCAGTCCCATAAACATACCAGACCCACACCCCACACCAGTCCCATACCCATACCAGACCCACACCCCACACCAGTCCCATACCCATACCAGACCCACACCAGTCCCATACCCATACCAGACCCATACCCCACACCCACACCAGTCCCATACCCATACCAGACCCACACCCCACACCCACACCAGTCCCATACCCATACCAGATCCATACCAGTCCCAAACCCATACCAGACCCAAACCAGTCCCATACCCATACAAGACCCAAACCAGTCCCATTCCCATACCAGACCCACACCAGTCCCAAACCCATACCAGACCCAAACCAGTACCATACCCATACCAGTCCCAAACCCATACCAGACCCATACCCCACACCCACACCAGACCCACACCAGTCCCATACCCATACCAGTCCCAAACACATACCACACCCACACCAGTTCCATACCCATACCAGACCCACACCCACACCAGTCCCAAACCCATACCACACCCACACCAGTTCCATACCCATACCAGACCCACACCCACACCAGTCCCAAACCCATACCACACCCACACCAGTCCCATACCCATACCAGACCCACACCCCACACCCACACCAGTTCCATACCCATACCAGACCCACACCCCACACCCACACCAGTCCCATACCCATACCAGACCCACACCAGTTCCATACCCATACCAGACCCACACCCCACACCCACACCAGTCCCATACCCATACCAGACCCACACCAGTCCCAAACCCATACCACACCCACACCAGTTCCATACCCATACCAGACCCACACCCCAAACCCACACCAGTCCCAAACCCATACCAGACCCATACCAGTCCCAAACCCATACCAGACCCACACCCCACACCCACACCAGTCCCAAACCTATACCAGACCCACACCAGTCCCATACCCATACCAGACCCACCCCACAACCACAACAGTCCCATACCCATACCACACCCACACCAGTTCCATACCCATACCAGACCCACACCCCACACCCACACCAGTTCCATACCAGACCCACACCCCACACCCACACCAGTCCCAAACCCATACCAGACCCACACCCCACACCCACACCAGTCCCATACCCATACCAGACCCACACCAGTCCCAAACCCATACCACACCCACACCAGTCCCATACCCATACCAGACCCACACCCCATACCCACACCAGTCCCATACCCATACCAGACCCACACCAGTCCCATACCCATACCAGACCCACACCCCACACCCACACCAGTCCCATACCCATACCAGACCCACACCAGTCCCATAAACATACCAGACCCACACCCCACACCAGTCCCATACCCATACCAGACCCACACCCCACACCAGTCCCATACCCATACCAGACCCACACCAGTCCCATACCCATACCAGACCCATACCCCACACCCACACCAGTCCCATACCCATACCAGACCCACACCCCACACCCACACCAGTCCCATACCCATACCAGATCCATACCAGTCCCAAACCCATACCAGACCCAAACCAGTCCCATACCCATACCAGACCCACACCCCACACCCACACCAGTCCCAAACCCATACCAGACCCACACCAGTCCCATACCCATACCAGACCCACACCCCACACCCACACCAGTCCCAAACCCATACCAGACCCACACCAGTCCCATACCCATACCAGACCCACACCCGACACCCACACCAGTCCCATACCCATACCAGACCAACACCAGTCCCATACCCATACTAGACCCATAACCCACACCCACACCAGTCCCATACCCATACCAGACCCAAACCCATACCAAACCCAAACCAGTCCCATACCCATACCAGACCCACACCAGTCCCATACCCATACCAGACCCATATCCGCACCTCGGACCCACACCAGTCCCAATCCCATACCAGATCCACACCAGTCCCATACCCATACCAGACCCACACCCGACACCCACACCAGTCCCATACCCATACCAGACCAACACCAGTCCCATACCCATACTAGACCCATAACCCACACCCACACCAGTCCCATACCCATACCAGACCCAAACCCATACCAAACCCAAACCAGTCCCATACCCATACCAGACCCACACCAGTCCCATACCCATACCAGACCCATATCCGCACCTCGGACCCACACCAGTCCCAATCCCATACCAGATCCACACCAGTCCCATACCCATACCAGACCCACACCCGACACCCACACCAGTCCCATACCCATACCAGACCCACACCAGTCCCATACCCATACTAGAACCATAACCCACACCCACACCAGTCCCATACCCATACCAGACCCAAACCCATACCAAACCCAAACCAGTCCCATACCCATACCAGACCCATACCCCACACCCACACCAGTCCCATACCCATACCAGACCCACACCAGTCCCATACCCATACCAGACCCATACCCCACACCCACACCAGTCCCATACCCATACCAGACCCACACCAGTCCCATACCCATACCAGACCCACACCCCACACCAGTCCCATACCCATACCAGACCCACACCCCACACCCACACCAGTCCCATACCCATACCAGACCCACACCAGTCCCATACCCATACCAGACCCACACCCCACACCCACACCAGTCCCATACCCATACCAGACCCACACCAGTCCCATAAACATACCAGACCCACACCCCACACCAGTCCCATACCCATACCAGACCCAAACCCATACCAAACCCAAACCAGTCCCATACCCATACCAGACCCATACCCCACACCCACACCAGTCCCATACCCATACCAGACCCACACCAGTCCCATACCCATACCAGACCCATACCCCACACCCACACCAGTCCCATACCCATACCAGACCCACACCAGTCCCATACCCATACCAGACCCACACCCCACACCAGTCCCATACCCATACCAGACCCACACCCCACACCCACACCAGTCCCATACCCATACCAGATCCACACCAGTCCCATACCCATACCAGACCCACACCCCACACCCACACCAGTCCCATACCCATACGAGACCCACACCCCACACCAGTCCCATACCCATACCAGACCCACACCAGTCCCATACCCATACCAGACCCATACCCCACACCCACACCAGTCCCATACCCATACCAGACCCACACCCCACACCCACACCAGTCCCATACCCATACCAGATCCATACCAGTCCCAAACCCATACCAGACCCAAACCAGTCCCATACCCATACCAGACCCAAACCAGTCCCATACCCATACCAGACCCACACCAGTCCCAAACCCATACCAGACCCAAACCAGTACCATACCCATACCAGTCCCAAACCCATACCAGACCCATACCCCACACCCACACCAGACCCACACCAGTCCCATACCCATACCAGTCCCAAACACATACCACACCCACACCAGTTCCATACCCATACCAGACCCACACCCACACCAGTCCCAAACCCATACCACACCCACACCAGTTCCATACCCATACCAGACCCACACCCACACCAGTCCCAAACCCATACCACACCCACACCAGTTCCATACCCATAACAGACCCACACCCCACACCCACACCTCTCCCATACCCATACCAGACCCACACCAGTCCCATACCCATACCAGACCCACACCCCACACCCACACCAGTTCCATACCCATACCAGACCCACACCCCACACCCACACCAGTCCCATACCCATACCAGACCCACACCTGTTCCATACCCATACCAGACCCACACCCCACACCCACACCAGTCCCATACCCATACCAGACCCACACCAGTCCCAAACCCATACCACACCCACACCAGTTCCATACCCATACCAGACCCACACCCCAAACCCACACCAGTCCCAAACCCATACCAGACCCATACCAGTCCCAAACCCATACCAGACCCACACCCCACACCCACACCAGTCCCAAACCTATACCAGACCCACACCAGTCCCATACCCATACCAGACCCACCCCACAACCACACCAGTCCCATACCCATACCACACCCACACCAGTTCCATACCCATACCAGACCCACACCCCACACCCACACCAGTTCCATACCAGACCCACACCCCACACCCACACCAGTCCCAAACCCATACCAGACCCACACCCCACACCCACACCAGTCCCATACCCATACCAGACCCACACCAGTCCCAAACCCATACCACACCCACACCAGTCCCATACCCATACCAGACCCACACCCCACACCCACACCAGTCCCATACCCATACCAGACCCACACCAGTCCCATACCCATACCAGACCCACACCCCACACCCACACCAGTCCCATACCCATACCAGACCCACACCAGTCCCATAAACATACCAGACCCACACCCCACACCAGTCCCATACCCATACCAGACCCACACCCCACACGTCCCATACCCATACCAGACCCACACCAGTCCCATACCCATACCAGACCCATACCCCACACCCACACAAGTCCCATACCCATACCAGACCCACACCCCACACCCACACCAGTCCCATACCCATACCAGATCCATACCAGTCCCAAACCCATACCAGACCCAAACCAGTCCCATACCCATACCAGACCCAAACCAGTCCCATACCCATACCAGACCCACACCAGTCCCAAACCCATACCAGACCCAAACCAGTACCATACCCATACCAGTCCCAAACCCATACCAGACCCATACCCCACACCCACACCAGACCCACACCAGTCCCATACCCATACCAGTCCCAAACACATACCACACCCACACCAGTTCCATACCCATACCAGACCCACACCCACACCAGTCCCAAACCCATACCACACCCACACCAGTTCCATACCCATACCAGACCCACACCCACACCAGTCCCAAACCCATACCACACCCACACCAGTTCCATACCCATACCAGACCCACACCCCACACCCACACCTCTCCCATACCCATACCAGACCCACACCAGTCCCATACCCATACCAGACCCACACCCCACACCCACACCAGTTCCATACCCATACCAGACCCACACCCCACACCCACACCAGTCCCATACCCATACCAGACCCACACCAGTTCCATACCCATACCAGACCCACACCCCACACCCACACCAGTCCCATACCCATACCAGACCCACACCAGTCCCAAACCCATACCACACCCACACCAGTTCCATACCCACACCAGACCCACACCCCACACCCACACCAGTCCCAAACCTATACCAGACCCACACCAGTCCCATACCCATACCAGACCCACCCCACAACCACACCAGTCCCATACCCATACCACACCCACACCAGTTCCATACCCATACCAGACCCACACCCCACACCCACACCAGTTCCATACCAGACCCACACCCCACACCCACACCAGTCCCAAACCCATACCAGACCCACACCAGTCCCATACCCATACCAGACCCACACCCCACACCCACACCAGTCCCAAACCCATACCAGACCCACACCAGTCCCATACCCATACCAGACCCACACCACACACCCACACCAGTCCCAAACCCATACCAGACCCACACCAGTCCCATACCCATACCAGACCCACACCCCACACCCACACCAGTCCCAAACCCATACCAGACCCACACCAGTCCCATACCCATACCAGACCCACACCCGACACCCACACCAGTCCCATCCCATACCAGACCAACACCAGTCCCATACCCATACTAGACCCATAACCCACACCCACACCAGTCCCATACCCATACGAGACCCAAACCCATACCAAACCCAAACCAGTCCCATACCCATACCAGACCCACACCAGTCCCATACCCATACCAGACCCATATCCGCACCTCGGACCCACACCAGTCCCAATCCCATACCAGATCCACACCAGTCCCATACCCATACCAGACCCACACCCGACACCCACACCAGTCCCATACCCATACCAGACCCACACCAGTCCCATACCCATACTAGAACCATAACCCACACCCACACCAGTCCCATACCCATACCAGACCCAAACCCATACCAAACCCAAACCAGTCCCATACCCATACCAGACCCATACCCCACACCCACACCAGTCCCATACCCATACCAGACCCACACCAGTCCCATACCCATACCAGACCCATACCCCACACCCACACCAGTCCCATACCCATACCAGACCCACACCAGTCCCATACCCATACCAGACCCACACCCCACACCAGTCCCATACCCATACCAGACCCACACCCCACACCCACACCAGTCCCATACCCATACCAGACCCACACCAGTCCCATACCCATACCAGACCCACACCCCACACCCACACCAGTCCCATACCCATACCAGACCCACACCAGTCCCATAAACATACCAGACCCACACCCACACCAGTTCCATACCCATACCAGACCCACACCCCAAACCCACACCAGTCCCAAACCCATACCAGACCCATACCAGTCCCAAACCCATACCAGACCCACACCCCACACCCACACCAGTCCCAAACCTATACCAGACCCACACCAGTCCCATACCCATACCAGACCCACCCCACAACCACACCAGTCCCATACCCATACCACACCCACACCAGTTCCATACCCATACCAGACCCACACCCCACACCCACACCAGTTCCATACCAGACCCACACCCCACACCCACACCAGTCCCAAACCCATACCAGACCCACACCCCACACCCACACCAGTCCCATACCCATACCAGACCCACACCAGTCCCAAACCCATACCACACCCACACCAGTCCCATACCCATACCAGACCCACACCCCACACCCACACCAGTCCCATACCCATACCAGACCCACACCAGTCCCATACCCATACCAGACCCACACCCCACACCCACACCAGTCCCATACCCATACCAGACCCACACCAGTCCCATAAACATACCAGACCCACACCCCACACCAGTCCCATACCCATACCAGACCCACACCCCACACCAGTCCCATACCCATACCAGACCCACACCAGTCCCATACCCATACCAGACCCATACCCCACACCCACACCAGTCCCATACCCATACCAGACCCACACCCCACACCCACACCAGTCCCATACCCATACCAGATCCATACCAGTCCCAAACCCATACCAGACCCAAACCAGTCCCATACCCATACCAGACCCAAACCAGTCCCATACCCATACCAGACCCACACCAGTCCCAAACCCATACCAGACCCAAACCAGTACCATACCCATACCAGTCCCAAACCCATACCAGACCCATACCCCACACCCACACCAGACCCACACCAGTCCCATACCCATACCAGTCCCAAACACATACCACACCCACACCAGTTCCATACCCATACCAGACCCACACCCACACCAGTCCCAAACCCATACCACACCCACACCAGTTCCATACCCATACCAGACCCACACCCACACCAGTCCCAAACCCATACCACACCCACACCAGTTCCATACCCATACCAGACCCACACCCCACACCCACACCTCTCCCATACCCATACCAGACCCACACCAGTCCCATACCCATACCAGACCCACACCCCACACCCACACCAGTTCCATACCCATACCAGACCCACACCCCACACCCACACCAGTCCCATACCCATACCAGACCCACACCAGTTCCATACCCATACCAGACCCACACCCCACACCCACACCAGTCCCATACCCATACCAGACCCACACCAGTCCCAAACCCATACCACACCCACACCAGTTCCATACCCACACCAGACCCACACCCCACACCCACACCACTCCCAAACCTATACCAGACCCACACCAGTCCCATACCCATACCAGACCCACCCCACAACCACACCAGTCCCATACCCATACCACACCCACACCAGTTCCATACCCATACCAGACCCACACCCCACACCCACACCAGTTCCATACCAGACCCACACCCCACACCCACACCAGTCCCAAACCCATACCAGACCCACACCAGTCCCATACCCATACCAGACCCACACCCCACACCCACACCAGTCCCAAACCCATACCAGACCCACACCAGTCCCATACCCATACCAGACCCACACCACACACCCACACCAGTCCCAAACCCATACCAGACCCACACCAGTCCCATACCCATACCAGACCCACACGCCACACCCACACCAGTCCCAAACCCATACGAGACCCAAACCCATACCAAACCCAAACCAGTCCCATACCCATACCAGACCCACACCAGTCCCATACCCATACCTGACCCATATCCGCACCTCGGACCCACACCAGTCCCAATCCCATACCAGATCCACACCAGTCCCATACCCATACCAGACCCACACCACACACCCACACCAGTCCCAAACCCATACCAGACCAACACCAGTCCCATACCCATACTAGACCCATAACCCACACCCACACCAGTCCCATACCCATACGAGACCCAAACCCATACCAAACCCAAACCAGTCCCATACCCATACCAGACCCACACCAGTCCCATACCCATACCAGACCCATATCCGCACCTCGGACCCACACCAGTCCCAATCCCATACCAGATCCACACCAGTCCCATACCCATACCAGACCCACACCCGACACCCACACCAGTCCCATACCCATACCAGACCCACACCAGTCCCATACCCATACCAGACCCATACCCCACACCCACACCAGTCCCATACCCATACCAGACCCACACCAGTCCCATACCCATACCAGTCCCACACCCCACACCAGTCCCATACCCATACCAGACCCACACCCCACACCCACACCAGTCCCATACCCATACCAGATCCATACCAGTCCCAAACCCATACCAGACCCAAACCAGTCCCATACCCATACCAGACCCACACCCCACACCCACACCAGTCCCAAACCCATACCAGACCCACACCAGTCCCATACCCATACCAGACCCACACCACACACCCACACCAGTCCCAAACCCATACCAGACCCACACCAGTCCCATACCCATACCAGACCCACACCCCACACCCACACCAGTCCCAAACCCATACCAGACCCACACAAGTCCCATACCCATACCAGACCCACACCCGACACCCACACCAGTCCCATCCCATACCAGACCAACACCAGTCCCATACCCATACTAGACCCATAACCCACACCCACACCAGTCCCATACCCATACGAGACCCAAACCCATACCAAACCCAAACCAGTCCCATACCCATACCAGACCCACACCAGTCCCATACCCATACCAGACCCATATCCGCACCTCGGACCCACACCAGTCCCAATCCCATACCAGATCCACACCAGTCCCATACCCATACCAGAACCACACCCGACACCCACACCAGTCCCATACCCATACCAGACCCACACCAGTCCCATACCCATACCAGACCCATACCCCACACCCACACCAGTCCCATACCCATACCAGACCCACACCAGTCCCATACCCATACCAGTCCCACACCCCACACCAGTCCCATACCCATACCAGACCCACACCCCACACCCACACCAGTCCCATACCCATACCAGACCCACACCAGTCCCATACCCATACCAGACCCACACCCCACACCCACACCAGTCCCATACCCATACGAGACCCACACCAGTCCCATAAACATACCAGACCCACACCCCACACCAGTCCCATACCCATACCAGACCCACACCCCACACCAGTCCCATACCCATACCAGACCCACACCAGTCCCATACCCATACCAGACCCATACCCCACACCCACACCAGTCCCATACCCATACCAGACCCACACCCCACACCCACACCAGTCCCATACCCATACCAGATCCATACCAGTCCCAAACCCATACCAGACCCAAACCAGTCCCATACCCATACCAGACCCACACCCCACACCCACACCAGTCCCAAACCCATACCAGACCCACACCAGTCCCATACCCATACCAGACCCACACCCGACACCCACACCAGTCCCATACCCATACCAGACCAACACCAGTCCCATACCCATACTAGACCCATAACCCACACCCACACCAGTCCCATACCCATACCAGACCCAAACCCCACACCAGTCCCATACCCATACCAGACCCACACCAGTCCCATACCCATACCAGACCCACACCCCACACCCACACCAGTCCCATACCCATACCAGATCCATACCAGTCCCAAACCCATACCAGACCCAAACCAGTCCCATACCCATACCAGACCCACACCCCACACCCACACCAGTCCCAAACCCATACCAGACCCACACCAGTCCCATACCCATACCAGACCCACACCCGACACCCACACCAGTCCCATACCCATACCAGACCAACACCAGTCCCATACCCATACTAGACCCATAACCCACACCCACACCAGTCCCATACCCATACCAGACCCAAACCCATACCAAACCCAAACCAGTCCCATACCCATACCAGACCCACACCAGTCCCATACCCATACCAGACCCATATCCGAACCTCGGACCCACACCAGTCCCAATCCCATACCAGATCCACACCAGTCCCATACCCATACCAGACCCACACCCGACACCCACACCAGTCCCATACCCATACCAGACCCACACCAGTCCCATACCCATACTAGAACCATAACCCACACCCACACCAGTCCCATACCCATACCAGACCCAAACCCATACCAAACCCAAACCAGTCCCATACCCATACCAGACCCATACCCCACACCCACACCAGTCCCATACCCATACCAGACCCACACCAGTCCCATACCCATACCAGACCCATACCCCACACCCACACCAGTCCCATACCCATACCAGACCCACACCAGTCCCATACCCATACCAGACCCACACCCCACACCAGTCCCATACCCATACCAGACCCACACCCCACACCCACACCAGTCCCATACCCATACCAGACCCACACCAGTCCCATACCCATACCAGACCCACACCCCACACCCACACCAGTCCCATACCCATACCAGACCCACACCAGTCCCATAAACATACCAGACCCACACCCCACACCAGTCCCATACCCATACCAGACCCAAACCCATACCAAACCCAAACCAGTCCCATACCCATACCAGACCCATACCCCACACCCACACCAGTCCCATACCCATACCAGACCCACACCAGTCCCATACCCATACCAGACCCATACCCCACACCCACACCAGTCCCATACCCATACCAGACCCACACCAGTCCCATACCCATACCAGACCCACACCCCACACCAGTCCCATACCCATACCAGACCCACACCCCACACCCACACCAGTCCCATACCCATACCAGACCCACACCAGTCCCATACCCATACCAGACCCACACCCCACACCCACACCAGTCCCATACCCATACGAGACCCACACCCCACACCCACACCAGTCCCATACCCATACCAGATCCATACCCATACCAGACCCACACCCCACACCAGTCCCATACCCATACCAGACCCACACCAGTCCCATACCCATACCAGACCCATACCCCACACCCACACCAGTCCCATACCCATACCAGACCCACACCCCACACCCACACCAGTCCCATACCCATACCAGATCCATACCAGTCCCAAACCCATACCAGACCCAAACCAGTCCCATACCCATACAAGACCCAAACCAGTCCCATACCCATACCAGACCCACACCAGTCCCAAACCCATACCAGACCCAAACCAGTACCATACCCATACCAGTCCCAAACCCATACCAGACCCATACCCCACACCCACACCAGACCCACACCAGTCCCATACCCATACCAGTCCCAAACACATACCACACCCACACCAGTTCCATACCCATACCAGACCCACACCCACACCAGTCCCAAACCCATACCACACCCACACCAGTTCCATACCCATACCAGACCCACACCCACACCAGTCCCAAACCCATACCACACCCACACCAGTCCCATACCCATACCAGACCCACACCCCACACCCACACCAGTTCCATACCCATACCAGACCCACACCCCACACCCACACCAGTCCCATACCCATACCAGACCCACACCAGTTCCATACCCATACCAGACCCACACCCCACACCCACACCAGTCCCATACCCATACCAGACCCACACCAGTCCCAAACCCATACCACACCCACACCAGTTCCATACCCATACCAGACCCACACCCCAAACCCACACCAGTCCCAAACCCATACCAGACCCATACCAGTCCCAAACCCATACCAGACCCACACCCCACACCCACACCAGTCCCAAACCTATACCAGACCCACACCAGTCCCATACCCATACCAGACCCACCCCACAACCACACCAGTCCCATACCCATACCACACCCACACCACTTCCATACCCATACCAGACCCACACCCCACACCCACACCAGTTCCATACCAGACCCACACCCCACACCCACACCAGTCCCAAACCCATACCAGACCCACACCCCACACCCACACCAGTCCCATACCCATACCAGACCCACACCAGTCCCAAACCCATACCACACCCACACCAGTCCCATACCCATACCAGACCCACACCCCACACCCACACCAGTCCCATACCCATACCAGACCCACACCCCACACCCACACCAGTCCCATACCCATACCAGACCCACACCAGTCCCATAAACATACCAGACCCACACCCCACACCAGTCCCATACCCATACCAGACCCACACCCCACACCAGTCCCATACCCATACCAGACCCACACCAGTCCCATACCCATACCAGACCCATACCCCACACCCACACCAGTCCCATACCCATACCAGACCCACACCCCACACCCACACCAGTCCCATACCCATACCAGATCCATACCAGTCCCAAACCCATACCAGACCCAAACCAGTCCCATACCCATACCAGACCCACACCCCACACCCACACCAGTCCCAAACCCATACCAGACCCACACCAGTCCCATACCCATACCAGACCCACACCCGACACCCACACCAGTCCCATACCCATACCAGACCAACACCAGTCCCATACCCATACTAGACCCATAACCCACACCCACACCAGTCCCATACCCATACCAGACCCAAACCCCACACCAGTCCCATACCCATACCAGACCCACACCAGTCCCATACCCATACCAGACCCACACCCCACACCCACACCAGTCCCATACCCATACCAGATCCATACCAGTCCCAAACCCATACCAGACCCAAACCAGTCCCATACCCATACCAGACCCACACCCCACACCCACACCAGTCCCAAACCCATACCAGACCCACACCAGTCCCATACCCATACCAGACCCACACCCGACACCCACACCAGTCCCATACCCATACCAGACCAACACCAGTCCCATACCCATACTAGACCCATAACCCACACCCACACCAGTCCCATACCCATACCAGACCCAAACCCATACCAAACCCAAACCAGTCCCATACCCATACCAGACCCACACCAGTCCCATACCCATACCAGACCCATATCCGAACCTCGGACCCACACCAGTCCCAATCCCATACCAGATCCACACCAGTCCCATACCCATACCAGACCCACACCCGACACCCACACCAGTCCCATACCCATACCAGACCCACACCAGTCCCATACCCATACTAGAACCATAACCCACACCCACACCAGTCCCATACCCATACCAGACCCAAACCCATACCAAACCCAAACCAGTCCCATACCCATACCAGACCCATACCCCACACCCACACCAGTCCCATACCCATACCAGACCCACACCAGTCCCATACCCATACCAGACCCATACCCCACACCCACACCAGTCCCATACCCATACCAGACCCACACCAGTCCCATACCCATACCAGACCCACACCCCACACCAGTCCCATACCCATACCAGACCCACACCCCACACCCACACCAGTCCCATACCCATACCAGACCCACACCAGTCCCATACCCATACCAGACCCACACCCCACACCCACACCAGTCCCATACCCATACCAGACCCACACCAGTCCCATAAACATACCAGACCCACACCCCACACCAGTCCCATACCCATACCAGACCCAAACCCATACCAAACCCAAACCAGTCCCATACCCATACCAGACCCATACCCCACACCCACACCAGTCCCATACCCATACCAGACCCACACCAGTCCCATACCCATACCAGACCCATACCCCACACCCACACCAGTCCCATACCCATACCAGACCCACACCAGTCCCATACCCATACCAGACCCACACCCCACACCAGTCCCATACCCATACCAGACCCACACCCCACACCCACACCAGTCCCATACCCATACCAGACCCACACCAGTCCCATACCCATACCAGACCCACACCCCACACCCACACCAGTCCCATACCCATACGAGACCCACACCCCACACCCACACCAGTCCCATACCCATACCAGATCCATACCCATACCAGACCCACACCCCACACCAGTCCCATACCCATACCAGACCCACACCAGTCCCATACCCATACCAGACCCATACCCCACACCCACACCAGTCCCATACCCATACCAGACCCACACCCCACACCCACACCAGTCCCATACCCATACCAGATCCATACCAGTCCCAAACCCATACCAGACCCAAACCAGTCCCATACCCATACAAGACCCAAACCAGTCCCATACCCATACCAGACCCACACCAGTCCCAAACCCATACCAGACCCAAACCAGTACCATACCCATACCAGTCCCAAACCCATACCAGACCCATACCCCACACCCACACCAGACCCACACCAGTCCCATACCCATACCAGTCCCAAACACATACCACACCCACACCAGTTCCATACCCATACCAGACCCACACCCACACCAGTCCCAAACCCATACCACACCCACACCAGTTCCATACCCATACCAGACCCACACCCACACCAGTCCCAAACCCATACCACACCCACACCAGTCCCATACCCATACCAGACCCACACCCCACACCCACACCAGTTCCATACCCATACCAGACCCACACCCCACACCCACACCAGTCCCATACCCATACCAGACCCACACCAGTTCCATACCCATACCAGACCCACACCCCACACCCACACCAGTCCCATACCCATACCAGACCCACACCAGTCCCAAACCCATACCACACCCACACCAGTTCCATACCCATACCAGACCCACACCCCAAACCCACACCAGTCCCAAACCCATACCAGACCCATACCAGTCCCAAACCCATACCAGACCCACACCCCACACCCACACCAGTCCCAAACCTATACCAGACCCACACCAGTCCCATACCCATACCAGACCCACCCCACAACCACACCAGTCCCATACCCATACCACACCCACACCACTTCCATACCCATACCAGACCCACACCCCACACCCACACCAGTTCCATACCAGACCCACACCCCACACCCACACCAGTCCCAAACCCATACCAGACCCACACCCCACACCCACACCAGTCCCATACCCATACCAGACCCACACCAGTCCCAAACCCATACCACACCCACACCAGTCCCATACCCATACCAGACCCACACCCCACACCCACACCAGTCCCATACCCATACCAGACCCACACCCCACACCCACACCAGTCCCATACCCATACCAGACCCACACCAGTCCCATAAACATACCAGACCCACACCCCACACCAGTCCCATACCCATACCAGACCCACACCCCACACCAGTCCCATACCCATACCAGACCCACACCAGTCCCATACCCATACCAGACCCATACCCCACACCCACACCAGTCCCATACCCATACCAGACCCACACCCCACACCCACACCAGTCCCATACCCATACCAGATCCATACCAGTCCCAAACCCATACCAGACCCAAACCAGTCCCATACCCATACCAGACCCACACCCCACACCCACACCAGTCCCAAACCCATACCAGACCCACACCAGTCCCATACCCATACCAGACCCACAACCCACACCCACACCAGTCCCAAACCCATACCAGACCCACACCAGTCCCATACCCATACCAGACACACACCCGACACCCACACCAGTCCCATACCCATACCAGACCAACACCAGTCCCATACCCATACTAGACCCATAACCCACACCCACACCAGTCCCATACCCATACCAGACCCAAACCCATACCAAACCCAAACCAGTCCCATACCCATACCAGACCCACACCAGTCCCATACCCATACCAGACCCATATCCGCACCTCGGACCCACACCAGTCCCAATCCCATACCAGATCCACACCAGTCCCATACCCATACCAGACCCACACCCGACACCCACACCAGTCCCATACCCATACCAGACCCACACCAGTCCCATACCCATACTAGAACCATAACCCACACCCACACCAGTCCCATACCCATACCAGACCCAAACCCATACCAAACCCAAACCAGTCCCATACCCATACCAGACCCATACCCCACACCCACACCAGTCCCATACCCATACCAGACCCACACCAGTCCCATACCCATACCAGACCCATACCCCACACCCACACCAGTCCCATACCCATACCAGACCCACACCAGTCCCATACCCATACCAGACCCACACCCCACACCAGTCCCATACCCATACCAGACCCACACCCCACACCCACACCAGTCCCATACCCATACCAGACCCACACCAGTCCCATACCCATACAAGACCCACACCCCACACCCACACCAGTCCCATACCCATACCAGACCCACACCAGTCCCATAAACATACCAGACCCACACCCCACACCAGTCCCATACCCATACCAGACCCAAACCCATACCAAACCCAAACCAGTCCCATACCCATACCAGACCCATACCCCACACCCACACCAGTCCCATACCCATACCAGACCCACACCAGTCCCATACCCATACCAGACCCATACCCCACACCCACACCAGTCCCATACCCATACCAGACCCACACCAGTCCCATACCCATACCAGACCCACACCCCACACCAGTCCCATACCCATACCAGACCCACACCCCACACCCACACCAGTCCCATACCCATACCAGATCCACACCAGTCCCATACCCATACCAGACCCACACCCCACACCCACACCAGTCCCATACCCATACGAGACCCACACCAGTCCCATAAACATACCAGACCCACACCCCACACCAGTCCCATACCCATACCAGACCCACACCCCACACCAGTCCCATACCCATACCAGACCCACACCAGTCCCATACCCATACCAGACCCATACCCCACACCCACACCAGTCCCATACCCATACCAGACCCACACCCCACACCCACACCAGTCTCATACCCATACCAGATCCATACCAGTCCCAAACCCATACCAGACCCAAACCAGTCCCATACCCATACCAGACCCAAACCAGTCCCATACCCATACCAGACCCACACCAGTCCCAAACCCATACCAGACCCAAACCAGTACCATACCCATACCAGTCCCAAACCCATACCAGACCCATACCCCACACCCACACCAGACCCACACCAGTCCCATACCCATACCAGTCCCAAACACATACCACACCCACACCAGTTCCATACCCATACCAGACCCACACCCACACCAGTCCCAAACCCATACCACACCCACACCAGTTCCATACCCATACCAGACCCACACCCACACCAGTCCCAAACCCATACCACACCCACACCAGTTCCATACCCATAACAGACCCACACCCCACACCCACACCTCTCCCATACCCATACCAGACCCACACCAGTCCCATACCCATACCAGACCCACACCCCACACCCACACCAGTTCCATACCCATACCAGACCCACACCCCACACCCACACCAGTCCCATACCCATACCAGACCCACACCTGTTCCATACCCATACCAGACCCACACCCCACACCCACACCAGTCCCATACCCATACCAGACCCACACCAGTCCCAAACCCATACCACACCCACACCAGTTCCATACCCATACCAGACCCACACCCCAAACCCACACCAGTCCCAAACCCATACCAGACCCATACCAGTCCCAAACCCATACCAGACCCACACCCCACACCCACACCAGTCCCAAACCTATACCAGACCCACACCAGTCCCATACCCATACCAGACCCACCCCACAACCACACCAGTCCCATACCCATACCACACCCACACCAGTTCCATACCCATACCAGACCCACACCCCACACCCACACCAGTTCCATACCAGACCCACACCCCACACCCACACCAGTCCCAAACCCATACCAGACCCACACCCCACACCCACACCAGTCCCATACCCATACCAGACCCACACCAGTCCCAAACCCATACCACACCCACACCAGTCCCATACCCATACCAGACCCACACCCCACACCCACACCAGTCCCATACCCATACCAGACCCACACCAGTCCCATACCCATACCAGACCCACACCCCACACCCACACCAGTCCCATACCCATACCAGACCCACACCAGTCCCATAAACATACCAGACCCACACCCCACACCAGTCCCATACCCATACCAGACCCACACCCCACACGTCCCATACCCATACCAGACCCACACCAGTCCCATACCCATACCAGACCCATACCCCACACCCACACCAGTCCCATACCCATACCAGACCCACACCCCACACCCACACCAGTCCCATACCCATACCAGATCCATACCAGTCCCAAACCCATACCAGACCCAAACCAGTCCCATACCCATACCAGACCCAAACCAGTCCCATACCCATACCAGACCCACACCAGTCCCAAACCCATACCAGACCCAAACCAGTACCATACCCATACCAGTCCCAAACCCATACCAGACCCATACCCCACACCCACACCAGACCCACACCAGTCCCATACCCATACCAGTCCCAAACACATACCACACCCACACCAGTTCCATACCCATACCAGACCCACACCCACACCAGTCCCAAACCCATACCACACCCACACCAGTTCCATACCCATACCAGACCCACACCCACACCAGTCCCAAACCCATACCACACCCACACCAGTTCCATACCCATACCAGACCCACACCCCACACCCACACCTCTCCCATACCCATACCAGACCCACACCAGTCCCATACCCATACCAGACCCACACCCCACACCCACACCAGTTCCATACCCATACCAGACCCACACCCCACACCCACACCAGTCCCATACCCATACCAGACCCACACCAGTTCCATACCCATACCAGACCCACACCCCACACCCACACCAGTCCCATACCCATACCAGACCCACACCAGTCCCAAACCCATACCACACCCACACCAGTTCCATACCCACACCAGACCCACACCCCACACCCACACCAGTCCCAAACCTATACCAGACCCACACCAGTCCCATACCCATACCAGACCCACCCCACAACCACACCAGTCCCATACCCATACCACACCCACACCAGTTCCATACCCATACCAGACCCACACCCCACACCCACACCAGTTCCATACCAGACCCACACCCCACACCCACACCAGTCCCAAACCCATACCAGACCCACACCAGTCCCATACCCATACCAGACCCACACCCCACACCCACACCAGTCCCAAACCCATACCAGACCCACACCAGTCCCATACCCATACCAGACCCACACCACACACCCACACCAGTCCCAAACCCATACCAGACCCACACCAGTCCCATACCCATACCAGACCCACACCCCACACCCACACCAGTCCCAAACCCATACCAGACCCACACCAGTCCCATACCCATACCAGACCCACACCCGACACCCACACCAGTCCCATCCCATACCAGACCAACACCAGTCCCATACCCATACTAGACCCATAACCCACACCCACACCAGTCCCATACCCATACGAGACCCAAACCCATACCAAACCCAAACCAGTCCCATACCCATACCAGACCCACACCAGTCCCATACCCATACCAGACCCATATCCGCACCTCGGACCCACACCAGTCCCAATCCCATACCAGATCCACACCAGTCCCATACCCATACCAGACCCACACCCGACACCCACACCAGTCCCATACCCATACCAGACCCACACCAGTCCCATACCCATACTAGAACCATAACCCACACCCACACCAGTCCCATACCCATACCAGACCCAAACCCATACCAAACCCAAACCAGTCCCATACCCATACCAGACCCATACCCCACACCCACACCAGTCCCATACCCATACCAGACCCACACCAGTCCCATACCCATACCAGACCCATACCCCACACCCACACCAGTCCCATACCCATACCAGACCCACACCAGTCCCATACCCATACCAGACCCACACCCCACACCAGTCCCATACCCATACCAGACCCACACCCCACACCCACACCAGTCCCATACCCATACCAGACCCACACCAGTCCCATACCCATACCAGACCCACACCCCACACCCACACCAGTCCCATACCCATACCAGACCCACACCAGTCCCATAAACATACCAGACCCACACCCCACACCAGTCCCATACCCATACCAGACCCAAACCCATACCAAACCCAAACCAGTCCCATACCCATACCAGACCCATACCCCACACCCACACCAGTCCCATACCCATACCAGACCCACACCAGTCCCATACCCATACCAGACCCATACCCCACAACCACACCAGTCCCATACCCATACCAGACCCACACCAGTCCCATACCCATACCAGACCCACACCCCACACCAGTCCCATACCCATACCAGACCCACACCCCACACCCACACCAGTCCCATACCCATACCAGACCCACACCAGTCCCATACCCATACCAGACCCACACCCCACACCCACACCAGTCCCATACCCATACGAGACCCACACCAGTCCCATAAACATACCAGACCCACACCCCACACCAGTCCCATACCCATACCAGACCCACACCCCACACCAGTCCCATACCCATACCAGACCCACACCAGTCCCATACCCATACCAGACCCATACCCCACACCCACACCAGTCCCATACCCATACCAGACCCACACCCCACACCCACACCAGTCCCATACCCATACCAGATCCATACCAGTCCCAAACCCATACCAGACCCAAACCAGTCCCATACCCATACAAGACCCAAACCAGTCCCATTCCCATACCAGACCCACACCAGTCCCAAACCCATACCAGACCCAAACCAGTACCATACCCATACCAGTCCCAAACCCATACCAGACCCATACCCCACACCCACACCAGACCCACACCAGTCCCATACCCATACCAGTCCCAAACACATACCACACCCACACCAGTTCCATACCCATACCAGACCCACACCCACACCAGTCCCAAACCCATACCACACCCACACCAGTTCCATACCCATACCAGACCCACACCCACACCAGTCCCAAACCCATACCACACCCACACCAGTCCCATACCCATACCAGACCCACACCCCACACCCACACCAGTTCCATACCCATACCAGACCCACACCCCACACCCACACCAGTCCCATACCCATACCAGACCCACACCAGTTCCATACCCATACCAGACCCACACCCCACACCCACACCAGTCCCATACCCATACCAGACCCACACCAGTCCCAAACCCATACCACACCCACACCAGTTCCATACCCATACCAGACCCACACCCCAAACCCACACCAGTCCCAAACCCATACCAGACCCATACCAGTCCCAAACCCATACCAGACCCACACCCCACACCCACACCAGTCCCAAACCTATACCAGACCCACACCAGTCCCATACCCATACCAGACCCACCCCACAACCACACCAGTCCCATACCCATACCACACCCACACCAGTTCCATACCCATACCAGACCCACACCCCACACCCACACCAGTTCCATACCAGACCCACACCCCACACCCACACCAGTCCCAAACCCATACCAGACCCACACCCCACACCCACACCAGTCCCATACCCATACCAGACCCACACCAGTCCCAAACCCATACCACACCCACACCAGTCCCATACCCATACCAGACCCACACCCCACACCCACACCAGTCCCATACCCATACCAGACCCACACCAGTCCCATACCCATACCAGACCCACACCCCACACCCACACCAGTCCCATACCCATACCAGACCCACACCAGTCCCATAAACATACCAGACCCACACCCCACACCAGTCCCATACCCATACCAGACCCACACCCCACACCAGTCCCATACCCATACCAGACCCACACCAGTCCCATACCCATACCAGACCCATACCCCACACCCACACCAGTCCCATACCCATACCAGACCCACACCCCACACCCACACCAGTCCCATACCCATACCAGATCCATACCAGTCCCAAACCCATACCAGACCCAAACCAGTCCCATACCCATACCAGACCCACACCCCACACCCACACCAGTCCCAAACCCATACCAGACCCACACCAGTCCCATACCCATACCAGACCCACACCCCACACCCACACCAGTCCCAAACCCATACCAGACCCACACCAGTCCCATACCCATACCAGACCCACACCCGACACCCACACCAGTCCCATACCCATACCAGACCAACACCAGTCCCATACCCATACTAGACCCATAACCCACACCCACACCAGTCCCATACCCATACCAGACCCAAACCCATACCAAACCCAAACCAGTCCCATACCCATACCAGACCCACACCAGTCCCATACCCATACCAGACCCATATCCGCACCTCGGACCCACACCAGTCCCAATCCCATACCAGATCCACACCAGTCCCATACCCATACCAGACCCACACCCGACACCCACACCAGTCCCATACCCATACCAGACCAACACCAGTCCCATACCCATACTAGACCCATAACCCACACCCACACCAGTCCCATACCCATACCAGACCCAAACCCATACCAAACCCAAACCAGTCCCATACCCATACCAGACCCACACCAGTCCCATACCCATACCAGACCCATATCCGCACCTCGGACCCACACCAGTCCCAATCCCATACCAGATCCACACCAGTCCCATACCCATACCAGACCCACACCCGACACCCACACCAGTCCCATACCCATACCAGACCCACACCAGTCCCATACCCATACTAGAACCATAACCCACACCCACACCAGTCCCATACCCATACCAGACCCAAACCCATACCAAACCCAAACCAGTCCCATACCCATACCAGACCCATACCCCACACCCACACCAGTCCCATACCCATACCAGACCCACACCAGTCCCATACCCATACCAGACCCATACCCCACACCCACACCAGTCCCATACCCATACCAGACCCACACCAGTCCCATACCCATACCAGACCCACACCCCACACCAGTCCCATACCCATACCAGACCCACACCCCACACCCACACCAGTCCCATACCCATACCAGACCCACACCAGTCCCATACCCATACCAGACCCACACCCCACACCCACACCAGTCCCATACCCATACCAGACCCACACCAGTCCCATAAACATACCAGACCCACACCCCACACCAGTCCCATACCCATACCAGACCCAAACCCATACCAAACCCAAACCAGTCCCATACCCATACCAGACCCATACCCCACACCCACACCAGTCCCATACCCATACCAGACCCACACCAGTCCCATACCCATACCAGACCCATACCCCACACCCACACCAGTCCCATACCCATACCAGACCCACACCAGTCCCATACCCATACCAGACCCACACCCCACACCAGTCCCATACCCATACCAGACCCACACCCCACACCCACACCAGTCCCATACCCATACCAGATCCACACCAGTCCCATACCCATACCAGACCCACACCCCACACCCACACCAGTCCCATACCCATACGAGACCCACACCAGTCCCATAAACATACCAGACCCACACCCCACACCAGTCCCATACCCATACCAGACCCACACCCCACACCAGTCCCATACCCATACCAGACCCACACCAGTCCCATACCCATACCAGACCCATACCCCACACCCACACCAGTCCCATACCCATACCAGACCCACACCCCACACCGACACCAGTCCCATACCCATACCAGATCCATACCAGTCCCAAACCCATACCAGACCCAAACCAGTCCCATACCCATACCAGACCCAAACCAGTCCCATACCCATACCAGACCCACACCAGTCCCAAACCCATACCAGACCCAAACCAGTACCATACCCATACCAGTCCCAAACCCATACCAGACCCATACCCCACACCCACACCAGACCCACACCAGTCCCATACCCATACCAGTCCCAAACACATACCACACCCACACCAGTTCCATACCCATACCAGACCCACACCCACACCAGTCCCAAACCCATACCACACCCACACCAGTTCCATACCCATACCAGACCCACACCCACACCAGTCCCAAACCCATACCACACCCACACCAGTTCCATACCCATAACAGACCCACACCCCACACCCACACCTCTCCCATACCCATACCAGACCCACACCAGTCCCATACCCATACCAGACCCACACCCCACACCCACACCAGTTCCATACCCATACCAGACCCACACCCCACACCCACACCAGTCCCATACCCATACCAGACCCACACCTGTTCCATACCCATACCAGACCCACACCCCACACCCACACCAGTCCCATACCCATACCAGACCCACACCAGTCCCAAACCCATAGCACACCCACACCAGTTCCATACCCATACCAGACCCACACCCCAAACCCACACCAGTCCCAAACCCATACCAGACCCATACCAGTCCCAAACCCATACCAGACCCACACCCCACACCCACACCAGTCCCAAACCTATACCAGACCCACACCAGTCCCATACCCATACCAGACCCACCCCACAACCACACCAGTCCCATACCCATACCACACCCACACCAGTTCCATACCCATACCAGACCCACACCCCACACCCACACCAGTTCCATACCAGACCCACACCCCACACCCACACCAGTCCCAAACCCATACCAGACCCACACCCCACACCCACACCAGTCCCATACCCATACCAGACCCACACCAGTCCCAAACCCATACCACACCCACACCAGTCCCATACCCATACCAGACCCACACCCCACACCCACACCAGTCCCATACCCATACCAGACCCACACCCCACACCCACACCAGTCCCATACCCATACCAGACCCACACCAGTCCCATAAACATACCAGACCCACACCCCACACCAGTCCCATACCCATACCAGACCCATACCCCACACGTCCCATACCCATACCAGACCCACACCAGTCCCATACCCATACCAGACCCATACCCCACACCCACACCAGTCCCATACCCATACCAGACCCACACCCCACACCCACACCAGTCCCATACCCATACCAGATCCATACCAGTCCCAAACCCATACCAGACCCAAACCAGTCCCATACCCATACCAGACCCAAACCAGTCCCATACCCATACCAGACCCACACCAGTCCCAAACCCATACCAGACCCAAACCAGTACCATACCCATACCAGTCCCAAACCCATACCAGACCCATACCCCACACCCACACCAGACCCACACCAGTCCCATACCCATACCAGTCCCAAACACATACCACACCCACACCAGTTCCATACCCATACCAGACCCACACCCACACCAGTCCCAAACCCATACCACACCCACACCAGTTCCATACCCATACCAGACCCACACCCACACCAGTCCCAAACCCATACCACACCCACACCAGTTCCATACCCATACCAGACCCACACCCCACACCCACACCTCTCCCATACCCATACCAGACCCACACCAGTCCCATACCCATACCAGACCCACACCCCACACCCACACCAGATCCATACCCATACCAGACCCACACCCCACACCCACACCAGTCCCATACCCATACCAGACCCACACCAGTTCCATACCCATACCAGACCCACACCCCACACCCACACCAGTCCCATACCCATACCAGACCCACACCAGTCCCAAACCCATACCACACCCACACCAGTTCCATACCCACACCAGACCCACACCCCACACCCACACCAGTCCCAAACCTATACCAGACCCACACCAGTCCCATACCCATACCAGACCCACCCCACAACCACACCAGTCCCATACCCATACCACACCCACACCAGTTCCATACCCATACCAGACCCACACCCCACACCCACACCAGTTCCATACCAGACCCACACCCCACACCCACACCAGTCCCAAACCCATACCAGACCCACACCAGTCCCATACCCATACCAGACCCACACCCCACACCCACACCAGTCCCAAACCCATACCAGACCCACACCAGTCCCATACCCATACCAGACCCACACCACACACCCACACCAGTCCCAAACCCATACCAGACCCACACCAGTCCCATACCCATACCAGACCCACACCAGTCCCATACCCATACCAGACCCACACCCGACACCCACACCAGTCCCATCCCATACCAGACCAACACCAGTCCCATACCCATACTAGACCCATAACCCACACCCACACCAGTCCCATACCCATACGAGACCCAAACCCATACCAAACCCAAACCAGTCCCATACCCATACCAGACCCACACCAGTCCCATACCCATACCAGACCCATATCCGCACCTCGGACCCACACCAGTCCCAATCCCATACCAGATCCACACCAGTCCCATACCCATACCAGACCCACACCCGACACCCACACCAGTCCCATACCCATACCAGACCCACACCAGTCCCATACCCATACTAGAACCATAACCCACACCCACACCAGTCCCATACCCATACCAGACCCAAACCCATACCAAACCCAAACCAGTCCCATACCCATACCAGACCCATACCCCACACCCACACCAGTCCCATACCCATACCAGACCCACACCAGTCCCATACCCATACCAGACCCATACCCCACACCCACACCAGTCCCATACCCATACCAGACCCACACCAGTCCCATACCCATACCAGACCCACACCCCACACCAGTCCCATACCCATACCAGACCCACACCCCACACCCACACCAGTCCCATACCCATACCAGACCCACACCAGTCCCATACCCATACCAGACCCACACCCCACACCCACACCAGTCCCATACCCATACCAGACCCACACCAGTCCCATAAACATACCAGACCCACACCCCACACCAGTCCCATACCCATACCAGACCCAAACCCATACCAAACCCAAACCAGTCCCATACCCATACCAGACCCATACCCCACACCCACACCAGTCCCATACCCATACCAGACCCACACCAGTCCCATACCCATACCAGACCCATACCCCACACCCACACCAGTCCCATACCCATACCAGACCCACACCAGTCCCATACCCATACCAGACCCACACCCCACACCAGTCCCATACCCATACCAGACCCACACCCCACACCCACACCAGTCCCATACCCATACCAGACCCACACCAGTCCCATACCCATACCAGACCCACACCCCACACCCACACCAGTCCCATACCCATACGAGACCCACACCAGTCCCATAAACATACCAGACCCACACCCCACACCAGTCCCATACCCATACCAGACCCACACCCCACACCAGTCCCATACCCATACCAGACCCACACCAGTCCCATACCCATACCAGACCCATACCCCACACCCACACCAGTCCCATACCCATACCAGACCCACACCCCACACCCACACCAGTCCCATACCCATACCAGATCCATACCAGTCCCAAACCCATACCAGACCCAAACCAGTCCCATACCCATACAAGACCCAAACCAGTCCCATACCCATACCAGACCCACACCAGTCCCAAACCCATACCAGACCCAAACCAGTACCATACCCATACCAGTCCCAAACCCATACCAGACCCATACCCCACACCCACACCAGACCCACACCAGTCCCATACCCATACCAGTCCCAAACACATACCACACCCACACCAGTTCCATACCCATACCAGACCCACACCCACACCAGTCCCAAACCCATACCACACCCACACCAGTTCCATACCCATACCAGACCCACACCCACACCAGTCCCAAACCCATACCACACCCACACCAGTCCCATACCCATACCAGACCCACACCCCACACCCACACCAGTTCCATACCCATACCAGACCCACACCCCACACCCACACCAGTCCCATACCCATACCAGACCCACACCAGTTCCATACCCATACCAGACCCACACCCCACACCCACACCAGTCCCATACCCATACCAGACCCACACCAGTCCCAAACCCATACCACACCCACACCAGTTCCATACCCATACCAGACCCACACCCCAAACCCACACCAGTCCCAAACCCATACCAGACCCATACCAGTCCCAAACCCATACCAGACCCACACCCCACACCCACACCAGTCCCAAACCTATACCAGACCCACACCAGTCCCATACCCATACCAGACCCACCCCACAACCACACCAGTCCCATACCCATACCACACCCACACCAGTTCCATACCCATACCAGACCCACACCCCACACCCACACCAGTTCCATACCAGACCCACACCCCACACCCACACCAGTCCCAAACCCATACCAGACCCACACCCCACACCCACACCAGTCCCATACCCATACCAGACCCACACCAGTCCCAAACCCATACCACACCCACACCAGTCCCATACCCATACCAGACCCACACCCCACACCCACACCAGTCCCATACCCATACCAGACCCACACCAGTCCCATACCCATACCAGACCCACACCCCACACCCACACCAGTCCCATACCCATACCAGACCCACACCAGTCCCATAAACATACCAGACCCACACCCCACACCAGTCCCATACCCATACCAGACCCACACCCCACACCAGTCCCATACCCATACCAGACCCACACCAGTCCCATACCCATACCAGACCCATACCCCACACCCACACCAGTCCCATACCCATACCAGACCCAAACCCCACACCCACACCAGTCCCATACCCATACCAGATCCATACCAGTCCCAAACCCATACCAGACCCAAACCAGTCCCATACCCATACCAGACCCACACCCCACACCCACACCAGTCCCAAACCCATACCAGACCCACACCAGTCCCATACCCATACCAGACCCACACCCCACACCCACACCAGTCCCAAACCCATACCAGACCCACACCAGTCCCATACCCATACCAGACCCACACCCGACACCCACACCAGTCCCATACCCATACCAGACCAACACCAGTCCCATACCCATACTAGACCCATAACCCACACCCACACCAGTCCCATACCCATACCAGACCCAAACCCATACCAAACCCAAACCAGTCCCATACCCATACCAGACCCACACCAGTCCCATACCCATACCAGACCCATATCCGCACCTCGGACCCACACCAGTCCCAATCCCATACCAGATCCACACCAGTCCCATACCCATACCAGACCCACACCCGACACCCACACCAGTCCCATACCCATACCAGACCCACACCAGTCCCATACCCATACTAGAACCATAACCCACACCCACACCAGTCCCATACCCATACCAGACCCAAACCCATACCAAACCCAAACCAGTCCCATACCCATACCAGACCCATACCCCACACCCACACCAGTCCCATACCCATACCAGACCCACACCAGTCCCATACCCATACCAGACCCATACCCCACACCCACACCAGTCCCATACCCATACCAGACCCACACCAGTCCCATACCCATACCAGACCCACACCCCACACCAGTCCCATACCCATACCAGACCCACACCCCACACCCACACCAGTCCCATACCCATACCAGACCCACACCAGTCCCATACCCATACCAGACCCACACCCCACACCCACACCAGTCCCATACCCATACCAGACCCACACCAGTCCCATAAACATACCAGACCCACACCCCACACCAGTCCCATACCCATACCAGACCCAAACCCATACCAAACCCAAACCAGTCCCATACCCATACCAGACCCATACCCCACACCCACACCAGTCCCATACCCATACCAGACCCACACCAGTCCCATACCCATACCAGACCCATACCCCACACCCACACCAGTCCCATACCCATACCAGACCCACACCAGTCCCATACCCATACCAGACCCACACCCCACACCAGTCCCATACCCATACCAGACCCACACCCCACACCCACACCAGTCCCATACCCATACCAGATCCACACCAGTCCCATACCCATACCAGACACACACCCCACACCCACACCAGTCCCATACCCATACGAGACCCACACCAGTCCCATAAACATACCAGACCCACACCCCACACCAGTCCCATACCCATACCAGACCCACACCCCACACCAGTCCCATACCCATACCAGACCCACACCAGTCCCATACCCATACCAGACCCATACCCCACACCCACACCAGTCCCATACCCATACCAGACCCACACCCCACACCCACACCAGTCCCATACCCATACCAGATCCATACCAGTCCCAAACCCATACCAGACCCAAACCAGTCCCATACCCATACCAGACCCAAACCAGTCCCATACCCATACCAGACCCACACCAGTCCCAAACCCATACCAGACCCAAACCAGTACCATACCCATACCAGTCCCAAACCCATACCAGACCCATACCCCACACCCACACCAGACCCACACCAGTCCCATACCCATACCAGTCCCAAACACATACCACACCCACACCAGTTCCATACCCATACCAGACCCACACCCACACCAGTCCCAAACCCATACCACACCCACACCAGTTCCATACCCATACCAGACCCACACCCACACCAGTCCCAAACCCATACCACACCCACACCAGTTCCATACCCATAACAGACCCACACCCCACACCCACACCTCTCCCATACCCATACCAGACCCACACCAGTCCCATACCCATACCAGACCCACACCCCACACCCACACCAGTTCCATACCCAGACCAGACCCACACCCCACACCCACACCAGTCCCATACCCATACCAGACCCACACCTGTTCCATACCCATACCAGACCCACACCCCACACCCACACCAGTCCCATACCCATACCAGACCCACACCAGTCCCAAACCCATACCACACCCACACCAGTTCCATACCCATACCAGACCCACACCCCAAACCCACACCAGTCCCAAACCCATACCAGACCCATACCAGTCCCAAACCCATACCAGACCCACACCCCACACCCACACCAGTCCCAAACCTATACCAGACCCACACCAGTCCCATACCCATACCAGACCCACCCCACAACCACACCAGTCCCATACCCATACCACACCCACACCAGTTCCATACCCATACCAGACCCACACCCCACACCCACACCAGTTCCATACCAGACCCACACCCCACACCCACACCAGTCCCAAACCCATACCAGACCCACACCCCACACCCACACCAGTCCCATACCCATACCAGACCCACACCAGTCCCAAACCCATACCACACCCACACCAGTCCCATACCCATACCAGACCCACACCCCACACCCACACCAGTCCCATACCCATACCAGACCCACACCAGTCCCATACCCATACCAGACCCACACCCCACACCCACACCAGTCCCATACCCATACCAGACCCACACCAGTCCCATAAACATACCAGACCCACACCCCACACCAGTCCCATACCCATACCAGACCCAGACCCCACACCAGTCCCATACCCATACCAGACCCACACCAGTCCCATACCCATACCAGACCCATACCCCACACCCACACCAGTCCCATACCCATACCAGACCCACACCCCACACCCACACCAGTCCCATACCCATACCAGATCCATACCAGTCCCAAACCCATACCAGACCCAAACCAGTCCCATACCCATACCAGACCCAAACCAGTCCCATACCCATACCAGACCCACACCAGTCCCAAACCCATACCAGACCCAAACCAGTACCATACCCATACCAGTCCCAAACCCATACCAGACCCATACCCCACACCCACACCAGACCCACACCAGTCCCATACCCATACCAGTCCCAAACACATACCACACCCACACCAGTTCCATACCCATACCAGACCCACACCCACACCAGTCCCAAACCCATACCACACCCACACCAGTTCCATACCCATACCAGACCCACACCCACACCAGTCCCAAACCCATACCACACCCACACCAGTTCCATACCCATACCAGACCCACACCCCACACCCACACCTCTCCCATACCCATACCAGACCCACACCAGTCCCATACCCATACCAGACCCACACCCCACACCCACACCAGTTCCATACCCATACCAGACCCACACCCCACACCCACACCAGTCCCATACCCATACCAGACCCACACCAGTTCCATACCCATACCAGACCCACACCCCACACCCACACCAGTCCCATACCCATACCAGACCCACACCAGTCCCAAACCCATACCACACCCACACCAGTTCCATACCCACACCAGACCCACACCCCACACCCACACCAGTCCCAAACCTATACCAGACCCTCACCAGTCCCATACCCATACCAGACCCACCCCACAACCACACCAGTCCCATACCCATACCACACCCACACCAGTTCCATACCCATACCAGACCCACACCCCACACCCACACCAGTTCCATACCAGACCCACACCCCACACCCACACCAGTCCCAAACCCATACCAGACCCACACCAGTCCCATACCCATACCAGACCCACACCCCACACCCACACCAGTCCCAAACCCATACCAGACCCACACCAGTCCCATACCCATACCAGACCCACACCACACACCCACACCAGTCCCAAACCCATACCAGACCCACACCAGTCCCATACCCATACCAGACCCACACCGCACACCCACACCAGTCCCAAACCCATACCAGACCCACACCAGTCCCATACCCATACCAGACCCACACCCGACACCCACACCAGTCCCATCCCATACCAGACCAACACCAGTCCCATACCCATACTAGACCCATAACCCACACCCACACCAGTCCCATACCCATACGAGACCCAAACCCATACCAAACCCAAACCAGTCCCATACCCATACCAGACCCACACCAGTCCCATACCCATACCAGACCCATATCCGCACCTCGGACCCACACCAGTCCCAATCCCATACCAGATCCACACCAGTCCCATACCCATACCAGACCCACACCCGACACCCACACCAGTCCCATACCCATACCAGACCCACACCAGTCCCATACCCATACCAGACCCATACCCCACACCCACACCAGTCCCATACCCATACCAGACCCACACCAGTCCCATACCCATACCAGACCCACACCCCACACCAGTCCCATACCCATACCAGACCCACACCCCACACCCACACCAGTCCCATACCCATACCAGACCCACACCAGTCCCATACCCATACCAGACCCACACCCCACACCCACACCAGTCCCATACCCATACGAGACCCACACCAGTCCCATAAACATACCAGACCCACACCCCACACCAGTCCCATACCCATACCAGACCCACACCCCACACCAGTCCCATACCCATACCAGACCCACACCAGTCCCATACCCATACCAGACCCATACACCACACCCACACCAGTCCCATACCCATACCAGACCCACACCCCACACCCACACCAGTCCCATACCCATACCAGATCCATACCAGTCCCAAACCCATACCAGACCCAAACCAGTCCCATACCCATACCAGACCCATACCCCACACCCACACCAGTCCCATACCCATACCAGACCCACACCAGTCCCATACCCATACCAGACCCATACCCCACACCCACACCAGTCCCATACCCATACCAGACCCACACCCCACACCCACACCAGTCCCATACCCATACCAGATCCATACCAGTCCCAAACCCATACCAGACCCAAACCAGTCCCATACCCATACCAGACCCAAACCAGTCCCATACCCATACCAGACCCACACCAGTCCCAAACCCATACCAGACCCAAACCAGTACCATACCCATACCAGTCCCAAACCCATACCAGACCCATACCCCACACCCACACCAGACCCACACCAGTCCCATACCCATACCAGTCCCAAACACATACCACACCCACACCAGTTCCATACCCATACCAGACCCACACCCACACGTCCCAAACCCATACCACACCCACACCAGTTCCATACCCATACCAGACCCACACCCACACCAGTCCCAAACCCATACCACACCCACACCAGTTCCATACCCATACCAGACCCACACCCCACACCCACACCTCTCCCATACCCATACCAGACCCACACCAGTCCCATACCCATACCAGACCCACACCCCACACCCACACCAGTTCCATACCCATACCAGACCCACACCCCACATCCACACCAGTCCCATACCCATACCAGACGCACACCAGTTCCATACCCATACCAGACCCACACCCCACACCCACACCAGTCCCATACCCATACCAGACCCACACCAGTCCCAAACCCATACCACACCCACACCAGTTCCATACCCACACCAGACCCACACCCCACACCCACACCAGTCCCAAACCTATACCAGACCCACACCAGCCCCATACCCATACCAGACCCACCCCACAACCACACCAGTCCCATACCCATACCACACCCACACCAGTTCCATACCCATACCAGACCCACACCCCACACCCACACCAGTTCCATACCAGACCCACACCCCACACCCACACCAGTCCCAAACCCATACCAGACCCACACCAGTCCCATACCCATACCAGACCCACACCCCACACCCACACCAGTCCCAAACCCATACCAGACCCACACCAGTCCCATACCCATACCAGACCCACACCACACTCCCACACCAGTCCCAAACCCATACCAGACCCACACCAGTCCCATACCCATACCAGACCCACACCCCACACCCACACCAGTCCCAAACCCATACCAGACCCACACCAGTCCCATACCCATACCAGACCCACACCCGACACCCACACCAGTCCCATCCCATACCAGACCAACACCAGTCCCATACCCATACTAGACCCATAACCCACACCCACACCAGTCCCATACCCATACGAGACCCAAACCCATACCAAACCCAAACCAGTCCCATACCCATACCAGACCCACACCAGTCCCATACCCATACCAGACCCATATCCGCACCTCGGACCCACACCAGTCCCAATCCCATACCAGATCCACACCAGTCCCATATCCATACCAGACCCACACCCGACACCCACACCAGTCCCATACCCATACCAGACCCACACCAGTCCCATACCCATACTAGAACCATAACCCACACCCACACCAGTCCCATACCCATACCAGACCCAAACCCATACCAAACCCAAACCAGTCCCATACCCATACCAGACCCATACCCCACACCCACACCAGTCCCATACCCATACCAGACCCACACCAGTCCCATACCCATACCAGACCCATACCCCACACCCACACCAGTCCCATACCCATACCAGACCCACACCAGTCCCATACCCATACCAGACCCACACCCCACACCCACACCAGTCCCATACCCATACGAGACCCACACCAGTCCCATAAACATACCAGACCCACACCCCACACCAGTCCCATACCCATACCAGACCCACACCCCACACCAGTCCCATACCCATACCAGACCCACACCAGTCCCATACCCATACCAGACCCATACCCCACACCCACACCAGTACCATACCCATACCAGACCCACACCCCACACCCACACCAGTCCCATACCCATACCAGATCCATACCAGTCCCAAACCCATACCAGACCCAAACCAGTCCCATACCCATACCAGACCCAAACCAGTCCCATACCCATACCAGACCCACACCAGTCCCAAACCCATACCAGACCCAAACCAGTACCATACCCATACCAGTCCCAAACCCATACCAGACCCATACCCCACACCCACACCAGACCCACACCAGTCCCAAACCCATACCAGTCCCAAACACATACCACACCCACACCAGTTCCATACCCATACCAGACCCACACCCACACCAGTCCCAAACCCATACCACACCCACACCAGTTCCATACCCATACCAGACCCACACCCACACCAGTCCCAAACCCATACCACACCCACACCAGTTCCATACCCATACCAGACCCCCACCCCACAACCACACCTCTCCCATACCCATACCAGACCCACACCAGTCCCATACCCATACCAGACCCACACCCCACACCCACACCAGTTCCATACCCATACCAGACCCACACCCCACACCCACACCAGTCCCATACCCATACCAGACCCACACCAGTTCCATACCCATACCAGACCCACACCCCACACCCACACCAGTCCCATACCCATACCAGACCCACACCAGTCCCAAACCCATACCACACCCACACCAGTTCCATACCCATACCAGACCCACACCCCAAACCCACACCAGTCCCAAACCCATACCAGACCCATACCAGTCCCAAACCCATACCAGACCCACACCCCACACCCACACCAGTCCCAAACCTATACCAGACCCACACCAGTCCCATACCCATACCAGACCCACCCCACAACCACACCAGTCCCATACCCATACCACACCCACACCAGTTCCATACCCATACCAGACCCACACCCCACACCCACACCAGTCCCAAACCCATACCAGACCCACACCCCATACCCACACCAGTCCCATACCCATACCAGACCCACACCAGTCCCAAACCCATACCACACCCACACCAGTCCCATACCCATACCAGACCCACACCCCACACCCACACCAGTCCCAAACCCATACCAGACCCACACCAGTCCCATACCCATACCAGACCCACACCCCACACCCACACCAGTCCCATACCCATACCAGACCCACACCAGTTCCATACCCATACCAGACCCACACCCCACACCCACACCAGTCCCCATACCCATACCAGACCCACACCAGTCCCAAACCCATACCACACCCACACCAGTCCCATACCCATACCAGACCCACACCCCACACCCACACCAGTCCCAAACCCATACCAGACCCACACCAGTCCCATACCCATACCAGACCCACACCCCACACCCACACCAGTCCCAAACCCATACCAGACCCAAACCAGTCCCATTCCCATACCAGACCCACACCCCACACCCACACCAGTCCCAAACCCATACCAGACCTACACCAGTCCCATACCCATACCAGACCCACACCAGCCCCATACCCATACCAGACCCACACCCCACACCAGTCCCAAACCCATACCAGACCCACACCAGTCCCATACCAGACCCACACCCCACACCAGTCCCAAACCCATACCACACCCACACCAGTTCCATACCCATACCAGACCCACACCCCACACCCACACCAGTTCCATACCAGACCCACACCCCACACCCACACCAGTCCCAAACCCATACCAGACCCACACAGTCCCATACCCATACCAGACCCACACCCCACACCCACACCAGTCCCAAACCCATACCAGACCCACACCTGTCCCATACCCATACCAGACCCACACCACACACCCACACCAGTCCCAAACCCATACCAGACCCACACCAGTCCCATACCCATACCAGACCCACACCCCACACCCACACCAGTCCCAAACCCATACCAGACCCACACCAGTCCCATACCCATACCAGACCCACACCCGACACCCACACCAGTCCCATCCCATACCAGACCAACACCAGTCCCATACCCATACTAGAACCATAACCCACACCCACACCAGTCCCATACCTACGAGACCCAAACCCATACCAAACCCAAACCAGTCCCAAACCCATACCACACCCACACCAGTTCCATACCCATACCAGACCCACACCCACACCAGTCCCAAACCCATACCACACCCACACCAGTTCCATACCCATACCAGACCCCCACCCCACACCCACACCTCTCCCATACCCATACCAGACCCACACCAGTCCCATACACATACCAGACCCACACCCCACACCCACACCAGTTCCATACCCATACCAGACCCACACCCCACACCCACACCAGTCCCATACCCATACCAGACCCACACCAGTTCCATACCCATACCAGACCCACACCCCACACCCACACCAGTCCCATACCCATACCAGACCCACACCAGTCCCAAACCCATACCACACCCACACCAGTTCCATACCCATACCAGACCCACACCCCAAACCCACACCAGTCCCAAACCCATACCAGACCCACCCCACAACCACACCAGTCCCATACCCATACCACACCCACACCAGTTCCATACCCATACCAGACCCACACCCCACACCCACACCAGTTCCATACCAGACCCACACCCCACACCCACACCAGTCCCAAACCCATACCAGACCCACACCCCATACCCACACCAGTCCCATACCCATACCAGACCCACACCAGTCCCAAACCCATACCACACCCACACCAGTCCCATACCCATACCAGACCCACACCCCACACCCACACCAGTCCCAAACCCATACCAGACCCACACCAGTCCCATACCCATACCAGACCCACACCCCACACCCACACCAGTCCCATACCCATACCAGACCCACACCAGTTCCATACCCATACCAGACCCACACCCCACACCCACACCAGTCCCATACCCATACCAGACCCACACCAGTCCCAAACCCATACCACACCCACACCAGTCCCATACCCATACCAGACCCACACCCCACACCCACACCAGTCCCAAACCCATACCAGACCCACACCAGTCCCATACCCATACCAGACCCACACCCCACACCCACACCAGTCCCAAACCCATACCAGACCCACACCAGTCCCATTCCCATACCAGACCCACACCCCACACCCACACCAGTCCCAAACCCATACCAGACCTACACCAGTCCCATACCCATACCAGACCCACACCAGTCCCATACCCATACCAGACCCACACCCCACACCAGTCCCAAACCCATACCAGACCCACACCAGTCCCATACCAGACCCACACCCCACACCAGTCCCAAACCCATACCACACCCACACCAGTTCCATACCCATACCAGACCCACACCCCACACCCACACCAGTTCCATACCAGACCCACACCCCACACCCACACCAGTCCCAAACCCATACCAGACCCACACCAGTCCCATACCCATACCAGACCCACACCCCACACCCACACCAGTCCCAAACCCATACCAGACCCACACCAGTCCCATACCCATACCAGACCCACACCACACACCCACACCAGTCCCAAACCCATACCAGACCCACACCAGTCCCATACCAGACCCACACCCCACACCAGTCCCAAACCCATACCACACCCACACCAGTTCCATACCCATACCAGACCCACACCCCACACCCACACCAGTTCCATACCAGACCCACACCCCACACCCACACCAGTCCCAAACCCATACCAGACCCACACCAGTCCCATACCCATACCAGACCCACACCCCACACCCACACCAGTCCCAAACCCATACCAGACCCACACCAGTCCCATACCCATACCAGACCCACACCACACACCCACACCAGTCCCAAACCCATACCAGACCCACACCAGTCCCATACCCATACCAGACCCACACCCCACACCCACACCAGTCCCAAACCCATACCAGACCCACACCAGTCCCATACCCATACCAGACCCACACCCGTCACCCACACCAGTCCCATCCCATACCAGACCAACACCAGTCCCATACCCATACTAGACCCATAACCCACACCCACACCAGTCCCATACCCATACGAGACCCAAACCCATACCAAACCCAAACCAGTCCCAAACCCATACCACACCCACACCAGTTCCATACCCATACCAGACCCACACCCACACCAGTCCCAAACCCATACCACACCCACACCAGTTCCATACCCATACCAGACCCCCACCCCACACCCACACCTCTCCCATACCCATATAAGACCCACACCAGTCCAATACCCATACCAGACCCACACCCCACACCCACACCAGTTCCATACCCATACCAGACCCACACCCCACACCCACACCAGTCCCATACCCATACCAGACCCACACCAGTTCCATACCCATACCAGACCCACACCCCACACCCACACCAGTCCCATACCCATACCAGACCCACACCAGTCCCAAACCCATACCACACCCACACCAGTTCCATACCCATACCAGACCCACACCCCAAACCCACACCAGTCCCAAACCCATACCAGACCCATACCAGTCCCAAACCCATACCAGACCCACACCCCACACCCACACCAGTCCCAAACCTATACCAGACCCACACCAGTCCCATACCCATACCAGACCCACCCCACAACCACACCAGTCCCATACCCATACCACACCCACACCAGTTCCATACCCATACCAGACCCACACCCCACACCCACACCAGTTCCATACCAGACCCACACCCCACACCCACACCAGTCCCAAACCCATACCAGACCCACACCCCATACCCACACCAGTCCCATACCCATACCAGACCCACACCAGTCCCAAACCCATACCACACCCACACCAGTCCCATACCCATACCAGACCCACACCCCACACCCACACCAGTCCCAAACCCATACCAGACCCACACCAGTCCCATACCCATACCAGACCCACACCCCACACCCACAGCAGTCCCATACCCATACCAGACCCACACCAGTTCCATACCCATACCAGACCCACACCCCACACCCACACCAGTCCCATACCCATACCAGACCCACACCAGTCCCAAACCCATACCACACCCACACCAGTCCCATACCCATACCAGACCCACACCCCACACCCACACCAGTCCCAAACCCATACCAGACCCACACCAGTCCCATACCCATACCAGACCCACACCCCACACCCACACCAGTCCCAAACCCATACCAGACCCACACCAGTACCATTCCCATACCAGACCCACACCCCACACCCACACCAGTCCCAAACCCATACCAGACCTACACCAGTCCCATACCCATACCAGACCCACACCAGTCCCATACCCATACCAGACCCACACCCCACACCAGTCCCAAACCCATACCAGACCCACACCAGTCCCATACCAGACCCACACCCCACACCAGTCCCAAACCCATACCACACCCACACCAGTTCCATACCCATACCAGACCCACACCCCACACCCACACCAGTTCCATACCAGACCCACACCCCACACCCACACCAGTCCCAAACCCATACCAGACCCACACCAGTCCCATACCCATACCAGACCCACACCCCACACCCACACCAGTCCCAAACCCATACCAGACCCACACCAGTCCCATACCCATACCAGACCCACACCACACACCCACACCAGTCCCAAACCCATACCAGACCCACACCAGTCCCATACCCATACCAGACCCACACCCCACACCCACACCAGTCCCAAACACATACCAGTCCCACACCAGTCCCATACCCATACCAGACCCACACCCGACACCCACACCAGTCCCATCCCATACCAGACCAACACCAGTCCCATACCCATACGAGACCCAAACCCATACCAAACCCAAACCAGTCCCATACCCATACCAGACCCACACCAGTCCCATACCCATACCAGACCCATATCCGCACCTCGGACCCACACCAGTCCCAATCCCATACCAGATCCACACCAGTCCCATACCCATACCAGACCCACACCCGACACCCACACCAGTCCCATACCCATACCAGACCCACACCAGTCCCATACCCATACCAGACCCATACCCCACACCCACACCAGTCCCATACCCATACCAGACCCACACCAGTCCCATACCCATACCAGACCCACACCCCACACCAGTCCCATACCCATACCAGACCCACACCCCACACCCACACCAGTCCCATACCCATACCAGACCCACACCAGTCCCATACCCATACCAGACCCACACCCCACACCCACACCAGTCCCATACCCATACGAGACCCACACCAGTCCCATAAACATACCAGACCCACACCCCACACCAGTCCCATACCCATACCAGACCCACACCCCCACACCAGTCCCATACCCATACCAGACCCACACCAGTCCCATACCCATACCAGACCCATACCCCACACCCACACCAGTCCCATACCCATACCAGACCCACACCCCACACCCACACCAGTCCCATACCCATACCAGATCCATACCAGTCCCAAACCCATACCAGACCCAAACCAGTCCCATACCCATACCAGACCCATACCCCACACCCACACCAGTCCCATACCCATACCAGACCCACACCAGTCCCATACCCATACCAGACCCATACCCCACACCCACACCAGTCCCATACCCATACCAGACCCACACCCCACTCCCACACCAGTCCCATACCCATACCAGATCCATACCAGTCCCAAACCCATACCAGACCCAAACCAGTCCCATACCCATACCAGACCCAAACCAGTCCCATACCCATACCAGACCCACACCAGTCCCAAACCCATACCAGACCCAAACCAGTACCATACCCATACCAGTCCCAAACCCATACCAGACCCACACCCCACACCCACACCAGTCCCACACCAGTCCCATACCCATACCAGTCCCAAACACATACCACACCCAAACCAGTCCCATACCCATACCAGACCCAAACCAGTCCCATACCCATACCAGACCCACACCAGTCCCAAACCCATACCAGACCCAAACCAGTACCATACCCATACCAGTCCCAAACCCATACCAGACCCATACCCCACACCCACACCAGACCCACACCAGTCCCATACCCATACGAGTCCCAAACACATACCACACCCACACCAGTTCCATACCCATACCAGACCCACACCCACACCAGTCCCAAACCCATACCACACCCACACCAGTTCCATACCCATACCAGACCCACACCCACACCAGTCCCAAACCCATACCACACCCACACCAGTTCCATACCCATACCAGACCCACACCCCACACCCACACCTCTCCCATACCCATACCAGACCCACACCAGTCCCATACCCATACCAGACCCACACCCCACACCCACACCAGTTCCATACCCATACGAGACCCACACCCCACACCCACACCAGTCCCATACCCATACCAGACGCACACCAGTTCCATACCCATACCAGACCCACACCCCACACCCACACCAGTCCCATACCCATACCAGACCCACACCAGTCCCAAACCCATACCACACCCACACCAGTTCCATACCCACACCAGACCCACACCCCACACCCACACCAGTCCCAAACCTATACCAGACCCACACCAGTCCCATACCCATACCAGACCCACCCCACAACCACACCAGTCCCATACCCATACCACACCCACACCAGTTCCATACCCATACCAGACCCACACCCCACACCCACACCAGTTCCATACCAGACCCACACCCCACACCCACACCAGTCCCAAACCCATACCAGACCCACACCAGTCCCATCCCCATACCAGACCCACACCCCACACCCACACCAGTCCCAAACCCATACCAGACCCACACCAGTCCCATACCCATACCAGACCCACACCACACACCCACACCAGTCCCAAACCCATACCAGACCCACACCAGTCCCATACCCATACCAGACCCACACCCCACACCCACACCAGTCCCAAACCCATACCAGACCCACACCAGTCCCATACCCATACCAGACCCACACCCGACACCCACACCAGTCCCATCCCATACCAGACAAACACCAGTCCCATACCCATACTAGACCCATAACCCACACCCACACCAGTCCCATACCCATACGAGACCCAAACCCATACCAAACCCAAACCAGTCCCATACCCATACCAGACCCACACCAGTCCCATACCCATACCAGACCCATATCCGCACCTCGGACCCACACCAGTCCCAATCCCATACCAGATCCACACCAGTCCCATACCCATACCAGACCCACACCAGACACCCACACCAGTCCCATACCCATACCAGACCCACACCAGTCCCATACCCATACTAGAACCATAAACCACACCCACACCAGTCCCATACCCATACCAGACCCAAACCCATACCAAACCCAAACCAGTCCCATACCCATACCAGACCCATACCCCACACCCACACCAGTCCCATACCCATACCAGACCCACACCAGTCCCATACCCATACCAGACCCATACCCCACACCCACACCAGTCCCATACCCATACCAGACCCACACCAGTCCCATACCCATACCAGACCCACACCCCACACCAGTCCCATACCCATACCAGACCCACACCCCACACCCACACCAGTCCCATACCCATACCAGACCCACACCAGTCCCATACCCATACCAGACCCACACCCCACACCCACACCAGTCCCATACCCATACGAGACCCACACCAGTCCCATAAACATACCAGACCCACACCCCACACCAGTCCCATACCCATACCAGACCCACACCCCACACCAGTCCCATACCCATACCAGACCCACACCAGTCCCATACCCATACCAGACTCATACCCCACACCCACACCAGTCCCATACCCATACCAGACCCACACCCCACACCCACACCAGTCCCATACCCATACCAGATCCATACCAGTCCCAAACCCATACCAGACCCAAACCAGTCCCATACCCATACCAGACCCAAACCAGTCCCATACCCATACCAGACCCACACCAGTCCCAAACCCATACCAGACCCAAACCAGTACCATACCCATACCAGTCCCAAACCCATACCAGACCCATACCCCACACCCACACCAGACCCACACCAGTCCCATACCCATACCAGTCCCAAACACATACCACACCCACACCAGTTCCATACCCATACCAGACCCACACCCACACCAGTCCCAAACCCATACCACACCCACACCAGTTCCATACCCATACCAGACCCACACCCACACCAGTCCCAAACCCATACCACACCCACACCAGTTCCATACCCATACCAGACCCCCACCCCACACCCACACCTCTCCCATACCCATACCAGACCCACACCAGTCCCATACCCATACCAGACCCACACCCCACACCCACACCAGTTCCATACCCATACGAGACCCACACCCCACACCCACACCAGTCCCATACCCATACCAGACCCACACCAGTTCCATACCCATACCAGACCCACACCCCACACCCACACCAGTCCCATACCCATACCAGACCCACACCAGTCCCAAACCCATACCACACCCACACCAGTTCCATACCCATACCAGACCCACACCCCAAACCCACACCAGTCCCAAACCCATACCAGACCCATACCAGTCCCAAACCCATACCAGACCCACACCCCACACCCACACCAGTCCCAAACCTATACCAGACCCACACCAGTCCCATACCCATACCAGACCCACCCCACAACCACACCAGTCCCATACCCATACCACACCCACACCAGTTCCATACCCATACCAGACCCACACCCCACACCCACACCAGTTCCATACCAGACCCACACCCCACACCCACACCAGTCCCAAACCCATACCAGACCCACACCCCATACCCACACCAGTCCCATACCCATACCAGACCCACACCAGTCCCAAACCCATACCACACCCACACCAGTCCCATACCCATACCAGACCCACACCCCACACCCACACCAGTCCCAAACCCATACCAGACCCACACCAGTCCCATACCCATACCAGACCCACACCCCACACCCACACCAGTCCCATACCCATACCAGACCCACACCAGTTCCATACCCATACCAGACCCACACCCCACACCCACACCAGTCCCATACCCATACCAGACCCACACCAGTCCCAAACCCATACCACACCCACACCAGTCCCATACCCATACCAGACCCACACCCCACACCCACACCAGTCCCAAACCCATACCAGACCCACACCAGTCCCATACCCATACCAGACCCACACCCCACACCCACACCAGTCCCAAACCCATACCAGACCCACACCAGTCCCATTCCCATACCAGACCCACACCCCACACCCACACCAGTCCCAAACCCATACCAGACCTACACCAGTCCCATACCCATACCAGACCCACACCAGTCCCATACCCATACCAGACCCACACCCCACACCAGTCCCAAACCCATACCAGACCCACACCAGTCCCATACCAGACCCACACCCCACACCAGTCCCAAACCCATACCAGACACACACCCCACACCCACACCAGTCCCATACCCATACCACACCCACACCCCACACCCACACCAGTCCCATACCCATACCAGACCCACACCAGTTCCATACCCATACCAGACCCACACCCCACACCCACACCAGTCCCATACCCATACCAGACCCACACCAGTCCCATACCCATACCAGACACACACCCACACCAGTCCCATACCCATACCGGACCCACACCCCACACCCACAACAGTCCCAAACCCATACCGGACCCACACCCCACACCCACACCAGTCCCATACCCATACCAGACCCACACCCCACACCCACACCAGTCCCATACCCATACCGGACCCACACCCCACACCCACACCAGTCCCAAACCTATACCAGACCCACACCAGTCCCATACCCATACCAGACCCACACCCCACACCAGTCCCATACCCATACCAGACCCATACCCCATACCCACACCAGTCCCATACCCATACCAGACCCACACCAGTCCCATACCCATACCAGACCCATACCCCACACCCAAAAAAGTCCCATACCCACACCAGTCCCATACCCATACCAGACCCATACCCCACACCCACACCAGTCCCATACCCATACCAGACCCACACCCCACACCCACACCAGTCCCAAACCCATACCAAACCCAAACCAGTCCCATACCCATACCAGACCCACACCAGTCCAATACACATACCAGACCCACACCCCACACCCACACCAGTCCCATACCCATACCAGACCCACACCAGTCCCTTACCCATACCAGACCCATATCCGCACCTCGGACCCACACCAGTCCCATACCCATACCAGACCCATACCCCACAACCACACCAGTCCCATACCCATACCAGACCCATACCCCATACCCACACGTCCCATACCCATACCAGACCCACACCAGTCCCATACCCATACCAGACCCATACCCCACACCCACACCAGTCCCATACCCATACCAGACCCATACCCCACACCTACACCAGTCCCATACCCATACCAGACCCACACCAGTTCCATACCCATACCAGACCCACACCCCCACACCCACACCAGTCCCATACCCATACCAGGACCCACACCAGTCCCAAACCCATACCACACCCACACCAGTCCCATACCCCATACCCAGACCCACACCCCCCCACACCCCACACCAGTCCCAAACCCATACCAGACCCACACCAGTCCCATACCCATACCAGACCCACACCCCACACCCACACCAGTCCCAAACCCATACCAGACCCACACCAGTCCCATTCCCATACCAGACCCACACCCCACACCCACACCAGTCCCCAAACCCATACCAGGACCAACACCAGTCCCATACCCATACCAGACCCACACCAGTCCCATACCCATACCAGACCCACACCCCACACCAGTCCCAAACCCATACCAGACCCACACCAGTCCCATACCAGACCCACACCCCACACCAGTCCCAAACCCATACCAGACACACACCCCACACCCACACCAGTCCCATACCCATACCACACCCACACCCCACACCCACACCAGTCCCATACCCATACCAGACCCACACCAGTTCCATACCCATACCAGACCCACACCCCACACCCACACCAGTCCCCATACCCATACCAGACCCACACCAGTCCCATACCCATACCAGACACACACCCACACCAGTCCCATACCCATACCGGACCCACACACCCCACACCCACAACAGTCCCAAACCCATACCGGACCCACACCCCACACCCACACCAGTCCCATACCCATACCAGACCCACACCCCACACCCACACCAGTCCCATACCCATACCGGACCCACACCCCACACCCACACCAGTCCCAAACCTATACCAGACCCACACCAGTCCCATACCCATACCAGACCCACACCCCACACCAGTCCCATACCCATACCAGACCCATACCCCATACCCACACCAGTCCCATACCCATACCAGACCCACACCAGTCCCATACCCATACCAGACCCATACCCCACACCCAAAAAAGTCCCATACCCACACCAGTCCCATACCCATACCAGACCCATACCCCACACCCACACCAGTCCCATACCCATACCAGACCCACACCCCACACCCACACCAGTCCCAAACCCATACCAAACCCAAACCAGTCCCATACCCATACCAGACCCACACCAGTCCAATACACATACCAGACCCACACCCCACACCCACACCAGTCCCATACCCATACCAGACCCACACCAGTCCCATACCCATACCAGACCCATATCCGCACCTCGGACCCACACCAGTCCCATACCCATACCAGACCCATACCCCACAACCAGACCAGTCCCATACCCATACCAGACCCATACCCCATACCCACACGTCCCATACCCATACCAGACCCACACCAGTCCCATACCCATACCAGACCCATACCCCACACCCACACCAGTCCCATACCCATACCGGACCCATACCCCACACCTACACCAGTCCCATACCCATACCAGACCCACACCAGTCCCATACCCATACCACACCCACACCAGTCCCATACCAGACCCACACCCCGGACCCACACCAATCCCATACCCACACGAGACCCACACCACAGACCCACACCAGACCCATACCCACACCAGACCCACACCCCAGACCCACACCAGTCCCATACCCACACCAGACCCACACCCCAGACCCACACCAGTCCCATACCCATACCAGACCCACACCAGTCCCATACCCACACCAGACCCACACCCCAGACCCACACCAATCCCATACCCACACCAGACCCACACCCCACACCCACACCAGACCCACACCCCACACCAGACCCACACCAGTCCCATACCCACACTAGACCCACACCCCACACCAGACCCACACCCCACACCAGACCCACACCAGACCCACACCCCACACCAGACCCACACCAGTCCCATACCCATACCAGACCCACACCAGTCCCATACCCACACCAGACCCACACCCCAGACCAACACCAATCCCATACCCACACCAGACCCACACCCCACACACACACCAGACCCACACCAGACCCACACCCCACACACACACAAGTCCCAAACCCATACCACACCCACACCAGTTCCATACCAGACCCACACCCCCACACCCACACCAGTTCCATACCAGACCCACACCCCACACCCACACCAGTCCCAGACCCATACCAGACCCATACCCCACACCCACACCAGTCCCATACCCATACCAGACCCATACCCCACACCCACACCAGTCCCATACCCATACCAGACCCACACCAGTCCCATACCCATACCAGACCCACACCCCACACGCACACCAGTCCCAAACCCATACCAAACCCAAACCAGTCCCAAACCCATACCACACCCACACCAGTCCCATACCCATACCAGACCCATATCCGCACCTCGGACCCACACCAGTCCCAATCCCATACCAGACCCACACCAGTTCCATACCCATACCAGACCCACACCCCACACCCACACCAGTCCAAAACCCATACCAGACCCACACCAGTCCCATACCCATACCAGACCCATACCCCACACCCACACCAGTCCCATACCCATACCAGACCCAAACCCATACCAAACCCAAACCAGTCCCATACCCATACCAGACCCATACCCCACACCCACACCAGTCCCATACCCATACCAGACCCACACCAGTCCCATACCCATACCAGACCCATATCCGCACCTCGGACCCACACCAGTCCCATACCCATACCAGACCCATACCACACACCCACACCAGTCCCATACCCATACCAGACCCACACCCCACACCAGTCCCATACCCATACCCATTCCAGACCCACACCCCACACCCACACCAGTCCCATACCCATACCAGACCCACACCAGTCCCATACCCATACCAGACCCACACCCCACACCCACACCAGTCCCATACCCATACCAGACACACACCAGTCCCATACCCATACCAGACCCACACCCCACACCAGTCCCATACCCATACCAGACCCACACCCCACACGTCCCATACCCATACCAGACCCACACCCCACACCAGTCCCATACCAGACCCATACCCCACACCCACACCAGTCCCATGCCCATACCAGACCCACACCCCACAACCACACCAGTCCCATACCCATACCAGACCCACACCCCACACGTCCCATACCCATACCAGACCCACACCCCACACCAGTCCCATACCAGACCCATACCCCACACCCACACCAGTCCCATACCCATACCAGACCCACACCCCACACCCACACCAGTCCCATACCCATACCAGACCCATACCAGTCCCAAACCCATACCAGACCCAAAACAGTCCCATACCCATACCAGACCCTAACCAGTCCCCATACCCATACCAGACACACACCAGTCCCAAACCCATACCAAACCCAAACCAGTCCCATACCCATACCAGTCCCATACCCCACACCCACAACAGTACCATACCCATACCAGTCCCAAACCCATACCAGACCCACACCCCACACCCACACCAGACCCACACCAGTCCCATACCCATACCAGTCCCAAACCCATACCACACCCACACCAGTTCCATACCCATACCAGACCCACACCCCACACCCACACCAGTCCCAAACCCATACCACACCCACACCAGTTCCATACCCATACCAGACCCACACCCCACACCCACACCAGTCCCATACCCATACCAGACCCACACCAGTCCCATACCCATACCAGACCCACACCCCACACCCACACCTGTCCCATACCCATACCAGACCCACACCAGTCCCATACCCATACCAGACCCACACCCCACACCCACACCAGTCCCATACCCATACCAGACCCACACCAGTCCCATACCCACACCAGACCCACACCCAGACATACTCCAGTCCCATACCCACACCAGACCCACACCAGTCCCAAACCCATACGAGACCCACACCCCAGACCCACACCAGTCCCATACCCACACCAGACCCACAGCCCAGACCTACACCAGTCCCATACCCACACCAGACCCACACCCCAGACCCACACCAGTCCCATACCCATACCACACCCACACCAGTCCCATACCAGACCCACACCCCGGACCCACACCAATCCCATACCCACACGAGACCCACACCAGTCCCAAACCCATACGAGACCCACACCCCAGACCCACACCAGTCCCATACCCACACCAGACCCACACCCCAGACCCACACCAGTCCCATACCCACACCAGACCCACACCCATACCAGACCTACACCAGTCCCATACCCATACCAGACCCACACCAGTCCCATACCCATACCAGACCCACACCCCACACCAGTCCCAAACCCATACCAGACCCACACCAGTCCCATACCAGACCCACACCCCACACCAGTCCCAAACCCATACCACACCCACACCAGTTCCATACCCATACCAGACCCACACCCCACACCCACACCAGTTCCATACCAGACCCACACCCCACACCCACACCAGTCCCAAACCCATACCAGACCCACACCAGTCCCATACCCATACCAGACCCACACCCCACACCCACACCAGTCCCAAACCCATACCAGACCCACACCAGTCCCATACCCATACCAGACCCACACCACACACCCACACCAGTCCCAAACACATACCAGACCCACACCAGTCCCATACCCATACCAGACCCACACCCCACACCCACACCAGTCCCAAACCCATACCAGACCCACACCAGTCCCATACCCATACCAGACCCACACCCGACACCCACACCAGTCCCATCCCATACCAGACCAACACCAGTCCCATACCCATACGAGACCCAAACCCATACCAAACCCAAACCAGTCCCATACCCATACCAGACCCACACCAGTCCCATACCCATACCAGACCCATATCCGCACCTCGGACCCACACCAGTCCCAATCCATACCAGATCCACACCAGTCCCATACCCATACCAGACCCACACCCGACACCCACACCAGTCCCATACCCATACCAGACCCACACCAGTCCCATACCCATACCAGACCCATACCCCACACCCACACCAGTCCCATACCCATACCAGACCCACACCAGTCCCATACCCATACCAGACCCACACCCCACACCAGTCCCATACCCATACCAGACCCACACCCCACACCCACACCAGTCCCATACCCATACCAGACCCACACCAGTCCCATACCCATACCAGACCCACACCCCACACCCACACCAGTCCCATACCCATACGAGACCCACACCAGTCCCATAAACATACCAGACCCACACCCCACACCAGTCCCATACCCATACCAGACCCACACCCCACACCAGTCCCATACCCATACCAGACCCACACCAGTCCCATACCCATACCAGACCCATACCCCACACCCACACCAGTCCCATACCCATACCAGACCCACACCCCCACACCCACACCAGTCCCATACCCATACCAGATCCATACCAGTCCCAAACCCATACCAGACCCAAACCAGTCCCATACCCATGCCAGACCCATACCCCACACCCACACCAGTCCCATACCCATACCAGACCCACACCAGTCCCATACCCATACCAGACCCATACCCCACACCCACACCAGTCCCATACCCATACCAGACCCACACCCCACACCCACACCAGTCCCATACCCATACCAGATCCATACCAGTCCCAAACCCATACCAGACCCAAACCAGTCCCATACCCATACCAGACCCAAACCAGTCCCATACCCATACCAGACCCACACCAGTCCCAAACCCATACCAGACCCAAACCAGTACCATACCCATACCAGTCCCAAACCCATACCAGACCCACACCCCACACCCACACCAGTCCCACACCAGTCCCATACCCATACCAGTCCCAAACACATACCACACCCAAACCAGTCCCATACCCATACCAGACCCAAACCAGTCCCATACCCATACCAGACCCACACCAGTCCCAAACCCATACCAGACCCAAACCAGTACCATACCCATACCAGTCCCAAACCCATACCAGACCCATACCCCACACCCACACCAGACCCACACCAGTCCCATACCCATACCAGTCCCAAACACATACCACACCCACACCAGTTCCATACCCATACCAGACCCACACCCACACCAGTCCCAAACCCATACCACACCCACACCAGTTCCATACCCATACCAGACCCACACCCACACCAGTCCCAAACCCATACCACACCCACACCAGTTCCATACCCATACCAGACCCACACCCCACACCCACACCTCTCCCATACCCATACCAGACCCACACCAGTCCCATACCCATACCAGACCCACACCCCACACCCACACCAGTTCCATACCCATACGAGACCCACACCCCACACCCACACCAGTCCCATACCCATACCAGACGCACACCAGTTCCATACCCATACCAGACCCACACCCCACACCCACACCAGTCCCATACCCATACCAGACCCACACCAGTCCCAAACCCATACCACACCCACACCAGTTCCATACCCACACCAGACCCACACCCCACACCCACACCAGTCCCAAACCTATACCAGACCCACACCAGTCCCATACCCATACCAGACCCACCCCACAACCACACCAGTCCCATACCCATACCACACCCACACCAGTTCCATACCCATACCAGACCCACACCCCACACCCACACCAGTTCCATACCAGACCCACACCCCACACCCACACCAGTCCCAAACCCATACCAGACCCACACCAGTCCCATACCCATACCAGACCCACACCCCACACCCACACCAGTCCCAAACCCATACCAGACCCACACCAGTCCCATACCCATACCAGACCCACACCACACACCCACACCAGTCCCAAACCCATACCAGACCCACACCAGTCCCATACCCATACCAGACCCACACCCCACACCCACACCAGTCCCAAACCCATACCAGACCCACACCAGTCCCATACCCATACCAGACCCACACCCGACACCCACACCAGTCCCATCCCATACCAGACCAACACCAGTCCCATACCCATACTAGACCCATAACCCACACCCACACCAGTCCCATACCCATACGAGACCCAAACCCATACCAAACCCAAACCAGTCCCATACCCATACCAGACCCACACCAGTCCCATACCCATACCAGACCCATATCCGCACCTCGGACCCACACCAGTCCCAATCCCATACCAGATCCACACCAGTCCCATACCCATACCAGACCCACACCAGACACCCACACCAGTCCCATACCCATACCAGACCCACACCAGTCCCATACCCATACTAGAACCATAACCCACACCCACACCAGTCCCATACCCATACCAGACCCAAACCCATACCAAACCCAAACCAGTCCCATACCCATACCAGACCCATACCCCACACCCACACCAGTCCCATACCCATACCAGACCCACACCAGTCCCATACCCATACCAGACCCATACCCCACACCCACACCAGTCCCATACCCATACCAGACCCACACCAGTCCCATACCCATACCAGACCCACACCCCACACCAGTCCCATACCCATACCAGACCCACACCCCACACCCACACCAGTCCCATACCCATACCAGACCCACACCAGTCCCATACCCATACCAGACCCACACCCCACACCCACACCAGTCCCATTCCCATACGAGACCCACACCAGTCCCATAAACATACCAGACCCACACCCCACACCAGTCCCATACCCATACCAGACCCACACCCCACACCAGTCCCATACCCATACCAGACCCACACCAGTCCCATACCCATACCAGACCCATACCCCACACCCACACCAGTCCCATACCAGACCCACACCCCACACCCACACCAGTCCCATACCCATACCAGATCCATACCAGTCCCAAACCCATACCAGACCCAAACCAGTCCCATACCCATACCAGACCCAAACCAGTCCCATACCCATACCAGACCCACACCAGTCCCAAACCCATACCAGACCCAAACCAGTACCATACCCATACCAGTCCCAAACCCATACCAGACCCATACCCCACACCCACACCAGACCCACACCAGTCCCATACCCATACCAGTCCCAAACACATACCACACCCACACCAGTTCCATACCCATACCAGACCCACACCCACACCAGTCCCAAACCCATACCACACCCACACCAGTTCCATACCCATACCAGACCCACACCCACACCAGTCCCAAACCCATACCACACCCACACCAGTTCCATACCCATACCAGACCCCCACCCCACACCCACACCTCTCCCATACCCATACCAGACCCACACCAGTCCCATACCCATACCAGACCCACACCCCACACCCACACCAGTTCCATACCCATACGAGACCCACACCCCACACCCACACCAGTCCCATACCCATACCAGACCCACACCAGTTCCATACCCATACCAGACCCACACCCCACACCCACACCAGTCCCATACCCATACCAGACCCACACCAGTCCCAAACCCATACCACACCCACACCAGTTCCATACCCATACCAGACCCACACCCCAAACCCACACCAGTCCCACACCCATACCAGACCCATACCAGTCCCAAACCCATACCAGACCCACACCCCACACCCACACCAGTCCCAAACCTATACCAGACCCACACCAGTCCCATACCCATACCAGACCCACCCCACAACCACACCAGTCCCATACCCATACCACACCCACACCAGTTCCATACCCATACCAGATCCACACCCCACACCCACACCAGTTCCATACCAGACCCACACCCCACACCCACACCAGTCCCAAACCCATACCAGACCCACACCCCATACCCACACCAGTCCCATACCCATACCAGACCCACACCAGTCCCAAACCCATACCACACCCACACCAGTCCCATACCCATACCAGACCCACACCCCACACCCACACCAGTCCCAAACCCATACCAGACCCACACCAGTCCCATACCCATACCAGACCCACACCCCACACCCACACCAGTCCCATACCCATACCAGACCCACACCAGTTCCATACCCATACCAGACCCACACCAGTCCCATACCCATACCAGACCCACACCAGTCCCAAACCCATACCACACCCACACCAGTCCCATACCCATACCAGACCCACACCCCACACCCACACCAGTCCCAAACCCATACCAGACCCACACCAGTCCCATTCCCATACCAGACCCACACCCCACACCCACACCAGTCCCAAACCCATACCAGACCTACACCAGTCCCATACCCATACCAGACCCACACCAGTCCCATACCCATACCAGACCCACACCCCACACCAGTCCCAAACCCATACCAGACCCACACCAGTCCCATACCAGACCCACACCCCACACCAGTCCCAAACCCATACCAGACACACACCCCACACCCACACCAGTCCCATACCCATACCACACCCACACCCCACACCCACACCAGTCCCATACCCATACCAGACCCACACCAGTTCCATACCCATACCAGACCCACACCCCACACCCACACCAGTCCCATACCCATACCAGACCCACACCAGTCCCATACCCATACCAGACACACACCCACACCAGTCCCATACCCATACCGGACCCACACCCCACACCCACAACAGTCCCAAACCCATACCGGACCCACACCCCACACCCACACCAGTCCCATACCCATACCAGACCCACACCCCACACCCACACCAGTCCCATACCCATACCGGACCCACACCCCACACCCACACCAGTCCCAAACCTATACCAGACCCACACCAGTCCCATACCCATACCAGACCCACACCCCACACCAGTCCCATACCCATACCAGACCCATACCCCATACCCACACCAGTCCCATACCCATACCAGACCCACACCAGTCCCATACCCATACCAGACCCATACCCCACACCCAAAAAAGTCCCATACCCACACCAGTCCCATACCCATACCAGACCCATACCCCACACCCACACCAGTCCCATACCCATACCAGACCCACACCCCACACCCACACCAGTCCCAAACCCATACCAAACCCAAACCAGTCCCATACCCATACCAGACCCACACCAGTCCAATACACATACCAGACCCACACCCCACACCCACACCAGTCCCATACCCATACCAGACCCACACCAGTCCCATACCCATACCAGACCCATATCCGCACCTCGGACCCACACCAGTCCCATACCCATACCAGACCCATACCCCACAACCACACCAGTCCCATACCCATACCAGACCCATACCCCATACCCACACGTCCCATACCCATACCAGACCCACACCAGTCCCATACCCATACCAGACCCATACCCCACACCCACACCAGTCCCATACCCATACCAGACCCATACCCCACACCTACACCAGTCCCATACCCATACCAGACCCACACCAGTCCCATACCCATACCACACCCACACCAGTCCCATACCAGACCCACACCCCGGACCCACACCAATCCCATACCCACACGAGACCCACACCACAGACCCACACCAGTCCCATACCCACACCAGACCCACACCCCAGACCCACACCAGTCCCATACCCACACCAGACCCACACCCCAGACCCACACCAGTCCCATACCCATACCAGACCCACACCAGTCCCATACCCACACCAGACCCACACCCCAGACCCACACCAATCCCATACCCACACCAGACCCACACCCCACACCCACACCAGACCCACACCCCACACCAGACCCACACCAGTCCCATACCCACACTAGACCCACACCCCACACCAGACCCACACCCCACACCAGACCCACACCAGACCCACACCCCACACCAGACCCACACCAGTCCCATACCCATACCAGACCCACACCAGTCCCATACCCACACCAGACCCACACCCCAGACCAACACCAATCCCATACCCACACCAGACCCACACCCCACATCCACACCAGACCCACACCAGACCCACACCCCACACACACACAAGTCCCAAACCCATACCACACCCACACCAGTTCCATACCAGACCCACACCCCACACCCACACCAGTTCCATACCAGACCCACACCCCACACCCACACCAGTCCCATACCCATACCAGACCCATACCCCACACCCACACCAGTCCCATACCCATACCAGACCCATACCCCACACCCACACCAGTCCCATACCCATACCAGACCCACACCAGTCCCATACCCATACCAGACCCACACCCCACACGCTCACCAGTCCCAAACCCATACCAAACCCAAACCAGTCCCAAACCCATACCACACCCACACCAGTCCCATACCCATACCAGACCCATATCCGCACCTCGGACCCACACCAGTCCCAATCCCATACCAGACCCACACCAGTTCCATACCCATACCAGACCCACACCCCACACCCACACCAGTCCAAAACCCATACCAGACCCACACCAGTCCCATACCCATACCAGACCCATACCCCACACCCACACCAGTCCCATACCCATACCAGACCCAAACCCATACCAAACCCAAACCAGTCCCATACCCATACCAGACCCATACCCCACACCCACACCAGTCCCATACCCATACCAGACCCACACCAGTCCCATACCCATACCAGACCCATATCCGCACCTCGGACCCACACCAGTCCCATACCCATACCAGACCCATACCACACACCCACACCAGTCCCATACCCATACCAGACCCACACCCCACACCAGTCCCATACCCATACCCATACCAGACCCACACCCCACACCCACACCAGTCCCATACCCATACCAGACCCACACCAGTCCCATACCCATACCAGACCCACACCCCACACCCACACCAGTCCCATACCCATACCAGACACACACCAGTCCCATACCCATACCAGACCCACACCCCACACCAGTCCCATACCCATACCAGACCCACACCCCACACGTCCCATACCCATACCAGACCCACACCCCACACCAGTCCCATACCAGACCCATACCCCACACCCACACCAGTCCCATGCCCATACCAGACCCACACCCCACAACCACACCAGTCCCATACCCATACCAGACCCACACCCCACACGTCCCATACCCATACCAGACCCACACCCCACACCAGTCCCATACCAGACCCATACCCCACACCCACACCAGTCCCATACCCATACCAGACCCACACCCCACACCCACACCAGTCCCATACCCATACCAGACCCATACCAGTCCCAAACCCATACCAGACCCAAAACAGTCCCATACCCATACCAGACCCTAACCAGTCCCATACCCATACCAGACACACACCAGTCCCAAACCCATACCAAACCCAAACCAGTCCCATACCCATACCAGTCCCATACCCCACACCCACAACAGTACCATACCCATACCAGTCCCAAACCCATACCAGACCCACACCCCACACCCACACCAGACCCACACCAGTCCCATACCCATACCAGTCCCAAACCCATACCACACCCACACCAGTTCCATACCCATACCAGACCCACACCCCACACCCACACCAGTCCCAAACCCATACCACACCCACACCAGTTCCATACCCATACCAGACCCACACCCCACACCCACAACAGTCCCATACCCATACCAGACCCACACCAGTCCCATACCCATACCAGACCCACACCCCACACCCACACCAGTCCCATACCCATACCAGACCCACACCAGTCCCATACCCATACCAGACCCACACCCCACACCCACACCAGTCCCATACCCATACCAGACCCACACCAGTCCCATACCCACACCAGACCCACACCCCAGACATACACCAGTCCCATACCCACACCAGACCCACACCAGTCCCAAACCCATACGAGACCCACACCCCAGACCCACACCAGTCCCATACCCACACCAGACCCACAGCCCAGACCTACACCAGTCCCATACCCACACCAGACCCACACCCCAGACCCACACCAGTCCCATACCCATACCACACCCACACCAGTCCCATACCAGACCCACACCCCGGACCCACACCAATCCCATACCCACACGAGACCCACACCAGTCCCAAACCCATACGAGACCCACACCCCAGACCCACACCAGTCCCATACCCACACCAGACCCACACCCCAGACCCACACCAGTCCCATACCCACACCAGACCCACACCCCAGACCCACACCAGTCCCATAACCACACCAGACCCACACCCCAGACCCACACCAGTCCCATACCCATACCAGACCCACACCAGTCCCATACCCACACCAGACCCACACCCCAGACCCACACCAATCCCATACCCACACCAGACCCACTCCCCACACCCACACCAGACCCACACCCCACACCAGACCCACACCAGTCCCATACCCACACCAGACCCACACCCCACACCAGAGCCACACCAATCCCATACCCACACCAGACCCACACCCCACACCCACACCAGACCCACACCCCACACCAGACCCACACCAATCCCATACCCACACGAGACCCACACCAGTCCCAAACCCATACGAGACCCACACCCCAGACCCACACCAGTCCCATACCCACAACAGACCCACACCCCAGACCCACACCAGTCCCATACCCACACCAGACCCACACCCCAGACCCACACGTCCCATACCCATACCAGACCCACATCCCACACCCACACCAGTCCCATACCCATACCAGACCCACACCAGTCCCATACCCATACCAGACCCACACCCCACACCAGTCCCATACCCATACCAGACCCACACCCCACACGTCCCATACCCATACCAGACCCACACCCACACCAGTCCCATACCCATACCAGACCCACACCCCACACCCACACCAGTCCCATACCCATACCAGACCCATACCAGTCCCAAACCCATACCAGACCCAAACCAGTCCCATACCCATACCAGACCCAAACCAGTCCCATACCCATACCAGACACACACCAGTCCCAAACCCATACCAAACCCAAACCAGTACCATACCCATACCAGTCCCAAACCCATACCAGACCCACACCCCACACCCACACCAGACCCACACCAGTCCCATACCCATACCAGTCACAAACCCATACCACACCCACACCAGTTCCATACCCATACCAGACCCACACCCACACCAGTCCCAAACCCATACCACACCCACACCAGTTCCATACCCATACCAGACCCACACCCCACACCCACACCAGTCCCATACCCATACCAGACCCACACCAGTCCCATACCCATACCAGACCCACACCCCACACCCACACCAGTCCCATACCCATACCAGACCCACACCAGTCCCATACCCATACCAGACCCACACCCCACACCCACACCAGTCCCATACCCATACCAGACCCACACCAGTCCCATACCCATACCAGACCCACACCCCACACCAGTCCCATACCCATACCAGACCCACACCCCACACGTCCCATACCCATACCAGACCCACACCCCACACCAGTCCCATACCAGACCCATACCCCACACCCACACCAGTCCCATACCCATACCAGACCCACACCCCACACCCACACCAGTCCCATACCCATACCAGACCCATACCAGTCCCAAACCCATACCAGACCCAAACCAGTCCCATACCCATACCAGACCCAAACCAGTCCCATACCCATACCAGACACACACCAGTCCCAAACCCATACCAAACCCAAACCAGTCCCATACCCATACCAGTCCCATACCCCACACCCACAACAGTACCATACCCATACCAGTCCCAAACCCATACCAGACCCACACCCCAAACCCACACCAGACCCACACCAGTCCCATACCCATACCAGTCCCAAACCCATACCACACCCACACCAGTTCCATACCCATACCAGACCCACACCCCACACCCACACCAGTCCCAAACCCATACCACACCCACACCAGTTCCATACCCATACCAGACCCACACCCCACACCCACACCAGTCCCATACCCATACCAGACCCACACCAGTCCCATACCCATACCAGACCCACACCTTTCCCATACCCATACCAGACCCACACCCCACACCCACACCAGTCCCATACCCATACCAGACCCACACCAGTCCCATACCCACACCAGACCCACACCCCAGACATACACCAGTCCCATACCCACACCAGACCCACACCAGTCCCAAACCCATACGAGACCCACACCCCAGACCCACACCAGTCCCATACCCACACCAGACCCACAGCCCAGACCTACACCAGTCCCATACCCACACCAGACCCACACCCCAGACCCACACCAGTCCCATACCCATACCACACCCACACCAGTCCCATACCAGACCCACACCCCGGACCCACACCAATCCCATACCCACACGAGACCCACACCAGTCCCAAACCCATACGAGACCCACACCCCAGACGCACACCAGTCCCATACCCACACCAGACCCACACCCCAGACCCACACCAGTCCAATACCCACACCAGACCCACACCCCAGACCCACACCAGTCCCATACCCACACCAGACCCACACCCCAGACCCACACCAGTCCCATACCCATACCAGACACACACGTCCCATACCCACACCAGACCCACACCCCAGACCCACAGCAATCCCATACCCACACCAGACCCACACCCCACACCCACACCAGACCCACACCCCACACCAGACCCACACCAGTCCCATACCCACACCAGACCCACACCCCACAACAGACCCACACCAATCCCATACCCACACCAGACCCACACCCCACACCCACACCAGACCCACACCCCACACCAGACCCACACCAATCCCATACCCACACGAGACCCACACCAGTCCCAAACCCATACGAGACCCACACCCCAGACCCACACCAGTCCCATACCCACACCAGACCCACACCCCAGACCCACACCAGTCCCATAACCACACCAGACCCACACCCCAGACCCACACCAGTCCCATACCCATACCAGACCCACACCCCACACCCACACCAGTCCCATACCCATACCAGACCCACACCAGTCCCATACCCATACCAGACCCACACCCCACACCAGTCCCATACCCATACCAGACCCACACCCCACACGTCCCATACCCATACCAGACCCACACCAGTCCCATACCAGACCCACACCCCGGACCCACACCAATCCCATACCCACACGAGACCCACACCAGTCCCAAACCCATACGAGACCCACACCCCAGACCCACACCAGTCCCATACCCACACCAGACCCACACCCCAGACCCACACCAGTCCCATACCCATACCACACCCACACCAGTCCCATACCAGACCCACACCCCGGACCCACACCAATCCCATACCCACACGAGACCCACACCAGTCCCAAACCCATACGAGACCCACACCCCAGACCCACACCAGTCCCATACCCACACCAGACCCACACCCCAGACCCACACCAGTCCCATACCCATACCAGACCCACACCCCACACCCACACCAGTCCCATACCCATACCAGACCCACACCAGTCCCATACCCATACCAGACCCACACCCCACACCAGTCCCATACCCATACCAGACCCACACCCCACACGTCCCATACCCATACCAGACCCACACCCACACCAGTCCCATACCCATACCAGACCCACACCCCACACCCACACCAGTCCCATACCCATACCAGACCCATACCAGTCCCAAACCCATACCAGACCCAAACCAGTCCCATACCCATACCAGACACACACCAGTCCCAAACCCATACCAAACCCAAACCAGTCCCATACCCATACCAGTCCCATACCCCACACCCACAACAGTACCATACCCATACCAGTCCCAAACCCATACCAGACCCACACCCCACACCCACACCAGACCCACACCAGTCCCATACCCATACCAGTCCCAAACCCATACCACACCCACACCAGTTCCATACCCATACCAGACCCACACCCACACCAGTCCCAAACCCATACCACACCCACACCAGTTCCATACCCATACCAGACCCACACCCCACACCCACACCAGTCCCATACACATACCAGACCCACACCAGTCCCATACCCATACCAGACCCACACCCCACACCCACACCAGTCCCATACCCATACCAGACCCACACCAGTCCCATACCCATACCAGACCCACACCCCACACCCACACCAGTCCCATACCCATACCAGACCCACACCAGTCCCATACCCACACCAGACCCACACCCCAGACATACACCAGTCCCATACCCACACCAGACCCACACCAGTCCCAAACCCATACGAGACCCACACCCCAGACCCACACCAGTCCCATACCCACACCAGACCCACAGCCCAGACCTAAACCAGTCCCATACCCACACCAGACCCACACCCCAGACCCACACCAGTCCCATACCCATACCACACCCACACCAGTCCCACACCAGTCCCATACCCACACCAGACCCACACCCCACACCAGACCCACACCAATCCCATACCCACACCAGACCCACACCCCACACCCACACCAGACCCACACCAATCCCATACCCACACGAGACCCACACCAGTCCCAAACCCATACGAGACCCACACACCAGACCCACACCAGTCCCATACCCACAGCAGACCCACACCCCAGACCCACACGTCCCATACCCACACCAGACCCACACCCCAGACCCACACCAGTCCCATACCCATACCAGACCCACACCCCACACCCACACCAGTCCCATACCCATACCAGACCCACACCAGTCCCATACCCATACCAGACCCACACCCCACACCAGTCCCATACCCATACCAGACCCACACCCCACACGTCCCATACCCATACCAGACCCACACCCACACCAGTCCCATACCCATACCAGACCCACACCCCACACCCACACCAGTCCCATACCCATACCAGACCCATACCAGTCCCAAACCCATACCAGACCCAAACCAGTCCCATACCCATACCAGACCCAAACCAGTCCCATACCCATACCAGACACACACCAGTCCCAAACCCATACCAAACCCAAACCAGTACCATACCCATACCAGTCCCAAACCCATACCAGACCCACACCCCACACCCACACCAGACACACACCAGTCCCATACCCATACCAGTCACAAACCCATACCACACCCACACCAGTTCCATACCCATACCAGACCCACACCCACACCAGTCCCAAACCCATACCACACCCACACCAGTTCCATACCCATACCAGACCCACACCCCACACCCACACCAGTCCCATACCCATACCAGACCCACACCAGTCCCATACCCATACCAGACCCACACCCCACACCCACACCAGTCCCATACCCATACCAGACCCACACCAGTCCCATACCCATACCAGACCCACACCCCACACCCACACCAGTCCCATACCCATACCAGACCCACACCAGTCCCATACCCATACCAGACCCACACCCCACACCAGTCGCATACCCATACCAGACCCACACCCCACACGTCCCATACCCATACCAGACCCACACCCCACACCAGTCCCATACCAGACCCATACCCCACACCCACACCAGTCCCATACCCATACCAGACCCACACCCCACACCCACACCAGTCCCATACCCATACCAGACCCATACCAGTCCCAAACCCATACCAGACCCAAACCAGTCCATACCCATACCAGACCCAAACCAGTCCCATACCCATACCAGACACACACCAGTCCCAAACCCATACCAAACCCAAACCAGTCCCATACCCATACCAGTCCCATACCCCACACCCACAACAGTACCATACCCATACCAGTCCCAAACCCATACCAGACCCACACCCCACACCCACACCAGACCCACACCAGACCCACACCAGTCCCATACCCATACCAGTCCCAAACCCATACCACACCCACACCAGTTCCATACCCATACCAGACCCACACCCCACACCCACACCAGTCCCAAACCCATACCACACCCACACCAGTTCCATACCCATACCAGACCCACACCCCACACCCACACCAGTCCCATACCCATACCAGACCCACACCAGTCCCATACCCATACCAGACCCACACCTTTCCCATACCCATACCAGACCCACACCCCACACCCACACCAGTCCCATACCCATACCAGACCCACACCAGTCCCATACCCACACCAGACCCACACCCCAGACATACACCAGTCCCATACCCACACCAGACCCACACCAGTCCCAAACCCATACGAGACCCACACCCCAGACCCACACCAGTCCCATACCCACACCAGACCCACAGCCCAGACCTACACCAGTCCCATACCCACACCAGACCCACACCCCAGACCCACACCAGTCCCATACCCATACCACACCCACACCAGTCCCATACCAGACCCACACCCCGGACCCACACCAATCCCATACCCACACGAGACCCACACCAGTCCCAAACCCATACGAGACCCACACCCCAGACCCACACCAGTCCCATACCCACACCAGACCCACACCCCAGACCCACACCAGTCCAATACCCACACCAGACCCACACCCCAGACCCACACCAGTCCCATACCCACACCAGACCCACACCCCAGACCCACACCAGTCCCATACCCATACCAGACACACACGTCCCATACCCACACCAGACCCACACCCCAGACCCACACCAATCCCATACCCACACCAGACCCACACCCCACACCCACACCAGAACCACACCCCACACCAGACCCACACCAGTCCCATACCCACACCAGACCCACACCCCACACCAGACCCACACCAATCCCATACCCACACCAGACCCACACCCCACACCCACACCAGACCCACACCCCACACCAGACCCACACCAATCCCATACCCACACGAGACCCACACCAGTCCCAAACCCATACGAGACCCACACCCCAGACCCACACCAGTCCCATACCCACACCAGACCCACACCCCAGACCCACACCAGTCCCATACCCACACCAGACCCACAACCCAGACCCACACCAGTCCCATACCCATACCAGACCCACACCCCACACCCACACCAGTCCCATACCCATACCAGACCCACACCAGTCCCATACCCATACCAGACCCACACCCCACACCAGTCCCATACCCATACCAGACCCACACCCCACACGTCCCATACCCATACCAGACCCACACCCACACCAGTCCCATACCCATACCAGACCCACACCCCACACCCACACCAGTCCCATACCCATACCAGACCCATACCAGTCCCAAACCCATACCAGACCCAAACCAGTCCCATACCCATACCAGACACACACCAGTCCCAAACCCATACCAAACCCAAACCAGTCCCATACCCATACCAGTCCCATACCCCACACCCACAACAGTACCATACCCATACCAGTCCCAAACCCATACCAGACCCACACCCCACACCCACACCAGACCCACACCAGTCCCATACCCATACCAGTCCCAAACCCATACCACACCCACACCAGTCCCATACCCATACCAGACACACACCAGTCCCAAACCCATACCAAACCCAAACCAGTCCCATACCCATACCAGTCCCATACCCCACACCCACAACAGTACCATACCCATACCAGTCCCAAACCCATACCAGACCCACACCCCACACCCACACCAGACCCACACCAGTCCCATACCCATACCAGTCCCAAACCCATACCACACCCACACCAGTTCCATACCCATACCAGACCCACACCCACACCAGTCCCAAACCCATACCACACCCACACCAGTTCTATACCCATACCAGACCCACACCCCACACCCACACCAGTCCCATACACATACCAGACCCACACCAGTCCCATACCCATACCAGACCCACACCCCACACCCACACCAGTCCCATACCCATACCAGACCCACACCAGTCCCATACCCATACCAGACCCACACCCCACACCCACACCAGTCCCATACCCATACCAGACCCACACCAGTCCCATACCCACACCAGACCCACACCCCAGACATACACCAGTCCCATACCCACACCAGACCCACACCAGTCCCAAACCCATACGAGACCCACACCCCAGACCCACACCAGTCCCATACCCACACCAGACCCACAGCCCAGACCTAAACCAGTCCCATACCCACACCAGACCCACACCCCAGACCCACACCAGTCCCATACCCATACCACACCCACACCAGTCCCACACCAGTCCCATACCCACACCAGACCCACACCCCACACCAGACCCACACCAATCCCATACCCACACCAGACCCACACCCCACACCCACACCAGACCCACACCAATCCCATACCCACACGAGACCCACACCAGTCCCAAACCCATACGAGACCCACACACCAGACCCACACCAGTCCCATACCCACAGCAGACCCACACCCCAGACCCACACGTCCCATACCCACACCAGACCCACACCCCAGACCCACACCAGTCCCATACCCATACCAGACCCACACCCCACACCCACACCAGTCCCATACCCATACCAGACCCACACCAGTCCCATACCCATACCAGACCCACACCCCACACCAGTCCCATACCCATACCAGACCCACACCCCACACGTCCCATACCCATACCAGACCCACACCCACACCAGTCCCATACCCATACCAGACCCACACCCCACACCCACACCAGTCCCATACCCATACCAGACCCATACCAGTCCCAAACCCATACCAGACCCAAACCAGTCCCATACCCATACCAGACCCAAACCAGTCCCATACCCATACCAGACACACACCAGTCCCAAACCCATACCAAACCCAAACCAGTACCATACCCATACCAGTCCCAAACCCATACCAGACCCACACCCCACACCCACACCAGACACACACCAGTCCCATACCCATACCAGTCACAAACCCATACCACACCCACACCAGTTCCATACCCATACCAGACCCACACCCACACCAGTCCCAAACCCATACCACACCCACACCAGTTCCATACCCATACCAGACCCACACCCCACACCCACACCAGTCCCATACCCATACCAGACCCACACCAGTCCCATACCCATACCAGACCCACACCCCACACCCACACCAGTCCCATACCCATACCAGACCCACACCAGTCCCATACCCATACCAGACCCACACCCCACACCCACACCAGTCCCATACCCATACCAGACCCACACCAGTCCCATACCCATACCAGACCCACACCCCACACCAGTCGCATACCCATACCAGACCCACACCCCACACGTCCCATACCCATACCAGACCCACACCCCACACCAGTCCCATACCAGACCCATACCCCACACCCACACCAGTCCCATACCCATACCAGACCCACACCCCACACCCACACCAGTCCCATACCCATACCAGACCCATACCAGTCCCAAACCCATACCAGACCCAAACCAGTCCATACCCATACCAGACCCAAACCAGTCCCATACCCATACCAGACACACACCAGTCCCAAACCCATACCAAACCCAAACCAGTCCCATACCCATACCAGTCCCATACCCCACACCCACAACAGTACCATACCCATACCAGTCCCAAACCCATACCAGACCCACACCCCACACCCACACCAGACCCACACCAGACCCACACCAGTCCCATACCCATACCAGTCCCAAACCCATACCACACCCACACCAGTTCCATACCCATACCAGACCCACACCCCACACCCACACCAGTCCCAAACCCATACCACACCCACACCAGTTCCATACCCATACCAGACCCACACCCCACACCCACACCAGTCCCATACCCATACCAGACCCACACCAGTCCCATACCCATACCAGACCCACACCTTTCCCATACCCATACCAGACCCACACCCCACACCCACACCAGTCCCATACCCATACCAGACCCACACCAGTCCCATACCCACACCAGACCCACACCCCAGACATACACCAGTCCCATACCCACACCAGACCCACACCAGTCCCAAACCCATACGAGACCCACACCCCAGACCCACACCAGTCCCATACCCACACCAGACCCACAGCCCAGACCTACACCAGTCCCATACCCACACCAGACCCACACCCCAGACCCACACCAGTCCCATACCCATACCACACCCACACCAGTCCCATACCAGACCCACACCCCGGACCCACACCAATCCCATACCCACACGAGACCAACACCAGTCCCAAACCCATACGAGACCCACACCCCAGACCCACACCAGTCCCATACCCACACCAGACCCACACCCCAGACCCACACCAGTCCAATACCCACACCAGACCCACACCCCAGACCCACACCAGTCCCATACCCACACCAGACCCACACCCCAGACCCACACCAGTCCCATACCCATACCAGACACACACGTCCCATACCCACACCAGACCCACACCCCAGACCCACACCAATCCCATACCCACACCAGACCCACACCCCACACCCACACCAGAACCACACCCCACACCAGACCCACACCAGTCCCATACCCACACCAGACCCACACCCCACACCAGACCCACACCAATCCCATACCCACACCAGACCCACACCCCACACCCACACCAGACCCACACCCCACACCAGACCCACACCAATCCCATACCCACACGAGACCCACACCAGTCCCAAACCCATACGAGACCCACACCCCAGACCCACACCAGTCCCATACCCACACCAGACCCACACCCCAGACCCACACCAGTCCCATACCCACACCAGACCCACAACCCAGACCCACACCAGTCCCATACCCATACCAGACCCACACCCCACACCCACACCAGTCCCATACCCATACCAGACCCACACCAGTCCCATACCCATACCAGACCCACACCCCACACCAGTCCCATACCCATACCAGACCCACACCCCACACGTCCCATACCCATACCAGACCCACACCCACACCAGTCCCATACCCATACCAGACCCACACCCCACACCCACACCAGTCCCATACCCATACCAGACCCATACCAGTCCCAAACCCATACCAGACCCAAACCAGTCCCATACCCATACCAGACACACACCAGTCCCAAACCCATACCAAACCCAAACCAGTCCCATACCCATACCAGTCCCATACCCCACACCCACAACAGTACCATACCCATACCAGTCCCAAACCCATACCAGACCCACACCCCACACCCACACCAGACCCACACCAGTCCCATACCCATACCAGTCCCAAACCCATACCACACCCACACCAGTTCCATACCCATACCAGACCCACACCCACACCAGTCCCAAACCCATACCACACCCACACCAGTTCCATACCCATACCAGACCCACACCCCACACCCACACCAGTCCCATACCCATACCAGACCCACACCAGTCCCATACCCATACCAGACCCACACCCCACACCCACACCAGTCCCATACCCATACCAGACCCACACCCCACACCCACACCAGTCCCATACCCATACCAGACCCACACCAGTCCCATACCCATACCAGACCCAAACCACACACCCACACCAGTCCCATACCCATACCAGACCCACACCAGTCCCATACCCACACCAGACTCACACCCCAGACATACACCAGTCCCATACCCACACCAGACCCACACCAGTCCCAAACCCATACGAGACCCACACCCCAGACCCACACCAGTCCCATACCCACACCAGACCCACAGCCCAGACCTACACCAGTCCCATACCCACACCAGACCCACACCCCAGACCCACACCAATCCCATACCCATACCACACCCACACCAGTCCCATACCAGACCCACACCCCGGACCCACACCAATCCCATACCCACACGAGACCCACACCAGTCCCAAACCCATACGAGACCCACACCCCAGACCCACACCAGTCCCATACCCACACCAGACCCACACCCCAGACCCACACCAGTCCCATACCCATACCAGACCCACACCAGTCCCATACCCACACCAGACCCACACCCCAGACCCACACCAATCCCATACCCACACCAGACCCACACCCCACACCCACACCAGACCCACACCCCACACCAGACCCACACCAGTCCCATACCCACACCAGACCCACACACCACACCAGACCCACACCAGACCCATACCCACACCAGACCCACACCCCACACCAGACCCACACCCCACACCAGACCCACACCAGACCCACACCAGTCCCATACCCATACCGGACCCACACCAGTCCCATACCCACACCAGACCCACACCCCAGACCCACACCAGACCCACACCCCAGACCCACACCAGACCCACACCCCACACCCACACCAGACCCACACCCCACACCAGACCCACACCAGTCCCATACCCACACCAGACCCACACCCCACACCCACACCAGTCCCATACCCATACCAGACCCAAACCAGTCCCATACCCATACCAGACCCACACCAGTTCCATACCCACACCAGACCCACACCCCACACCCCAGACCCACACCAGTCCCATACCCACACCAGACCCACACCCCACACCCACACCAGTCCCATACCCATACCAGACCCACACCAGTCCCACACCCCACACCAGACCCACACCAGTCCCATACCCATACCAGACCCACACCAGTCCCAAACCCATACGAGACCCACACACCAGACCCACACCAGTCCCATACCCACACCAGACCCACACCCCAGACCCACACCAGTCCCATACCCATACCACACCCACACCAGTCCCATACCAGACCCACACCCCGGACCCACACCAATCCCATACCCACACGAGACCCACACCAGTCCCAAACCCATACGAGACCCACACCAGTCCCATACCCACACCAGACCCACACCCCAGACCCACACCAGTCCCATACCCACACCAGACCCACACCCCAGACCCACACCAGTCCCATACCCACACCAGACCCACACCCCGGACCCACACCAATCCCATACCCACACGAGACCCACACCAGTCCCAAATCCATACGAGACCCACACACCAGACCCACACCAGTCCCATACCCACACCAGACCCACACCAGTCCCATACCCACACCAGACCCACACCCAAGACCCACACCAGTCCCATACCCACACCAGACCCACACCCCAGACCCACACCAGTCCCATACCCATACCAGACCCACACCAGTCCCATACCCACACCAGCCCCACACCCCAGACCCACACCAATCCCATACCCATACCAGACCCACACCCCACACCCACACCAGTCCCATACCCATACCAGACCCACACCAGTCCCATACCCATACCAGACCCACACCCCACACCCACACCAGTCCCATACCCATACCAGACCCACACCAGTCCCATACCCATACCAGACCCACACCCCACACCCACACCAGTCCCATACCCATACCAGACCCACACCAGTCCCATACCCATACCAGACCCACACCCCACACCAGTCGCATACCCATACCAGACCCACACCCCACACGTCCCATACCCATACCAGACCCACACCCCACACCAGTCCCATACCAGACCCATACCCCACACCCACACCAGTCCCATACCCATACCAGACCCACACCCCACACCCACACCAGACCCACACCCCACACCAGACCCACACCAATCCCATACCCACACGAGACCCACACCAGTCCCAAACCCATACGAGACCCACACCCCAGACCCACACCAGTCCCATACCCACACCAGACCCACACCCCAGACCCACACCAGTCCCATAACCACACCAGACCCACACCCCAGACCCACACCAGTCCCATACCCATACCAGACCCATACCAGTCCCAAACCCATACCAGACCCAAACCAGTCCATACCCATACCAGACCCAAACCAGTCCCATACCCATACCAGACACACACCAGTCCCAAACCCATACCAAACCCAAACCAGTCCCATACCCATACCAGTCCCATACCCCACACCCACAACAGTACCATACCCATACCAGTCCCAAACCCATACCAGACCCACACCCCACACCCACACCAGACCCACACCAGACCCACACCAGTCCCATACCCATACCAGTCCCAAACCCATACCACACCCACACCAGTTCCATACCCATACCAGACCCACACCCCACACCCACACCAGTCCCAAACCCATACCACACCCACACCAGTTCCATACCCATACCAGACCCACACCCCACACCCACACCAGTCCCATACCCATACCAGACCCACACCAGTCCCATACCCATACCAGACCCACACCTTTCCCATACCCATACCAGACCCACACCCCACACCCACACCAGTCCCATACCCATACCAGACCCACACCAGTCCCATACCCACACCAGACCCACACCCCAGACATACACCAGTCCCATACCCACACCAGACCCACACCAGTCCCAAACCCATACGAGACCCACACCCCAGACCCACACCAGTCCCATACCCACACCAGACCCACAGCCCAGACCTACACCAGTCCCATACCCACACCAGACCCACACCCCAGACCCACACCAGTCCCATACCCATACCACACCCACACCAGTCCCATACCAGACCCACACCCCGGACCCACACCAATCCCATACCCACACGAGACCCACACCAGTCCCAAACCCATACGAGACCCACACCCCAGACCCACACCAGTCCCATACCCACACCAGACCCACACCCCAGACCCACACCAGTCCAATACCCACACCAGACCCACACCCCAGACCCACACCAGTCCCATACCCACACCAGACCCACACCCCAGACCCACACCAGTCCCATACCCATACCAGACACACACGTCCCATACCCACACCAGACCCACACCCCAGACCCACACCAATCCCATACCCACACCAGACCCACACCCCACACCCACACCAGAACCACACCCCACACCAGACCCACACCAGTCCCATACCCACACCAGACCCACACCCCACACCAGACCCACACCAATCCCATACCCACACCAGACCCACACCCCACACCCACACCAGACCCACACCCCACACCAGACCCACACCAATCCCATACCCACACGAGACCCACACCAGTCCCAAACCCATACGAGACCCACACCCCAGACCCACACCAGTCCCATACCCACACCAGACCCACACCCCAGACCCACACCAGTCCCATACCCACACCAGACCCACAACCCAGACCCACACCAGTCCCATACCCATACCAGACCCACACCCCACACCCACACCAGTCCCATACCCATACCAGACCCACACCAGTCCCATACCCATACCAGACCCACACCCCACACCAGTCCCATACCCATACCAGACCCACACCCCACACGTCCCATACCCATACCAGACCCACACCCACACCAGTCCCATACCCATACCAGACCCACACCCCACACCCACACCAGTCCCATACCCATACCAGACCCATACCAGTCCCAAACCCATACCAGACCCAAACCAGTCCCATACCCATACCAGACACACACCAGTCCCAAACCCATACCAAACCCAAACCAGTCCCATACCCATACCAGTCCCATACCCCACACCCACAACAGTACCATACCCATACCAGTCCCAAACCCATACCAGACCCACACCCCACACCCACACCAGACCCACACCAGTCCCATACCCATACCAGTCCCAAACCCATACCACACCCACACCAGTTCCATACCCATACCAGACCCACACCCACACCAGTCCCAAACCCATACCACACCCACACCAGTTCCATACCCATACCAGACCCACACCCCACACCCACACCAGTCCCATACCCATACCAGACCCACACCAGTCCCATACCCATACCAGACCCACACCCCACACCCACACCAGTCCCATACCCATACCAGACCCACACCCCACACCCACACCAGTCCCATACCCATACCAGACCCACACCAGTCCCATACCCATACCAGACCCAAACCACACACCCACACCAGTCCCATACCCATACCAGACCCACACCAGTCCCATACCCACACCAGACTCACACCCCAGACATACACCAGTCCCATACCCACACCAGACCCACACCAGTCCCAAACCCATACGAGACCCACACCCCAGACCCACACCAGTCCCATACCCACACCAGACCCACAGCCCAGACCTACACCAGTCCCATACCCACACCAGACCCACACCCCAGACCCACACCAATCCCATACCCATACCACACCCACACCAGTCCCATACCAGACCCACACCCCGGACCCACACCAATCCCATACCCACACGAGACCCACACCAGTCCCAAACCCATACGAGACCCACACCCCAGACCCACACCAGTCCCATACCCACACCAGACCCACACCCCAGACCCACACCAGTCCCATACCCATACCAGACCCACACCAGTCCCATACCCACACCAGACCCACACCCCAGACCCACACCAATCCCATACCCACACCAGACCCACACCCCACACCCACACCAGACCCATACCCACACCAGACCCACACCCCACACCAGACCCACACCCCACACCAGACCCACACCAGACCCACACCAGTCCCATACCCATACCGGACCCACACCAGTCCCATACCCACACCAGACCCACACCCCAGACCCACACCAGACCCACACCCCAGACCCACACCAGACCCACACCCCACACCCACACCAGACCCACACCCCACACCAGTCCCATACCCACACCAGACCCACACCCCACACCCACACCAGTCCCATACCCATACCAGACCCAAACCAGTCCCATACCCATACCAGACCCACACCAGTTCCATACCCACACCAGACCCACACCCCACACCCCAGACCCACACCAGTCCCATACCCACACCAGACCCACACCCCACACCCACACCAGTCCCATACCCATACCAGACCCACACCAGTCCCACACCCCACACCAGACCCACACCAGTCCCATACCCATACCAGACCCACACCAGTCCCAAACCCATACGAGACCCACACACCAGACCCACACCAGTCCCATACCCACACCAGACCCACACCCCAGACCCACACCAGTCCCATACCCATACCACACCCACACCAGTCCCATACCAGACCCACACCCCGGACCCACACCAATCCCATACCCACACGAGACCCACACCAGTCCCAAACCCATACGAGACCCACACCAGTCCCATACCCACACCAGACCCACACCCCAGACCCACACCAGTCCCATACCCACACCAGACCCACACCCCAGACCCACACCAGTCCCATACCCACACCAGACCCACACCCCGGACCCACACCAATCCCATACCCACACGAGACCCACACCAGTCCCAAATCCATACGAGACCCACACACCAGACCCACACCAGTCCCATACCCACACCAGACCCACACCAGTCCCATACCCACACCAGACCCACACCCAAGACCCACACCAGTCCCATACCCACACCAGACCCACACCCCAGACCCACACCAGTCCCATACCCATACCAGACCCACACCAGTCCCATACCCACACCAGCCCCACACCCCAGACCCACACCAATCCCATACCCATACCAGACCCACACCCCACACCCACACCAGTCCCATACCCATACCAGACCCACACCAGTCCCATACCCATACCAGACCCACACCCCACACCCACACCAGTCCCATACCCATACCAGACCCACACCAGTCCCATACCCATACCAGACCCACACCCCACACCCACACCAGTCCCATACCCATACCAGACCCACACCAGTCCCATACCCATACCAGACCCACACCCCACACCAGTCGCATACCCATACCAGACCCACACCCCACACGTCCCATACCCATACCAGACCCACACCCCACACCAGTCCCATACCAGACCCATACCCCACACCCACACCAGTCCCATACCCATACCAGACCCACACCCCACACCCACACCAGACCCACACCCCACACCAGACCCACACCAATCCCATACCCACACGAGACCCACACCAGTCCCAAACCCATACGAGACCCACACCCCAGACCCACACCAGTCCCATACCCACACCAGACCCACACCCCAGACCCACACCAGTCCCATAACCACACCAGACCCACACCCCAGACCCACACCAGTCCCATACCCATACCAGACCCACACCCCACACCCACACCAGTCCCATACCCATACCAGACCCACACCAGTCCCATACCCATACCAGACCCACACCCCACACCAGTCCCATACCCATACCAGACCCACACCCCACACGTCCCATACCCATACCAGACCCACACCAGTCCCATACCAGACCCACACCCCGGACCCACACCAATCCCATACCCACACGAGACCCACACCAGTCCCAAACCCATACGAGACCCACACCCCAGACCCACACCAGTCCCATACCCACACCAGACCCACACCCCAGACCCACACCAGTCCCATACCCATACCACACCCACACCAGTCCCATACCAGACCCACACCCCGGACCCACACCAATCCCATACCCACACGAGACCCACACCAGTCCCAAACCCATACGAGACCCACACCCCAGACCCACACCAGTCCCATACCCACACCAGACCCACACCCCAGACCCACACCAGTCCCATACCCATACCAGACCCACACCCCACACCCACACCAGTCCCATACCCATACCAGACCCACACCAGTCCCATACCCATACCAGACCCACACCCCACACCAGTCCCATACCCATACCAGACCCACACCCCACACGTCCCATACCCATACCAGACCCACACCCACACCAGTCCCATACCCATACCAGACCCACACCCCACACCCACACCAGTCCCATACCCATACCAGACCCATACCAGTCCCAAACCCATACCAGACCCAAACCAGTCCCATACCCATACCAGACACACACCAGTCCCAAACCCATACCAAACCCAAACCAGTCCCATACCCATACCAGTCCCATACCCCACACCCACAACAGTACCATACCCATACCAGTCCCAAACCCATACCAGACCCACACCCCACACCCACACCAGACCCACACCAGTCCCATACCCATACCAGTCCCAAACCCATACCACACCCACACCAGTTCCATACCCATACCAGACCCACACCCACACCAGTCCCAAACCCATACCACACCCACACCAGTTCCATACCCATACCAGACCCACACCCCACACCCACACCAGTCCCATACACATACCAGACCCACACCAGTCCCATACCCATACCAGACCCACACCCCACACCCACACCAGTCCCATACCCATACCAGACCCACACCAGTCCCATACCCATACCAGACCCACACCCCACACCCACACCAGTCCCATACCCATACCAGACCCACACCAGTCCCATACCCACACCAGACCCACACCCCAGACATACACCAGTCCCATACCCACACCAGACCCACACCAGTCCCAAACCCATACGAGACCCACACCCCAGACCCACACCAGTCCCATACCCACACCAGACCCACAGCCCAGACCTAAACCAGTCCCATACCCACACCAGACCCACACCCCAGACCCACACCAGTCCCATACCCATACCACACCCACACCAGTCCCACACCAGTCCCATACCCACACCAGACCCACACCCCACACCAGACCCACACCAATCCCATACCCACACCAGACCCACACCCCACACCCACACCAGACCCACACCAATCCCATACCCACACGAGACCCACACCAGTCCCCAAACCCATACGAGACCCACACACCAGACCCACACCAGTCCCATACCCACAGCAGACCCACACCCCAGACCCACACGTCCCATACCCACACCAGACCCACACCCCAGACCCACACCAGTCCCATACCCATACCAGACCCACACCCCACACCCACACCAGTCCCATACCCATACCAGACCCACACCAGTCCCATACCCATACCAGACCCACACCCCACACCAGTCCCATACCCATACCAGACCCACACCCCACATGTCCCATACCCATACCAGACCCACACCCACACCAGTCCCATACCCATACCAGACCCACACCCCACACCCACACCAGTCCCATACCCATACCAGACCCATACCAGTCCCAAACCCATACCAGACCCAAACCAGTCCCATACCCATACCAGACCCAAACCAGTCCCATACCCATACCAGACACACACCAGTCCCAAACCCATACCAAACCCAAACCAGTACCATACCCATACCAGTCCCAAACCCATACCAGACCCACACCCCACACCCACACCAGACACACACCAGTCCCATACCCATACCAGTCACAAACCCATACCACACCCACACCAGTTCCATACCCATACCAGACCCACACCCACACCAGTCCCAAACCCATACCACACCCACACCAGTTCCATACCCATACCAGACCCACACCCCACACCCACACCAGTCCCATACCCATACCAGACCCACACCAGTCCCATACCCATACCAGACCCACACCCCACACCCACACCAGTCCCATACCCATACCAGACCCACACCAGTCCCATACCCATACCAGACCCACACCCCACACCCACACCAGTCCCATACCCATACCAGACCCACACCAGTCAAATACCCATACCAGACCCACACCCCACACCAGTCGCATACCCATACCAGACCCACACCCCACACGTCCCATACCCATACCAGACCCACACCCCACACCAGTCCCATACCAGACCCATACCCCACACCCACACCAGTCCCATACCCATACCAGACCCACACCCCACACCCACACCAGTCCCATACCCATACCAGACCCATACCAGTCCCAAACCCATACCAGACCCAAACCAGTCCATACCCATACCAGACCCAAACCAGTCCCATACCCATACCAGACACACACCAGTCCCAAACCCATACCAAACCCAAACCAGTCCCATACCCATACCAGTCCCATACCCCACACCCACAACAGTACCATACCCATACCAGTCCCAAACCCATACCAGACCCACACCCCACACCCACACCAGACCCACACCAGACCCACACCAGTCCCATACCCATACCAGTCCCAAACCCATACCACACCCACACCAGTTCCATACCCATACCAGACCCACACCCCACACCCACACCAGTCCCAAACCCATACCACACCCACACCAGTTCCATACCCATACCAGACCCACACCCCACACCCACACCAGTCCCATACCCATACCAGACCCACACCAGTCCCATACCCATACCAGACCCACACCTTTCCCATACCCATACCAGACCCACACCCCACACCCACACCAGTCCCATACCCATACCAGACCCACACCAGTCCCATACCCACACCAGACCCACACCCCAGACATACACCAGTCCCATACCCACACCAGACCCACACCAGTCCCAAACCCATACGAGACCCACACCCCAGACCCACACCAGTCCCATACCCACACCAGACCCACAGCCCAGACCTACACCAGTCCCATACCCACACCAGACCCACACCCCAGACCCACACCAGTCCCATACCCATACCACACCCACACCAGTCCCATACCAGACCCACACCCCGGACCCACACCAATCCCATACCCACACGAGACCCACACCAGTCCCAAACCCATACGAGACCCACACCCCAGACCCACACCAGTCCCATACCCACACCAGACCCACACCCCAGACCCACACCAGTCCAATACCCACACCAGACCCACACCCCAGACCCACACCAGTCCCATACCCACACCAGACCCACACCCCAGACCCACACCAGTCCCATACCCATACCAGACACACACGTCCCATACCCACACCAGACCCACACCCCAGACCCACACCAATCCCATACCCACACCAGACCCACACCCCACACCCACACCAGAACCACACCCCACACCAGACCCACACCAGTCCCATACCCACACCAGACCCACACCCCACACCAGACCCACACCAATCCCATACCCACACCAGACCCACACCCCACACCCACACCAGACCCACACCCCACACCAGACCCACACCAATCCCATACCCACACGAGACCCACACCAGTCCCAAACCCATACGAGACCCACACCCCAGACCCACACCAGTCCCATACCCACACCAGACCCACACCCCAGACCCACACCAGTCCCATACCCACACCAGACCCACAACCCAGACCCACACCAGTCCCATACCCATACCAGACCCACACCCCACACCCACACCAGTCCCATACCCATACCAGACCCACACCAGTCCCATACCCATACCAGACCCACACCCCACACCAGTCCCATACCCATACCAGACCCACACCCCACACGTCCCATACCCATACCAGACCCACACCCACACCAGTCCCATACCCATACCAGACCCACACCCCACACCCACACCAGTCCCATACCCATACCAGACCCATACCAGTCCCAAACCCATACCAGACCCAAACCAGTCCCATACCCATACCAGACACACACCAGTCCCAAACCCATACCAAACCCAAACCAGTCCCATACCCATACCAGTCCCATACCCCACACCCACAACAGTACCATACCCATACCAGTCCCAAACCCATACCAGACCCACACCCCACACCCACACCAGACCCACACCAGTCCCATACCCATACCAGTCCCAAACCCATACCACACCCACACCAGTTCCATACCCATACCAGACCCACACCCACACCAGTCCCAAACCCATACCACACCCACACCAGTTCCATACCCATACCAGACCCACACCCCACACCCACACCAGTCCCATACCCATACCAGACCCACACCAGTCCCATACCCATACCAGACCCACACCCCACACCCACACCAGTCCCATACCCATACCAGACCCACACCCCACACCCACACCAGTCCCATACCCATACCAGACCCACACCAGTCCCATACCCATACCAGACCCAAACCACACACCCACACCAGTCCCATACCCATACCAGACCCACACCAGTCCCATACCCACACCAGACTCACACCCCAGACATACACCAGTCCCATACCCACACCAGACCCACACCAGTCCCAAACCCATACGAGACCCACACCCCAGACCCACACCAGTCCCATACCCACACCAGACCCACAGCCCAGACCTACACCAGTCCCATACCCACACCAGACCCACACCCCAGACCCACACCAATCCCATACCCATACCACACCCACACCAGTCCCATACCAGACCCACACCCCGGACCCACACCAATCCCATACCCACACGAGACCCACACCAGTCCCAAACCCATACGAGACCCACACCCCAGACCCACACCAGTCCCATACCCACACCAGACCCACACCCCAGACCCACACCAGTCCCATACCCATACCAGACCCACACCAGTCCCATACCCACACCAGACCCACACCCCAGACCCACACCAATCCCATACCCACACCAGACCCACACCCCACACCCACACCAGACCCACACCCCACACCAGACCCACACCAGTCCCATACCCAGACCAGACCCACACACCACACCAGACCCACACCAGACCCATACCCACACCAGACCCACACCCCACACCAGACCCACACCCCACACCAGACCCACACCAGACCCACACCAGTCCCATACCCATACCGGACCCACACCAGGCCCATACCCACACCAGACCCACACCCCAGACCCACACCAGACCCACACCCCAGACCCACACCAGACCCACACCCCACACCAGACCCACACCAGTCCCATACCCACACCAGACCCACACCCCACACCCACACCAGTCCCATACCCATACCAGACCCAAACCAGTCCCATACCCATACCAGACCCACACCAGTTCCATACCCACACCAGACCCACACCCCACACCCCAGACCCACACCAGTCATATACCCACACCAGACCCACACCCCACACCCACACCAGTCCCATACCCATACCAGACCCACACCAGTCCCACACCCCACACCAGACCCACACCAGTCCCATACCCATACCAGACCCACACCAGTCCCAAACCCATACGAGACCCACACACCAGACCCACACCAGTCCCATACCCACACCAGACCCACACCCCAGACCCACACCAGTCCCATACCCATACCACACCCACACCAGTCCCATACCAGACCCACACCCCGGACCCACACCAATCCCATACCCACACGAGACCCACACCAGTCCCAAACCCATACGAGACCCACACCAGTCCCATACCCACACCAGACCCACACCCCAGACCCACACCAGTCCCATACCCACACCAGACCCACACCCCAGACCCACACCAGTCCCATACCCACACCAGACCCACACCCCGGACCCACACCAATCCCATACCCACACGAGACCCACACCAGTCCCAAATCCATACGAGACCCACACACCAGACCCACACCAGTCCCATACCCACACCAGACCCACACCAGTCCCATACCCACACCAGACCCACACCCAAGACCCACACCAGTCCCATACCCACACCAGACCCACACCCCAGACCCACACCAGTCCCATACCCATACCAGACCCACACCAGTCCCATACCCACACCAGCCCCACACCCCAGACCCACACCAATCCCATACCCATACCAGACCCACACCCCACACCCACACCAGTCCCATACCCATACCAGACCCACACCAGTCCCATACCCATACCAGACCCACACCCCACACCCACACCAGTCCCATACCCATACCAGACCCACACCAGTCCCATACCCATACCAGACCCACACCCCACACCCACACCAGTCCCATACCCATACCAGACCCACACCAGTCCCATACCCATACCAGACCCACACCCCACACCAGTCGCATACCCATACCAGACCCACACCCCACACGTCCCATACCCATACCAGACCCACACCCCACACCAGTCCCATACCAGACCCATACCCCACACCCACACCAGTCCCATACCCATACCAGACCCACACCCCACACCCACACCAGTCCCATACCCATACCAGACCCATACCAGTCCCAAACCCATACCAGACCCAAACCAGTCCATACCCATACCAGACCCAAACCAGTCCCATACCCATACCAGACACACACCAGTCCCAAACCCATACCAAACCCAAACCAGTCCCATACCCATACCAGTCCCATACCCCACACCCACAACAGTACCATACCCATACCAGTCCCAAACCCATACCAGACCCACACCCCACACCCACACCAGACCCACACCAGACCCACACCAGTCCCATACCCATACCAGTCCCAAACCCATACCACACCCACACCAGTTCCATACCCATACCAGACCCACACCCCACACCCACACCAGTCCCAAACCCATACCACACCCACACCAGTTCCATACCCATACCAGACCCACACCCCACACCCACACCAGTCCCATACCCATACCAGACCCACACCAGTCCCATACCCATACCAGACCCACACCTTTCCCATACCCATACCAGACCCACACCCCACACCCACACCAGTCCCATACCCATACCAGACCCACACCAGTCCCATACCCACACCAGACCCACACCCCAGACATACACCAGTCCCATACCCACACCAGACCCACACCAGTCCCAAACCCATACGAGACCCACACCCCAGACCCACACCAGTCCCATACCCACACCAGACCCACAGCCCAGACCTACACCAGTCCCATACCCACACCAGACCCACACCCCAGACCCACACCAGTCCCATACCCATACCACACCCACACCAGTCCCATACCAGACCCACACCCCGGACCCACACCAATCCCATACCCACACGAGACCCACACCAGTCCCAAACCCATACGAGACCCACACCCCAGACCCACACCAGTCCCATACCCACACCAGACCCACACCCCAGACCCACACCAGTCCAATACCCACACCAGACCCACACCCCAGACCCACACCAGTCCCATACCCACACCAGACCCACACCCCAGACCCACACCAGTCCCATACCCATACCAGACACACACGTCCCATACCCACACCAGACCCACACCCCAGACCCACACCAATCCCATACCCACACCAGACCCACACCCCACACCCACACCAGAACCACACCCCACACCAGACCCACACCAGTCCCATACCCACACCAGACCCACACCCCACACCAGACCCACACCAATCCCATACCCACACCAGACCCACACCCCACACCCACACCAGACCCACACCCCACACCAGACCCACACCAATCCCATACCCACACGAGACCCACACCAGTCCCAAACCCATACGAGACCCACACCCCAGACCCACACCAGTCCCATACCCACACCAGACCCACACCCCAGACCCACACCAGTCCCATACCCACACCAGACCCACAACCCAGACCCACACCAGTCCCATACCCATACCAGACCCACACCCCACACCCACACCAGTCCCATACCCATACCAGACCCACACCAGTCCCATACCCATACCAGACCCACACCCCACACCAGTCCCATACCCATACCAGACCCACACCCCACACGTCCCATACCCATACCAGACCCACACCCACACCAGTCCCATACCCATACCAGACCCACACCCCACACCCACACCAGTCCCATACCAGACCCATACCAGTCCCAAACCCATACCAGACCCAAACCAGTCCCATACCCATACCAGACACACACCAGTCCCAAACCCATACCAAACCCAAACCAGTCCCATACCCATACCAGTCCCATACCCCACACCCACAACAGTACCATACCCATACCAGTCCCAAACCCATACCAGACCAACACCCCACACCCACACCAGACCCACACCAGTCCCATACCCATACCAGTCCCAAACCCATACCACACCCACACCAGTTCCATACCCATACCAGACCCACACCCACACCAGTCCCAAACCCATACCACACCCACACCAGTTCCATACCCATACCAGACCCACACCCCACACCCACACCAGTCCCATACCCATACCAGACCCACACCAGTCCCATACCCATACCAGACCCACACCCCACACCCACACCAGTCCCATACCCATACCAGACCCACACCCCACACCCACACCAGTCCCATACCCATACCAGACCCACACCAGTCCCATACCCATACCAGACCCAAACCCCACACCCACACCAGTCCCATACCCATACCAGACCCACACCAGTCCCATACCCACACCAGACTCACACCCCAGACATACACCAGTCCCATACCCACACCAGACCCACAGCCCAGACCTACACCAGTCCCATACCCACACCAGACCCACACCCCAGACCCACACCAGTCCCATACCCATACCACACCCACACCAGTCCCATACCAGACCCACACCCCGGACCCACACCAATCCCATACCCACACGAGACCCACACCAGTCCCAAACCCATACGAGACCCACACCCCAGACCCACACCAGTCCCATACCCACACCAGACCCACACCCCAGACCCACACCAGTCCCATACCCATACCAGACCCACACCAGTCCCATACCCACACCAGACCCACACCCCAGACCCACACCAATCCCATACCCACACCAGACCCACACCCCACACCCACACCAGACCCACACCCCACACCAGACCCACACCAGTCCCATACCCACACCAGACCCACACACCACACCAGACCCACACCAGACCCATACCCACACCAGACCCACACCCCACACCAGACCCACACCCCACACCAGACCCACACCAGACCCACACCAGTCCCATACCCATACCGGACCCACACGAGTCCCATACCCACACCAGACCCACACCCCAGACCCACACCAGACCCACACCCCAGACCCACACCAGACCCACACCCCACACCCACACCAGACCCACACCCCACACCAGACCCACACCAGTCCCATACCCACACCAGACCCACACCCCACACCCACACCAGTCCCATACCCATACCAGACCCAAACCAGTCCCATACCCATACCAGACCCACACCAGTTCCATACCCACACCAGACCCACACCCCACACCCCAGACCCACACCAGTCCCATACCCACACCAGACCCACACCCCACACCCACACCAGTCCCATACCCATACCAGACCCACACCAGTCCCACACCCCACACCAGACCCACACCAGTCCCATACCCATACCAGACCCACACCAGTCCCAAACCCATACGAGACCCACACACCAGACCCACACCAGTCCCATACCCACACCAGACCCACACCCCAGACCCACACCAGTCCCATACCCATACCACACCCACACCAGTCCCATACCAGACCCACACCCCGGACCCACACCAATCCCATACCCACACGAGACCCACACCAGTCCCAAACCCATACGAGACCCACACCAGTCCCATACCCACACCAGACCCACACCCCAGACCCACACCAGTCCCATACCCACACCAGACCCACACCCCAGACCCACACCAGTCCCATACCCACACCAGACCCACACCCCGGACCCACACCAATCCCATACCCACACGAGACCCACACCAGTCCCAAATCCATACGAGACCCACACACCAGACCCACACCAGTCCCATACCCACACCAGACCCACACCAGTCCCATACCCACACCAGACCCACACCCCAGACCCACACCAGTCCCATACCCACACCAGACCCACACCCCAGACCCACACCAGTCCCATACCCATACCAGACCCACACCAGTCCCATACCCACACCAGCCCCACACCCCAGACCCACACCAATCCCATACCCACACCAGACCCACACCCCACACCCACACCAGACACACACCCCACACCAGACCCACACCAGTCCCATACCCACACCTGACCCACACCCCACACCAGACCCACACCAGTCCCATACCCACACCAGACCCACACCCCACACCAGACCCACACCAGTCCCATACCCATACCAGATCCACACCAGTCCCATACCCATACCAGAGCCACACCAGTCCCATACCCACACCAGACCCACACCCCAGACCCACACCAATCCCATACCCACACCAGACCCACACCCCTCACCCACACCAGACCCACACCCCACACCAGACCCAAACCAGTCCCATACCCACACCCACACCAGTCCCATACCCGTACCAGACCCAAACCAGTCCCATACCCATACCAGACCCACACCAGTTCCATACCCACACCAGACCCACACCCCACACCCCAGACCCACACCAGTCCCATACCCACACTAGACCCACACCCCACACCCACACCAGTCCCATACCCATACCAGACCCACAACAGTCCCACACCCCACACCAGACCCACACCAGTCCCATACCCATACCAGAACCACACCAGTCCCATACCCACACCAGACCCACACCCCACACCCACACCAGACCCACACCCCACACCAGACCCACACCCCACACCCACACCAGTCCCAAACCCATACCACACCCACACCAGTTCCATACCAGACCCACACCCCACACCCACACCAGTCCCATACCCATACCAGACCCATACCCCACACCCACACCAGTCCCATACCCATACCAGAACCATACCGCACACCCACACCAGTCCCATACCCATACCAGACCCACACCAGTCCCATACCCATACCAGACCCATATCCGCACCTCGGACCCACACCAGTCCCATACCCATACCAGACCCATACCCCACACCCACACCAGTCCCATACCCATACCAGACCCACACCCCACACCAGTCCCATACCCATACCAGACCCACACCCCACACCCACACCAGTCCCATACCCATACCAGACCCACACCAGTCCCATACCCATACCAGACCCACACCCCACACCCACACCAGTCCCATACCCATACCAGACCCACACCAGTCCCATACCCATACCAGACCCACACCCCACACCAGTCCCATACCCATACCAGACCCACACACCACACGTCCCATACCCATACCAGACCCACACCCCACACCAGTCCCATACCAGACACACACCCCACACCAGTCCCATACCAGACCCATACCCCACACCCACACCAGTCCCATACCCATACCAGACCCACACCCCACACCCACACGTCCCATACCCATACCAGACCCATACCAGTCCCAAACCCATACCAGACCCAAACCAGTCCCATACCCATACCAAACCCAAACTGTCCCATACCCATACCAGACCCACACCAGTCCCAAACCCATACCAAACCCAAACCAGTCCCATACCCCACACCCACACCAGTACCATACCCATACCAGTCCCAAACCGATACCAGACCCACACCCCACACCCACACCAGACCCACACCAGTCCCATACCCATACCAGTCCCAAACCCATACCACACCCACACCAGTTCCATACCCATACCAGACCCACACCCACACCAGTCCCAAACCCATACCACACCCACACCAGTTCCATACCCATACCAGACCCACACCCCACACCCACACCAGTCCCATACCCATACCAGACCCACACCAGTCCCATACCCATACGAGACCCACACCCCAGACCCACACCAGTCCCATACCCACACCAGACCCACAGCCCAGACCCACACCAGTCCCAGACCCATACCAGACCCACACCCCACACCCACACCAGTCCCATACCCACACCAGACCCACACCCCAGACATACACCAGTCCCATACCCACACCAGACCCACACCAGTCCCATACCCACACCAGACCCACACCCCAGACCCACACCAGTCCCAGACCCACACCCCAGACCCACACCAGTCCCATACCCACACCAGACCCACACCCCAGACCCACACCAATCCCATACCCACACCAGACCCACACCCCACACCCACACCAGACCCACACCCCACACCAGACCCACACCAGTCCCATACCCACACCAGACCCACACCCCACACCAGACCCACACCAGTCCCATACCCACACCAGACCCACACCAGTCCCATACCCACACCAGACCCACACCCCACACCAGACCCACACCAGTCCCATACCCACACCAGACCCACACCCCACACCAGACCCACACCAATCCCATACCCACACCAGACCCACACCCCACACCCACACCAGACCCACACCCCACACCAGACCCACACCAATCCCATACCCACACGAGACCCACACCAGTCCCAAACCCATACGAGACCCACACCCCAGACCCACACCAGTCCCATACCCACACCAGACCCACACCCCAGACCCACACCAGTCCCATACCCACACCAGACCCACACCCCAGACCCACACCAGTCCCATACCCATACCAGACCCACACCCCCACACCCACACCAGTCCCATACCCATACCAGACCCACACCAGTCCCATACCCATACCAGTCCCAAACCCATACCACACCCACACCAGTTCCATACCCATACCAGACCCACACCCACACCAGTCCCAAACCCATACCACACCCACACCAGTTCCATACCCATACCAGACCCACACCCCACACCCACACCAGTCCCATACCCATACCAGACCCACACCAGTCCCATACCCATACCAGACCCACACCCCACACCCACACCAGTCCCATACCCATACCAGACCCACACCCCACACCCACACCAGTCCCATACCCATACCAGACCCACACCAGTCCCATACCCATACCAGACCCAAACCCCACACTCACACCAGTCCCATACCCATACCAGACCCACACCAGTCCCATACCCACACCAGACTCACACCCCAGACATACACCAGTCCCATACCCACACCAGACCCACACCAGTCCCAAACCCATACGAGACCCACACCCCAGACCCACACCAGTCCCATACCCACACCAGACCCACAGCCCAGACCTACACCAGTCCCATACCCACACCAGACCCACACCCCAGACCCACACCAGTCCCATACCCATACCACACCCACACCAGTCCCATACCAGACCCACACCCCGGACCCACACCAATCCCATACCCACACGAGACCCACACCAGTCCCAAACCCATACGAGACCCACACCCCAGACCCACACCAGTCCCATACCCACACCAGACCCACACCCCAGACCCACACCAGTCCCATACCCATACCAGACCCACACCAGTCCCATACCCACACCAGACCCACACCCCAGACCCACACCAATCCCATACCCACACCAGACCCACACCCCACACCCACACCAGACCCACACCCCACACCAGACCCACACCAGTCCCATACCCACACCAGACCCACACACCACACCAGACCCAAACCAGTCCCATACCCCACACCCACACCAGTACCATACCCATACCAGTCCCAAACCGATACCAGACCCACACCCCACACCCACACCAGACCCACACCAGTCCCATACCCATACCAGTCCCAAACCCATACCACACCCACACCAGTTCCATACCCATACCAGACCCACACCCACACCAGTCCCAAACCCATACCACACCCACACCAGTTCCATACCCATACCAGACCCACACCCCACACCCACACCAGTCCCATACCCATACCAGACCCACACCAGTCCCATACCCATACGAGACCCACACCCCAGACCCACACCAGTCCCATACCCACACCAGACCCACAGCCCAGACCCACACCAGTCCCAGACCCATACCAGACCCACACCCCACACCCACACCAGTCCCATACCCACACCAGACCCACACCCCAGACATACACCAGTCCCATACCCACACCAGACCCACACCAGTCCCATACCCACACCAGACCCACACCCCAGACCCACACCAGTCCCAGACCCACACCCCAGACCCACACCAGTCCCATACCCACACCAGACCCACACCCCAGACCCACACCAATCCCATACCCACACCAGACCCACACCCCACACCCACACCAGACCCACACCCCACACCAGACCCACACCAGTCCCATACCCACACCAGACCCACACCCCACACCAGACCCACACCAGTCCCATACCCACACCAGACCCACACCAGTCCCATACCCACACCAGACCCACACCCCACACCAGACCCACACCAGTCCCATACCCACACCAGACCCACACCCCACACCAGACCCACACCAATCCCATACCCACACCAGACCCACACCCCACACCCACACCAGACCCACACCCCACACCAGACCCACACCAATCCCATACCCACACGAGACCCACACCAGTCCCAAACCCATACGAGACCCACACCCCAGACCCACACCAGTCCCATACCCACACCAGACCCACACCCCAGACCCACACCAGTCCCATACCCACACCAGACCCACACCCCAGACCCACACCAGTCCCATACCCATACCAGACCCACACCCCACACCCACACCAGTCCCATACCCATACCAGACCCACACCAGTCCCATACCCATACCAGACCCACACCCCACACCAGTCCCATACCCATACCAGACCCACACCCCACACGTCCCATACCCATACCAGACCCACACCCACACCAGTCCCATACCCATACCAGACCCACACCCCACACCCACACCAGTCCCATACCCATACCAGACCCATACCAGTCCCAAACCCATACCAGACCCAAACCAGTCCCATACCCATACCAGACACACACCAGTCCCAAACCCATACCAAACCCAAACCAGTCCCATACCCATACCAGTCCCATACCCCACACACACAACAGTACCATACCCATACCAGTCCCAAACCCATACCAGACCCACACCCCACACCCACACCAGACCCACACCAGTCCCATACCCATACCAGTCCCAAACCCATACCACACCCACAACAGTTCCATACCCATACCAGACCCACACCCACACCAGTCCCAAACCCATACCACACCCACACCAGTTCCATACCCATACCAGACCCACACCCCACACCCACACCAGTCCCATACCCATACCAGACCCACACCAGTCCCATACCCATACCAGACCCACACCCCACACCCACACCAGTCCCATACCCATACCAGACCCACACCAGTCCCATACCCATACCAGACCCACACCCCACACCCACACCAGTCCCATACCCATACCAGACCCACACCAGTCCCATACCCACACCAGACCCACACCCCAGACATACACAGGTCCCATACCCACACCAGACCCACACCAGTCCCAAACCCATACGAGACCCACACCCCAGACCCACACCAGTCCCATACCCACACCAGACCCACAGCCCAGACCTACACCAGTACCATACCCACACCAGACCCACACCCCAGACCCACACCAGTCCCATACCCATACCACACCCACACCAGTCCCATACCAGACCCACACCCCGGAACCACACCAATCCCATACCCACACGAGACCCACACCAGTCCCAAACCCATACGAGACCCACACCCCAGACCCACACCAGTCCCATACCCACACCAGACCCACACCCCAGACCCACACCAGTCCCATACCCATACCAGACCCACACCAGTCCCATACCCACACCAGACCCACACCCCAGACCCACACCAATCCCATACCCACACCAGACCCACACCCCACACCCACACCAGACCCACACCCCACACCAGACCCACACCAGTCCCATACCCACACCAGACCCACACACCACACCAGACCCACACCAGACCCATACCCACACCAGACCCACACCCCACACCAGACCCACACCCCACACCAGACCCACACCAGACCCACACCAGTCCCATACCCATACCGGACCCACACCAGTCCCATACCCACACCAGACCCACACCCCAGACCCACACCAGACCCACACCCCACACCCACACCAGACCCACACCCCACACCAGACCCACACCAGTCCCATACCCACACCAGACCCACACCCCACACCCACACCAGTCCCATACCCATACCAGACCCAAACCAGTCCCATACCCATACCAGACCCACACCAGTTCCATACCCACACCAGACCCACACCCCACACCCCAGACCCACACCAGTCCCATACCCACACCAGACCCACACCCCACACCCACACCAGTCCCATACCCATACCAGACCCACACCAGTCCCACACCCCACACCAGACCCACACCAGTCCCATACCCATACCAGACCCACACCAGTCCCAAACCCATACGAGACCCACACACCAGACCCACACCAGTCCCATACCCACACCAGACCCACACCCCAGACCCACACCAGTCCCATACCCATACCACACCCACACCAGTCCCATACCAGACCCACACCCCGGACCCACACCAATCCCATACCCACACGAGACCCACACCAGTCCCAAACCCATACGAGACCCACACCAGTCCCATACCCACACCAGACCCACACCCCAGACCCACACCAGTCCCATACCCACACCAGACCCACACCCCAGACCCACACCAGTCCCATACCCACACCAGACCCACACCCCGGACCCACACCAATCCCATACCCACACGAGACCCACACCAATCCCAAATCCATACGAGACCCACACACCAGACCCACACCAGTCCCATACCCACACCAGACCCACACCAGTCCCATACCGACACCAGACCCACACCCCAGACCCACACCAGTCCCATACCCACACCAGACCCACACCCCAGACCCACACCAGTCCCATACCCATACCAGACCCACACCAGTCCCATACCAACACCAGCCCCACACCCCAGACACACACCAATCCCATACCCACACCAGACCCACACCCCACACCCACACCAGACACACACCCCACACCAGACCCACACCAGTCCCATACCCACACCTGACCCACACCCCACACCAGACCCACACCAGTCCCATACCCACACCAGACCCACACCCCACACCAGACCCACACCAGTCCCATACCCATACCAGATCCACACCAGTCCCATACCCATACCAGAGCCACACCAGTCCCATACCCACACCAGACCCACACCCCAGACCCACACCAATCCCATACCCACACCAGACCCACACCCCTCACCCACACCAGACCCAAACCAGTCCCATACCCACACCCACACCAGTCCCATACCCGTACCAGACCCAAACCAGTCCCATACCCATACCAGACCCACACCAGTTCCATACCCACACCAGACCCACACCCCACACCCCAGACCCACACCAGTCCCATACCCACACTAGACCCACACCCCACACCCACACCAGTCCCACACCCCACACCAGACCCACACCAGTCCCATACCCATACCAGAACCACACCAGTCCCATACCCACACCAGACCCACACCCCACACCCACACCAGACCCACACCCCACACCAGACCCACACCCCACACCCACACCAGTCCCAAACCCATACCACACCCACACCAGTTCCATACCAGACCCACACCCCACACCCACACCAGTCCCATACCCATACCAGACCCATACCCCACACCCACACCAGTCCCATACCCATACCAGAACCATACCGCACACCCACACCAGTCCCATACCCATACCAGACCCACACCAGTCCCATACCCATACCAGACCCACACCCCACACGCACACCAGTCCCAAACCCATACCAAACCCAAACCAGTCCCATACCCATACCAGACCCACACCCCACACCCACACCAGTCCCAAATCCATACCAGACCCACACCAGTCCCATACCCATACCAGACCCATACCCCACACCCACACCAGTCCCATACCAATACCAGACCCAAACCCATACCAAACCCAAACCAGTCCCATACCCATACCAGACCCACACCCCACACCCACACCAGTCCCATACCCATACCAGACCCATACCCCACACCCACACCAGTCCCATACCCATACCAGACCCACACCAGTCCCATACCCATACCAGACCCATATCCGCACCTCGGACCCACACCAGTCCCATACCCATACCAGACCCATACCCCACACCCACACCAGTCCCATACCCATACCAGACCCACACCCCACACCAGTCCCATACCCATACCAGACCCACACCCCACACCCACACCAGTCCCATACCCATACCAGACCCACACCAGTCCCATACCCATACCAGACCCACACCCCACACCCACACCAGTCCCATACCCATACCAGACCCACACCAGTCCCATACCCATACCAGACCCACACCCCACACCAGTCCCATACCCATACCAGACCCACACACCACACGTCCCATACCCATACCAGACCCACACCCCACACCAGTCCCATACCAGACACACACCCCACACCAGTCCCATACCAGACCCATACCCCACACCCACACCAGTCCCATACCCATACCAGACCCACACCCCACACCCACACGTCCCATACCCATACCAGACCCATACCAGTCCCAAACCCATACCAGACCCAAACCAGTCCCATACCCATACCAAACGCAAACTGTCCCATACCCATACCAGACCCACACCAGTCCCAAACCCATACCAAACCCAAACCAGTCCCATACCCCACACCCACACCAGTACCATACCCATACCAGTCCCAAACCCATACCAGACCCACACCCCACACCCACACCAGACCCACACCAGTCCCATACCCATACCAGTCCCAAACCCATACCACACCCACACCAGTTCCATACCCATACCAGACCCACACCCACACCAGTCCCAAACCCATACCACACCCACACCAGTTCCATACCCATACAAGACCCACACCCCACACCCACACCAGTCCCATACCCATACCAGACCCACACCAGTCCCATACCCATACGAGACCCACACCCCAGACCCACACCAGTCCCATACCCACACCAGACCCACAGCCCAGACCCACACCAGTCCCATACCCATACCAGACCCACACCCCACACCCACACCAGTCCCATACCCACACCAGACCCACACCCCAGACATACACCAGTCCCATACCCACACCAGACCCACACCAGTCCCATACCCACACCAGACCCACACCCCAGACCCACACCAGTCCCAGACCCACACCCCAGACCCACACCAGTCCCATACCCACACCAGACCCACACCCCAGACCCACACCAATCCCATACCCACACCAGACCCACACCCCACACCCACACCAGACCCACACCCCACACCAGACCCACACCAGTCCCATACCCACACCAGACCCACACCCCACACCAGACCCACACCAGTCCCATACCCACACCAGACCCACACCAGTCCCATACCCACACCAGACCCACACCCCACACCAGACCCACACCAGTCCCATACCCACACCAGACCCACACCCCAGACCCACACCAATCCCATACCCACACCAGACCCACACCCCACACCCACACCAGACCCACACCCCACATCAGACCCACACCAGTCCCATACCCACACCAGACCCACACCCCACACCCACACCAGTCCCATACCCATACCAGACCCAAACCAGTCCCATACCCATACCAGACCCACACCAGTTCCATACCCACACCAGACCCACACCCCACACCCCAGACCCACACTAGTATCATACCCACACCAGACACACACCCCACACCCACACCAGTCCCATACCCATACCAGACCCACACCAGTCCCACACCCCACACCAGACCCACACCAGTCCCATACCCATACCAGACCCACACCAGTCCCATACCCACACCAGACCCACACACCAGACCCACACCAATCCCATACCCCCACCAGACCCACACCCCACACCAGACCCACACCCCACACCCACACCAGTCCCAAACCCATACCACACCCACACCAGTTCCATACCAGACCCACACCCCACACCCACACCAGTCCCATACCCATACCAGACCCATACCCCACACCCACACCAGTCCCATACCCATACCTGAACCATACCCCACACCCACACCAGTCCCATACCCATACCAGACCCACACCAGTCCCATACCCATACCAGACCCACACCCCACACGCACACCAGTCCCAAACCCATACCAAACCCAAACCAGTCCCATACCCATACCAGACCCACACCCCACACCCACACCAGTCCCAAACCCATACCAGACCCACACCAGTCCCATACCCATACCAGACCCATACCCCACACCCACACCAGTCCCATACCCATACCAGACCCAAACCTATACCAAACCCAAACCAGTCCCATACCCATACCAGACCCATACCCCACACCCACACCAGTCCCATACCCATACAAGACCCACACCAGTCCCATACCCATACCAGACCCATATCCGCACCTCGGACACACACCAGTCCCATACCCATACCAGACCCATACCCCACACCCACACCAGTCCCATACCCCTACCAGACCCACACCCCACACCAGTCCCATACCCATACCAGACCCACACCCCACATCCACACCAGTCCCATACCCATACCAGACCCACACCAGTCCCATACCCATACCAGACCAACACCCCACACCCACACCAGTCCCATACCCATACCAGACCCACACCAGTCCCATACCCATACCAGACCCACACCCCACACCAGTCCCATACCCATACCAGACCCACACCAGTCCCATACCCACACCAGACCCACACCCCACACCCACACCAGTCCCATACCCATACCAGACCCAAACCAGTCCCATACCCATACCAGACCCACACCAGTTCCATACCCACACCAGACCCACACCCCACACCCCAGACCCACACCAGTCCCATACCCAAACCAGACCCACACCCCACACCCACACCAGTCCCATACCCATACCAGACACACACCAGTCCCACACCCCACACCAGACCCACACCAGTCCCATACCCACACCAGACCCACACCCCACACCCACACCAGTCCCATACCCATACCAGACCCACACCAGTTCCATACCCACACCAGACCCACACCCCACACCCCAGACCCACACCAGTCCCATACCCACACCAGACCCACACCCCACACCCACACCAGTCCCATACCCATACCAGACCCACACCAGTCCCACTCCCCACACCAGACCCACACCAGTCCCATACCCATACCAGACCCACACCAGTCCCATACCCACACCAGACCCACACCCCAGACCCACACCAATCCCATACCCACACCAGACCCACACACCTCACCCACACCAGACCCACACCCCACACCAGACCCAAACCAGTCCCATACCCACACCAGACCCACACCCCACACCCACACCAGTCCCATACCCGTACCAGACCCAAACCAGTCCCATACCCATACCAGACCCACACCAGTCCCATACCCACACCAGACCCACACCCCACACCCACACCAGTCCCATACCCATACCAGACCCACACCAGTTCCATACCCACACCAGACCCACACCCCACACCCCAGACCCACACCAGTCCCATACCCACACCAGACCCACACCCCACACCCACACCAGTCCCATACCCATACCAGACCCACACCAGTCCCACTCCCCACACCAGACCCACACCAGTCCCATACCCATACCAGACCCACACCAGTCCCATACCCACACCAGACCCACACCCCAGACCCACACCAATCCCATACCCACACCAGACCCACACACCTCACCCACACCAGACCCACACCCCACACCAGACCCAAACCAGTCCCATACCCACACCAGACCCACACCCCACACCCACACCAGTCCCATACCCGTACCAGACCCAAACCAGTCCCATACCCGTACCAGACCCAAACCAGTCCCATACCCATACCAGACCCACACCAGTCCCATACCCACACCAGACCCACACCTCACACACACACCAGTCCCATACCCATACCAGACCCACACCAGTCCCACACCCCACACCAGACCCACACCAGTCCCATACCCATACCAGACCCACACCAGTCCCATACCCATACCAGACCCACACCAGTCCCATACCCACACCAGACCCACACCCCACACCCACACCAGACCCACACCCCACACCAGACCCAAACCCCACACCCACACCAGTCCCAAACCCATACCACACCCACACCAGTTCCATACCAGACCCACACCCCACACCCACACCAGTCCCATACCCATACCAGACCCATACCCCACACCCACACCAGTCCCATACCCATACCAGAACCATACCCCACACCCACACCAGTCCCATACCCATACCAGACCCACACCAGTCCCATACCCATACCAGACCCACACCCCACACCAGTCCCATACCAGACCCACACCCCACACCAGTCCCATACCAGACCCATACCCCACACCCACACCAGTCCCATACCCATACCAGACCCACACCCCACACCCACACCAGTCCCATACCCATACCAGACCCATACCAGTCCCAAACCCATACCAGACCCAAACCAGTACCATACCCATACCAGACCCAAACCAGTCCCATACCCATACCAGACCCACACCAATCCCAAACCCATACCAAACCCAAACCAGTCCCATACCCATACCAGTCCCATACCCCACACCCACACCAGTACCATACCCATACCAGTCCCAAACCCATACCAGACCCACACCCCACACCCACACCACACCCACACCAGTTCCATACCCATACCAGACCCACACCCACACCAGTCCCAAACCCATACCACACCCACACCAGTTCCATACCCATACCAGACCCACACCCCACACCAGACCCACACCAGTCCCATACCCATACCAGACCCACACCAGTCCCATACCCATACCAGACCCACACCCCACACCCACACCAGTCCCATACCCACACCAGACCCACACCCCACACCCACACCAGTCCCATACCCATACCACACCCACACCAGTTCCATACCCGTACCAGACCCACACCCCACAACCACACCAGTCCCATACCCATACCAGACCCACACCCCACACCCACACAAGTCCCATACCCACACCAGACCCACACCAGTCCCAAACCCATACGAGACCCACAGCCCAGACCTACGCCAGTCCCATACCCACACCAGACCCACAGCCCAGACCTACGCCAGTCCCATACCCACACCAGACCCACAGCCCAGACCTACGCCAGTCCCATACCCACACCAGACCCACAGCCCAGACCTACGCCAGTCCCATACCCACACCAGACCCACAGCCCAGACCTACGCCAGTCCCATACCCACACCAGACCCACAGCCCAGACCTACGCCAGTCCCATACCCACACCAGACCCACAGCCCAGACCTACGCCAGTCCCATACCCACACCAGACCCACAGCCCAGACCTACACCAGTCCCATACCCATACCAGACCCACACCCCACACCCACACCAGTCCCATACCCATACCAGACCCACACCCCGGACCCACACCAATCCCATACCCACACCCCAGACCCACACCAGTCCCAGACCCACACCAGTCCCATACCCACACCAGACCCACACCCCAGACCCACACCAGTCCCATACCCACACCCCAGACCCACACCAGTCCCAGACCCACAGCAGTCCCATACCCACACCAGACCCACACCCCAGACCCACACCAGTCCCATACCCATACCAGACCCACACCAGTCCCATACCCACACCAGACCCACACCCCAGACCCACACCAATCCCATACCCACACCAGACCCACACCCCACACCCACACCAGACCCACACCCCACACCAGACCCACACCAGTCCCATACCCATACCAGACCCACACCCCACACCAGACCCACACCCCACACCCACACCAGACCCACACCCCACACCAGACCCACACCAGTCCCATACCCACACCAGACCCACACCCCACACCAGACCCACACCAGTCCCATACCCACACCAGACCCATACCCACACCAGACCCACACCAGACCCACACCAGTCCCATACCCATACCAGACCCACACCAGTCCCATACCCACACCAGACCCACACCCCAGACCCACACCAATCCCATACCCACACCAGACCCACACCCCACACCCACACCAGACCCACACCCCAAATCAGACCCACACCAGTCCCATACCCACACCAGACCCACACCCCACACCCACACCAGTCCCATACCCATACCAGACCCAAACCAGTCCCATACCCATACCAGACCCACACCAGTTCCATACCCACACCAGACCCACACCCCACACCCCAGACCCACACTAGTCCCATACCCACACCAGACCCACACCCCACACCCACACCAGTCCCATACCCATACCAGACCCACACCAGTCCCACACCCCACACCAGACCCACACCAGTCCCATACCCATACCAGACCCACACCAGTCCCATACCCACACCAGACCCACACACCAGACCCACACCAATCCCATACCCACACCAGACCCACACCCCACACCAGACCCACACCCCACACCCACACCAGTCCCAAACCCATACCACACCCACACCAGTTCCATACCAGACCCACACCCCACACCCACACCAGTCCCATACCCATACCAGACCCATACCCCACACCCACACCAGTCCCATACCCATACCTGAACCATACCCCACACCCACACCAGTCCCATACCCATACCAGACCCACACCAGTCCCATACCCATACCAGACCCACACCCCACACGCACACCAGTCCCAAACCCATACCAAACCCAAACCAGTCCCATACCCATACCAGACCCACACCCCACACCCACACCAGTCCCAAACCCATACCAGATCCACACCAGTCCCATACCCATACCAGACCCATACCCCACACCCACACCAGTCCCATACCCATACCAGACCCAAACCTATACCAAACCCAAACCAGTCCCATACCCATACCAGACCCATACCCCACACCCACACCAGTCCCATACCCATACCAGACCCACACCAGTCCCATACCCATACCAGACCCATATCTGCACCTCGGACCCACACCAGTCCCATACCCATACCAGACCCATACCCCACACCCACACCAGTCCCATACCCATACCAGACCCACACCCCACACCAGTCCCATACCCATACCAGACCCACACCCCACATCCACACCAGTCCCATACCCATACCAGACCCACACCAGTCCCATACCCATACCAGACCAACACCCCACACCCACACCAGTCCCATACCCATACCAGACCCACACCAGTCCCATACCCATACCAGACCCACACCCCACACCAGTCCCATACCCATATCAGACCCACACCAGTCCCATACCCACACCAGACCCACACCCCACACCCACACCAGTCCCATACCCATACCAGACCCAAACCAGTCCCATACCCATACCAGACCCACACCAGTTCCATACCCACACCAGACCCACACCCCACACCCCAGACCCACACCAGTCCCATACCCACACCAGACCCACACCCCACACCCACACCAGTCCCATACCCATACCAGACCCACACCAGTCCCACACCCCACACCAGACCCACACCAGTCCCATACCCACACCAGACCCACACCCCACACCCACACCAGTCCCATACCCATACCAGACCCACACCAGTTCCATACCCACACCAGACCCACACCCCACACCCCAGACCCACACCAGTCCCATACCCACACCAGACCCACACCCCACACCCACACCAGTCCCATACCCATACCAGACCCACACCAGTCCCACACCCCACACCAGACCCACACCCCACACCCACACCAGTCCCACACCATACCACACCCACACCCCACACCCACACCAGTCCCATACCCATACCAGACCCACACCAGTCCCATACCCATACCAGACCCACACCCCACACCCACACCAGTCCCATACCCATACCAGACCCACACCAGTCCCATACCCACACCAGACCCACACCCCAGACATACACCAGTCCCATACCCACACCAGACCCACACCAGTCCCAAACCCATACGAGACCCACACCCCAGACCCACACCAGTCCCATACCCACACCAGACCCACACCCCAGACCCACACCAGTCCCATACCCACACCCCAGACCCACACCAGTCCCATACCCACACCAGACCCACACCCCAGACCCACACCAGTCCCATACCCATACCAGACCCACACCAGTCCCATACCCACACCAGACCCACACCCCAGACCCACACCAATCCCATACCCACACCAGACCCACACCCCACACCCACACCAGACCCACACCCCACACCAGACCCACACCAGTCCCATACCCACACCAGACCCACACCCCACACCAGTCCCACACCAGTCCCATACCCACACCAGACCCATACCCACACCAGACCCACACCCCACACCAGACCCACACCAGTCCCATACCCATACCAGACCCACACCAGTCCCATACCCACACCAGACCCACACCCCAGACCCACACCAATCCCATACCCACACCAGACCCACACCCCACACCAGACCCACACCAGTCCCATACCCATACCAGACCCACACCAGTCCCATATCCATACCAGACCCACACCCCACACCCACACCAGTCCCATACCCATACCAGACCCACACCAGTCCCATACCCATACCAGACCCACACCCCACATCCACACCAGTCCCATACCCATACCAGACCCACACCCCACACCCACACCAGACCCACACCAGTCCCATACCCACACCAGACCCACACCCCAGACCCACACCAATCCCATACCCACACCAGACCCACACCCCACACCCACACCAGACCCACACCCCACACCAGACCCACACCAGTCCCATACCCACACCAGACCCACACCCCACACCAGACCCACACCAGTCCCATACCCACACCAGACCCATACCCACACCAGACCCACACCCCACACCAGACCCACACCAGTCCCATACCCATACCAGACCCACACCAGTCCCATACCCACACCAGACCCACACCCCAGACCCACACCAATCCCATACCCACACCAGACCCACACCCCACACCCACACCAGACCCACACCCCACATCAGACCCACACCAGTCCCATACCCACACCAGACCCACACCCCACACCCACACCAGTCCCATACCCATACCAGACCCAAACCAGTCCCATACCCATACCAGACCCACACCAGTTCCATACCCACACCAGACCCACACCCCACACCCCAGACCCACACTAGTCCCATACCCACACCAGACCCACACCCCACACCCACACCAGTCCCATACCCATACCAGACCCACACCAGTCCCACACCCCACACCAGACCCACACCAGTCCCATACCCATACCAGACCCACACCAGTCCCATACCCTCACCAGACCCACACACCAGACCCACACCAATCCCATACCCACACCAGACCCACACCCCACACCAGACCCACACCCCACACCCACACCAGTCCCAAACCCATACCAGACCCACACCAGTCCCATACCCACACCAGACCCACACACCAGACCCACACCAATCCCATACCCACACCAGACCCACACCCCACACCAGACCCACACCCCACACCCACACCAGTCCCATACCCATACCAGACCCATACCCCACACCCACACCAGTCCCATACCCATACCTGAACCATACCCCACACCCACACCAGTCCCATACCCATACCAGACCCACACCAGTCCCATACCCATACCAGACCCACACCAGTCCCATACCCATACCAGACCCACACCCCACACGCACACCAGTCCCAAACCCATACCAAACCCAAACCAGTCCCATACCCATACCAGACCCACACCCCACACCCACACCAGTCCCAAACCCATAGCAGACCCACACCAGTCCCATACCCATACCAGACCCATACCCCACACCCACACCAGTCCCATACCCATACCAGACCCAAACCTATACCAAACCCAAACCAGTCCCATACCCATACCAGACCCATACCCCACACCCACACCAGTCCCATACCCATACCAGACCCACACCAGTCCCATACCCATACCAGACCCATATCCGCACCTCGGACCCACACCAGTCCCATACCCATACCAGACCCATACCCCACACCCACACTAGTCCCATACCCATACCAGACCCACACCCCACACCAGTCCCATACCCATACCAGACCCACACCCCACACCAGTCCCATACCCATACCAGACCCACACCCCACATCCACACCAGTCCCATACCCATACCAGACCCACACCAGTCCCATACCCATGCCAGACCAACACCCCACACCCACACCAGTCCCATACCCATACCAGACCCACACCAGTCCCATACCCATACCAGACCCACTCCCCACACCAGTCCCATACCCATACCAGACCCACACCAGTCCCATACCCACACCAGACCCACACCCCACACCCACACCAGTCCCATACCCATACCAGACCCAAACCAGTCCCATACCCATACCAGACCCACACCAGTTCCATACCCACACCAGACCCACACCCCACACCCCAGACCCACACCAGTCCCATACCCACACCAGACCCACACCCCACACCCACACCAGTCCCATACCCATACCAGACCCACACCAGTCCCACACCCCACACCAGACCCACACCAGTCCCATACCCACACCAGACCCACACCCCACACCCACACCAGTCCCATACCCATACCAGACCCAAACCAGTTCCATACCCACACCAGACCCACACCCCACACCCCAGACCCACACCAGTCCCATACCCACACCAGACCCACACCCCACACCCACACCAGTCCCATACCCATACCAGACCCACACCAGTCCCACTCCCCACACCAGACCCACACCAGTCCCATACCCATACCAGACCCACACCAGTCCCATACCCATTCATTCTCCTCTGATTCTGGTTGCATCTGCCCTTCAGCTCACCTCTGATGGTCGCCATACACACACTTTCCTTACTGGGTTGGATCTGGGGTTGGTTTGTTCTTGCCACATGTAAAGAGGTACAGTGAAGTGCTTGTCTTGAGAGTGTCCCCTCAGATCATCATTACACAGTACATTGAAATGATACAAGGTAAAATAATAACATGAAGCAGATTAAAGTGTAACAGCCTCAAAGAAAATGCAATGAGATACAAATCATAATGAGGTACTAGGTGTTGATAAGTTCATGTCCTAGGGTAGGAGATGAGTTATTAACTTCAAACTTTCTGCATAATCACTCAAAGACAGATGGAATTATTTAAACTGGCATCATGGTTGGCATAGACACGGTGGGCCAAAGGCCCTGCTCCTGCGTTGCATTGCTCTGTGTTCTAATGGGTCAGACTAAAGAGCACATGCCAGCACTTTGTATAATAAGACCATAAGACATAGGCCCCTTAGCTATTTAGGCCCCTTGGCTCGAGTCTGCTCCACCATTCCATAATGGTAATAATGATATATTATCTCTATCAGCTCTGTTCTTCTGCCTTCTCCCCTTACTTTGATGCCTTGATTAATCAAAAACCTATCAACCTCTGCCTTAAACAAACCCAATGTACTGGCTCATACAGCCTTCTTTGGCAATTAATCACACTGATTCATCACCCTCTCGCTAAATAAATTTTTCCTCATCTCTGTTCTCTATGAATATCCCTCAATTTTGAGGCTGTGCCTTCCGGTCTTAGACTCCCCCACTATAGGAAACATTCTTTCCACATCCACTGTATCTGTGACCTCTGGTCATAGACTGCCCCGCTATAGGGAACATCTTCTCCACATCCATGTTATTTAAGCCTTTCAATATCGGATAGGTTTCAATGAGATCCCCTTTCATTCTTCTAAACTCCAATGAGTACAGGCCCATAGCCATTAAAAGTTCCTCATATGATAAAGCTTTCATTCCTAGGATTATTCTCATGAACTTCCTCTGAACTCTCTCTGTCATAAGGGAGGCGTTGGGAGCGAACCCAAATGCAAGACACAGACACTGAACTACCAGGAACAGGACTAGGCGTGAGAAGGAAGCAAGGGAAGTGGGGAAGAAAGGATGCTGCACATGACACAGGCCCTGGACGAGACAAAGATTCCGGGCCTGGGCTAGGACTTGACTAGGATAGTGGAACCAGGACATGGAACTGAGAACTAGGACCCTGGGCTTGGACTTCGAGCCAGAGACTGGACAAGGACCCAGAACCTGAGTCTTGACTCGGGCTTGGATTCCAGAACTAGGCGAGGACAAGACGTGGCTACAGGATGAGGAGAGGCAATGGGACAGGATGAGAGACTCCTGGACAGGACAAGGGAACCCCAGCACAGGACGAGGGAACCCCAGCACTGGACTGGGCAAGGTACTCCTGAGCTGGGCAAGGCACATGGACAAGACGAGAACACAAAGCCGTGGCTTGGACAGGACAAGGTTCTTGGATGTGGCTAGGACTGGACGAGACCCCGAAGCCTTGACTTGGTTGAGGAAGAGACAGGAACACAGAGCCTTGGTCGAGGGAGAGACAGGAACATGGAACACAGAGCCGGGACCCCTTCCTTGGGTACAGGATGTAGGGCCAGGACTCATACACAGAATGTAGAATACGACAAGATGGTTCCCAACACAAGGTAGCAGCAGATGGCCAGACCTACATAGTGAAGGTGTGGACACAGACAGTTCTCAACGCGATGTAGCGACAAACAGCCAGACCTACCTAGTGAAGGCGTGGACACAGAGACAGTTCAAAACAACGAAAGACAGTTCCTTATCTTGCTCCGGTGGTTGAACTTGACAGCAGTGAAGGCAAGGCTCCTGGAGGAGAGTGAAGGGAAGGGAAGGGATACAGACAGGGGGTTAGGACAGGAACAATCCAGTAGCCAGAGGCTGGATCCTGAAGCTATTTATGAAGTCAGCCTAAACGAGAATCAGCTGCCTCAACAGAAACTGGGGAAAACAGGAAAACCTGGAATAAGGAACATTGATTGGACCATGACACTCTCTCTAATGCCAATGCATCTTCTTTTTGAATAGGGGCCCAGAACTGCTCACAATACTCCAAAAGCAGTCTTACCGGTGCCTTATAAAGCCTCAGCATTACATCCTTGCTCTGGTTTTCTAGTCCACTGGAAATGAATGCTAACATTGCATTGGCCTTCCTTAACAACAACTCCACCTGCAAGTTAACCTCTACAGAACCCTGTGCGAAGATTCCTGATTCCCTTTGCACATCTGATTTTTGAATTTTCTTCCCATATACAAAATAGTCCACACCTTTATTCCTTCTGTCAAAGTGCATGACCATGCACTTCCCTACTCTATGTTCCATCTCCACTTCTTTGCCAATTCCACCAAACTGCCCAAGTCCTTTTCCTCAACTCTACCTGTCCCTCCATCTATCTTTGTATCGTCTGCAAACTTAACCACAAAAATATTGTAGGGGAATGTAATGAGGAGAAATGTATATAATTCACAAGCACTGTTACAGAGTTGGGTTTCACTTTAAGAGGCTGGTCTGACATGATGACATCATTATGTAAGGTTTTCAGCGTGTTTTTGTGTTTAGGTTTTGGAGTTCAATAAAATGTATTATGGGTTTCATTAAACATAAAATACTTCACTTTGTTTTATTTGTGAACATCTAAATTGTTGACCCTGATGCTGTAGGGCAATTCTGGAGTTAGGGAACATGTTGGCCAATGCAGTCACTTTGAAATTGCCGGTGTTTTGGGAGCAAAATGCCATCACTTGGTTTGCACAAGCTGAGGGCTAGTTCACTCTGCAAGATATCACCACTGATGACATCAAATTCTACTACATGGCAGCATCACTCAGCAACTCCATCGCTGTGAGAGTGGGGAGTCTGCTTGAACATCAGTCTGAACAGGATAAATACCGATCACTGAAAACTCGCCTTTTACAGACTTTTGTTCTGTTGGAGTCTGAGCCCGTCAAACAGTTGCTCTCCTTACCCAATCTCATTGATGCAAGACCTTCAGAGGTAATGGACCACATGCTGTCTCTCCTGGGAAATCACCTTCCTGTTTTATTGTTAACAACTCTTCATGCAGGAAATGGCTGATCAAATTCACATGAAAAACTATAGGGAGTTATAGTCTACACTCAGCTAGATAGCGGTACATCATTCCTCCTCCTTTCTCTACCTCAATAAGTCATTTATAAAATCTTTTTATTGATACATAATCTACAGCTATAAAATGATACAAAACTTCAACAAATTGATATATATACAATTAATAAAGCTGAAGAAAAAAAGCTGATCATAACATATGAAAATGAAAAAAAATATTTTTTATAAGGAAAAGAAGGGAAAAAAGTGAACCCCAACTAACTAAAAAGAAACCCACTAACTACAAAAAAAAAAAGAAAAAAGGAAAAAAAACATTAGGATCAACCCCCGGAGCAATACGTCTTACCATCATCTATATATATATAAAGAAAAAGTACCATCAACCACCAATTCATGTTTATATAGAATAAAATTTTAAGGAAACCATATAAAGTAATTCAAATTAATTGATAATATTTGGCAAAAGAACCCCATTTTCTCTCAAAATCGAATTGAGGATCAAAAGTTCTACTAATTTTTTCCAAACTGAGACATAGCATTACTTGAGAAAACCATTGAATTAATGTAGGGACAGAGGTATCTTTCCATTTTAATAAAATAGCCCTTCTTGCCAACAATGTAACAAATGCAATTACATGTTGATCTGAAGATGAAATACCCTGAATATGATGTGGAACTATTCCAAATAGAACAGTCAATCTATTAGGTTGTAAATTAATTTTCAGAGCTTTAGAAATAGTAGAAAATAAAGATTTCCAAAAAGATTTTAATGAAGAACATGACCAGAACATATGTGACAAAGTGGCTACTTCAGTTTTACACCTATCACAGTAATTGTCTATGCTAGGAAATATTTTGGATAGTCTCTCCTTTGTTAAATAATAACACTGAACAATTTTAAATTGAATTAAACAGTGATTGGCACCTATCGAAGAAGAATTTACCATTCTCAGAGCTCGCAACCAATCTTCACTAACAAGGGTCATATTAGGTTCTCTCTCCCAATCTTGTTTGATCTTTAGTCAGAGGTTACCTTCTTGTAGTAAAAATAAATTATAAATTCTACTAATGGAACCTCTTACTAAAGGAATCAAATTCAAAATGTTATCCAACAAATCAGATTTTTGCATATATGGAAACTTAGATAAGTATTGTGTTGTAAGAAATGTCTAATCTGAAAATATTGCAGCAAGTGTGTATGAGAGAGAGAATATTTGCTAATTAATTCTTCTCTACCTCAATAAGTCCAGTCAGCACGGTCCCCAATGTAGGGACACCCAGTCCTGCATAACAGACAATGCAGCACCTATGCTTTTACTACATTCACTTTGGTACAAATGCTAGGAAGTGCAGCTTCAACAGTGCCAGTGCATTGGGACATTAAGGGTCTGTGAACATCATGGGTTCTAGCTGCCAGTGTGGTCTACTCTACATTAAGGGTCTGTGAACATCATGGGTTCCAGCTGCCAGTGTGGTCTACTCTACATTAAGGGTCTGTGAACATCATGGGTTCCAGCTGCCAGTGTGGTCTGCTCTACATTACGGGTCTGTGAACATCATGGGTTCCAGCGGCCAATGTGGTCTACTCTACATTAAGGGTCTGTGAACATCATGGGTTCCAGCGGCCAGTGTGGTCTACTCTACATTAAGGGTCTGTGAACATCATGGGTTCCAGCTGCCAGTGTGGTCTGCTCTACATTACGGGTCTGTGAACATCATGGGTTCTAGCTGCCAGTGTGGTCTACTCTACATTAAGGGTCTGTGAACATCATGGGTTCCAGCGGCCAGTGTGGTCTACTCTACATTAAGGGTCTGTGAACATCATGGGTTCCAGCTGCCAGTGTGGTCTGCTCTACATTACGGGTCTGTGAACATCATGGGTTCCAGCGGCCAGTGTGGTCTACTCTACATTAAGGGTCTGTGAACATCATGGGTTCCAGCTGCCAGTGTGGTCTGCTCTACATTACGGGTCTGTGAACATCATGGGTTCTAGCTGCCAGTGTGGTCTACTCTACATTAAGGGTCTGTGAACATCATGGGTTCCAGCTGCCAGTGTGGTCTACTCTACATTAAGGGTCTGTGAACATCATGGGTTCCAGCTGCCAGTGTGGTCTACTCTACATTAAGGGTCTGTGAACATCATGGGTTCCAGCTGCCAGTGTGGTCTACTCTACATTAAGGGTCTGTGAACATCATGGGTTCCAGCTGCCAGTGTGGTCTACTCTACATTAAGGGTCTGTGAACATCATGGGTTCCAGCTGCCAGTGTGGTCTACTCTACATTAAGGGTCTGTGAACATCATGGGTTCCAGCTGCCAGTGTGGTCTACTCTACATTAAGGGTCTGTGAACATCATGGGTTCCAGCTGCCAGTGTGGTCTACTCTACATTAAGGGTCTGTGAACATCATGGGTTCCAGCTGCCAGTGTGGTCTACTCTACATTAAGGGTCTGTGAACATCATGGGTTCCAGCTGCCAGTGTGGTCTACTCTACATTAAGGGTCTGTGAACATCATGGGTTCCAGCTGCCAGTGTGGTCTACTCTACATTAAGGGTCTGTGAACATCATGGGTTCCAGCTGCCAGTGTGGTCTACTCTACATTAAGGGTCTGTGAACATCATGGGTTCCAGCTGCCAGTGTGGTCTACTCTACATTAAGGGTCTGTGAACATCATGGGTTCCAGCTGCCAGTGTGGTCTACTCTACATTAAGGGTCTGTGAACATCATGGGTTCCAGCTGCCAGTGTGGTCTACTCTACATTAAGGGTCTGTGAACATCATGGGTTCCAGCTGCCAGTGTGGTCTACTCTACATTAAGGGTCTGTGAACATCATGGGTTCCAGCTGCCAGTGTGGTCTACTCTACATTAAGGGTCTGTGAACATCATGGGTTCCAGCTGCCAGTGTGGTCTACTCTACATTAAGGGTCTGTGAACATCATGGGTTCCAGCTGCCAGTGTGGTCTACTCTACATTAAGGGTCTGTGAACATCATGGGTTCCAGCTGCCAGTGTGGTCTACTCTACATTAAGGGTCTGTGAACATCATGGGTTCCAGCTGCCAGTGTGGTCTACTCTACATTAAGGGTCTGTGAACATCATGGGTTCCAGCTGCCAGTGTGGTCTACTCTACATTAAGGGTCTGTGAACATCATGGGTTCCAGCTGCCAGTGTGGTCTACTCTACATTAAGGGTCTGTGAACATCATGGGTTCCAGCTGCCAGTGTGGTCTGCTCTACATTAAGGGTCTGTGAACATCATGGGTTCCAGCTGCCAGTGTGGTCTACTCTACATTAAGGGTCTGTGAACATCATGGGTTCCAGCTGCCAGAGTGGTCTGCTCTACATTACGGGTCTGTGAACATCATGGGTTCCAGCGGCCAGTGTGGTCTACTCTACATTAAGGGTCTGTGAACATCATGGGTTCCAGCTGCCAGTGTGGTCTGCTCTACATTACGGGTCTGTGAACATCATGGGTTCTAGCTGCCAGTGTGGTCTACTCTACATTAAGGGTCTGTGAACATCATGGGTTCCAGCTGCCAGTGTGGTCTACTCTACATTAAGGGTCTGTGAACATCATGGGTTCCAGCTGCCAGTGTGGTCTGCTCTACATTACGGGTCTGTGAACATCATGGGTTCCAGCTGCCAGTGTGGTCTACTCTACATTAAGGGTCTGTGAACATCATGGGTTCCAGCTGCCAGTGTGGTCTACTCTACATTAAGGGTCTGTGAACATCATGGGTTCCAGCTGCCAGTGTGGTCTACTCTACATTAAGGGTCTGTGAACATCATGGGTTCCAGCTGCCAGTGTGGTCTACTCTACATTAAGGGTCTGTGAACATCATGGGTTCCAGCTGCCAGTGTGGTCTACTCTACATTAAGGGTCTGTGAACATCATGGGTTCCAGCTGCCAGTGTGGTCTACTCTACATTAAGGGTCTGTGAACATCATGGGTTCCAGCTGCCAGTGTGGTCTACTCTACATTAAGGGTCTGTGAACATCATGGGTTCCAGCTGCCAGTGTGGTCTACTCTACATTAAGGGTCTGTGAACATCATGGGTTCCAGCTGCCAGTGTGGTCTACTCTACATTAAGGGTCTGTGAACATCATGGGTTCCAGCTGCCAGTGTGGTCTACTCTACATTAAGGGTCTGTGAACATCATGGGTTCCAGCTGCCAGTGTGGTCTACTCTACATTAAGGGTCTGTGAACATCATGGGTTCCAGCTGCCAGTGTGGTCTACTCTACATTAAGGGTCTGTGAACATCATGGGTTCCAGCTGCCAGTGTGGTCTACTCTACATTAAGGGTCTGTGAACATCATGGGTTCCAGCTGCCAGTGTGGTCTGCTCTACATTAAGGGTCTGTGAACATCATGGGTTCCAGCTGCCAGTGTGGTCTACTCTACATTAAGGGTCTGTGAACATCATGGGTTCCAGCTGCCAGTGTGGTCTACTCTACATTAAGGGTCTGTGAACATCATGGGTTCCAGCTGCCAGAGTGGTCTACTCTACATTAAGGGTCTGTGAACATCATGGGTTCCAGCTGCCAGTGTGGTCTGCTCTACATTAAGGGTCTGTGAACATCATGGGTTCCAGCTGCCAGTGTGGTCTGCTCTACATTAAGGGTCTGTGAACATCATGGGTTCCAGCTGCCAGTGTGGTCTGCTCTACATTAAGGGTCTGTGAACATCATGGGTTCCAGCTGCCAGTGTGGTCTGCTCTACATTAAGGGTCTGTGAACATCATGGGTTCCAGCTGCCAGTGTGGTCTGCTCTACATTAAGGGTCTGTGAACATCATGGGTTCCAGCTGCCAGTGTGGTCTACTCTACATTAAGGGTCTGTGAACATCATGGGTTCCAGCTGCCAGTGTGGTCTACTCTACATTAAGGGTCTGTGAACATCATGGGTTCCAGCTGCCAGTGTGGTCTGCTCTACATTAAGGGTCTGTGAACATCATGGGTTCCAGCTGCCAGTGTGGTCTGCTCTACATTAAGGGTCTGTGAACATCATGGGTTCCAGCTGCCAGTGTGGTCTGCTCTACATTAAGGGTCTGTGAACATCATGGGTTCCAGCTGCCAGTGTGGTCTACTCTACATTAAGGGTCTGTGAACATCATGGGTTCCAGCTGCCAGTGTGGTCTACTCTACATTACGGACACACTTGCAGAGCAACATTTCCTGTGTGATACAGGTGCTCAAGCAAGTGTGCTGCCAGCGTCTCTTCTGCTGTCTTTTGGCTGTTCTTTCCACCTCCAGAATAAAAACCCCGTCCCTACACAGCTGTTGCCGAGTAATATGGTCAGCAACAACATCCTCCAGGTCCTCAGGTCTGATCTTGCACTTCCTTAAAGCATTCTTCATTTGGTCCTTATAGCGCTTCTTCAGCTCTCCAGCTGAGCGTCGACCATGATGTAGCTGGCCATATAACACTCTGCGGGGTAGCCGACATGGGGGCATCCTTATCACGTGCCCCAGCCACTGCAACTGATGCTGGGTGATCATGGCCTCAATACTTCTGCAGTTGGTCTTTACAAGTATTTGTGTGAGGCATCCACTCACGGCAAATAATTCCCAGGATGCACTGGAGGCAGCTTATGTGGAAGCGCTCGAAGGACTTGATGTGACGGCTGTAGGTTACCCAAGCTTCACAGGTATAAAGGAGACACAGACTGCTTGGTATACAGCAACCTTTGTGGAGTGACGAAGGCTCCTGTTCTGAAAGACTCTATGCCAAAGTCTCCCAAAGGCAGCTGATGCCTGTTTAATGCGGCTCTGGATGTCGTTGTCAATGCCACTATCCTCAGAGAGAATGCTCCCCAGATATTTGAAAGATGACACTACTGACAGCTTTTCATCACCAACAGTGAAGGCAGGTAGGGTGGGTGGACACTGGTACTCCATTGCCAAACCACTTCCGTCTTGGTGGTATTGACAGTCAGCCCCATCCTGCTGTACGCTCTCACCACCACAGCAAAGACAGTCTGAAGATCTTCCGGGTAATGGGCCACAAGAGCACAGTCGTCTACATACTGCAGCTCCAGGACCTGCTCTCTACGGAGTTTGGTGGTTGTGTGGAGCCTCCTGATGTCAAAGAGGTTGCCATCTAATCTGACATCCACTACCACACCGCTGCTGTCCTCAATCTCGTTGTGGAGAAGCTTGGTAACACACAGGAATATGTTAAAGAGCACTGGCACTAGCACACACCCCTGCCTCACCCCTGTGCATACAAGGAAGGGCTCGGACTCTTGTCCTCCTATAGTCACCCGAGCAGGCGTCCCATCATGGAACTGGCGGAGGATATTAACAAATTTAATGGGACAGCCAAACTTGAGGAGGACATCCCATAACAGCTCTCTTTGCACAGTGTTGAATGCTTTGGAGAGGTCGACAAAGGCCATAAACATGTCCTGATGTTGCTCTCAGCACATTTCCTGAAGCTGCCGGGCTGTGAAGGTCATGTCGATTGTGCTCCTGTTCTTCCTAAATCCACACTGCGATTCAGTCATCATTGACTCGGTGAGGTTGCCGATGAGTCTGTGAAGCATCACCTTAGCCAGGACTTTTCCAGCAACAGAAAGGAATGATATGCCCCTACTATTGCTGCAGATGGCCTTGTCACCCTTGTTCTTATAAATGACAATGATGATTGATTGCATTTCTCCATTGCTGTGGGATGTTCTCATCAGTCCAGGCCGTGGTGATGTACTGGTAGAGGGTGTGCATACACATGTACGCTCCGTTCTTCAGTAACCCAGCAGGGATATTGTCAGTGCCAGGGAACTTACTGTTCTTAAGGGAATGGACAGCTAATAGAACCTCCTGGAAGGTTGGTAGTAGACTGAGGTCGTGGATAGGAGGAAGTTCAGGCAGTTCGTCAATGCTGGTGGGGTCTGTGTCAGAATCCTGATTAAGCCGGGTGTTAAAACGCTCAGCCGGCTTCAGCAGAATGGTATTCTGATTCTTCAAAAGTGTTTGGCCATCTGCTGTTTTCAGGGGAGTAACGCATCGATTTTTTGGGCCGTAGATGGTTTTGACAGCATAGTAAAAATTATGCATGTCATTATTATCGGCAAAGGACTGGATGTCATGTGCCTTTTCAGTCCACCACTCATTTTGTATGGCCTGTATTGCCTTTTGCACTTTCCTCCGAGCTGCCTGCCAATGCTGCCTGATGCTGATGGATGATGGGTTATCTAAAGTTGCCCGGTGTGCTTTGTGCATGTCCTTAAGCAAGTTGTGGATGATGTCTGAGTTATCGTCAAACCAGTCTTGATGGTTCCTGCTCTTATGGCCAATGGATTGGGCTGCTGCCTCATAGATCGCCGAGCTGATATGTCCACTGTTGTTCCATGGTATTTTCTGAACTCAGACAAGATTCCAGCTCCCTTAGTTTCTCAGCTAGGATGCGTCAAAACTCACTCCTTGCTTCTGTGTTTCTCAGACTGTTGCAATTAAGCCGCTTTTTATTGGGTTTTAGCAGCCGCACTTTCATATGGAGCTTGGCCACAATCATACAATGGTCAGTCCAGCACTCTGCACCTCTCATGGCATGGGTGATGAGAAAATCCTTGATGTCATTACGTCTCACAATGATGAAGTTGATCATGTGCTAATGTTTAGAGCGAGGGTACATCCACGAGGTCTTATATTTTGCCTTCTGCTGGAAGATGGTATTGGTTAGGGTAAATTTACGCTCAGAGCAAAAAGTGACTAGCTCCCAACAATGACTCTGTCAAGCACATGCACCACCTCATGTGAGTTTACCCGACTGCTGGGCAAATTCCCAGACCTCACCAAGCCTATATTTTCTACTGCAGTCATAACATGGGCGCCGAGCACCACATTCCCACAACTGGCACACCAGTCCGTGCTCTCACTTGTAGACGGGATCCAGATAAGGTGACAAATGCAAAGGCTGAGTGTGTCAACATGGGAGGACTTGGCATTCTTCGAAGTGTACGCTGGTTGACTAGCTCTGGTTGACCCCTCCATATGGTCCCTAAGTCCAATGGTGTTTGCCACCCATAGGGTGGTCATCGATGCCTTAACAAGGCCATCACCCCTGATCATTACCCAATCCACACATACAATATTTTTTAGCACCTTTAGCTGGAACATTAATTTTTTCCAAAGTTGATCTACTTAGAGGCTACCATCAGATGCCTGTGTGCTTGGAAGACATTTCTAAAAAAGATGTTTGGCCTTTTTGAGTTCCTGCACATGCCATTTAGACTGAGAATTTCTGCACAGGCTTTCCAATGGCTAATGAATTCTGTATTAGAAAGATTTAGCTTTTCATTTTGTTCACCTGGTTGACATACTTTATTATTACTTTATTATTATAATTATTATTATTACTTTATTGTCGCCAAACAATTGATACTAGAACGTACAATCATCACAGCGATATTTGATTCTGTGCTTTGCACTCCCTGGAGCACAAATCGATAGTAAATATAATAAAATTTTAAAATATAAATCATAAATAGAAAATAGAAAAGGGAAAGTAAGGTAATGCAAAAAAAAAACCGAGAGACAGGTCCGGATATTTGGAAGATACGGCCCAGATCTGGGTTAGGATCCATTCAGCTTTCTTATCTCAGTTGGAAAGAAGTTGTTCCCAAATCTGGCTATATGAATCTTCAAGCTCCTGAACCTTCTCCCAGAGGGAAGAGAGACAAAAAGTGTGTTGGCTGGGTGGATCGTGTCCTTGATTATCCTGGCAGCACTGCTCCGACAGCATGTGGTGTAAAGTGAGTCCAAGGATGGAAGATTGGTTTGTGTGATGTGCTGGACTGTGTTCACTATCTTCTGCAGCTTCTTCCAGTCTTCCAGTATGGACAACTTCCATACCAGGTTGTGATGCACCCTAGAAGAATGCTTTCTATGGTGCATCTATAAAAATTAGTGAGGGTTTTAGGGGACAGGCCACATTTCTTCAGCTTTCTCAGGAAGTAAAGGCGCTGGTGGGCCTTCTTGGCAGTGGACTCTGCTTGGTTAGACCAAGTCAGATCATTTGTGATATTGACCCCAAGGAACTTAAAGCTTTTGACCTGTTCCACTTGCGCACCACCTTTGTAGGTGGGGTCATGCGGTCTGCTACTCCTTCTGAAGTCAACAACCAATTCCTTCTTCTTGCTGACGTTGAAGGATAGGTTATTGTCTTCACATCATGCCACCAGGTTCTTAATTTCCTCTCTGTACTCAAGCTCATCACCAGTTGTCACCAGTGTGTCCAAATTCACACACGTATCTCACCTCCAATCACTTTTCAAGCACTTAAGCCAACACGGGTTGATTATTAACCCCACTAAATGTCACTTTGGGTTGTTAGCCATTGAGTTTCTTGGCTATATCATTTCCACAGAAGGTGCAAAACCCATTCCATGAAAAGTAGCCGCTATTATGGATGTCCCACCAATCCTCACAACAAAAGCACTAAAGGAGATTTTAGGAATAGTCAGTTTCTATCACCCATTTATTAAATGAGCTGCTGAGCCTATGCTCCCCCTGTATAGTGTGCTTAAATGTAATACCCCTGATCACATGACCAGGGCATGTGATGTAATATCCCTGATCACATGACCAGGGCATGTGATGTAATATCCCTGATCACATGACCAGGGCATGTGATGTAATATCCCTAATCACATGACCAGGGCATGTGATGTAATATCCCTAATCACATGCAGGGCATTTGATGATATCAAAAAAGCTCTTCCTAACACAATTGTACTGGCACATCCGTTCTCCAATGCACTCACAGCCATTACAACTGATGCCTCAGACTACATTGTAGGCACTGAGTAGAAACAGCTGATCTGAGGAGTGTGGCTGTCGCTCAGCTTCTTCTGTCAGCAGCTCCATGCCCCAAAAGGAAATATAGCACATCTGACCTTGAGCTTCTTAGTCACTATCTGGCTGTCTGCCATTCTCATTTTTTTCTGGAGGGTCACATTTCACAGTCTGTATCGACCAGAAACAATGACCAAAATATCAGACCCTTGATCTGCACGGCAGCAATGCCACCTGGACTGCATATCTGAGTTCACAATGCATACACAACATATCAACATATCACAACATATAAGAATGCCGTGGCTGATTGCCTCTCACGGTGAGGCATTGAACCCATACACATAGGGGTTGACTATCCCAGCATGGCAGCCAACCAAGTTACTGACCCAGAGGTCCAGGTTTACTGAAAAGCAGTCTAGGGCCTGCATTTGGCTGACATTAAGTTCAGGCAAACTGGGGTTTCTCTCTTGTGCAACGTCTCAACCAGTTGGCCTCACCCCACCATGCCTGCAAACTGGAGACAGACTGTTTTCAACTCCATACATAGGCAGAAGGACTCACAGAAACTGGTTGCACTGAAGTTTGTTTAGCATAGCCTCAGAAAGGACATGTGTGCTTGGACAGGTGTGTGTGGAGTGCCAGTGGGCAAAAATTAATCATCGTGTCCAGGCACCATTGGTACCTTGTGACGCCCCAGAGCAATGGTCTAACCACGTTAGTGTGGACCTTGTTGGTTCACCACCCCCTTACACAGTTTCATCCATGCCACCAGGTGGCCAGATATCATCCCTCTAGAATCAACGACGGCCGCAGACATGACTAGCATGTTTATCAGCACTGGGTTGCTCAGTTGGGCACCCCATCTGAAATTTCCACTGACTGAGGTCCCCAATTCATTTTAGTGAATTCCTCAGTGTTGGCTACATCACACCATGGCATATCACCCACAATCCAATAGCCCATCCAAATGTCGTCACTGCTCCTTAAAGGCTGCTCTGAGAGCTTGCCTGACTGATGAGTGTTGGCATGATCATCTACCATGGGTCCTGCTAGGGCTCAGAACAGATCTAAAAGAGGACCTGCAGTTGTCCATGGCTGAGTTGCTGTATGGGCAGCTGTTACAAGTGTCAGTTGATTATATTCCTGACACCACAACTGCCTGTTTGGCTTCTCAATAGAGTTCTACCCTCCTCAGTAAATTCAAGCACCTAATCCTACGTCCCATCTTGGTGTACAGCACCCTTGGGTTCTTATTCACCCACATTCCACCTTGTCTGTTTTCATTTGCCATGACGCACATCAACATTCCCTTAGGCCCCTTTACGATGGTCCATTCTGCACTTTGGGATGGAGAGAAAAGATGTTTACCATAGATAAGAGGGGTAAACTTGAATGTATTTCAGTTGATTGCTTTAAACTGGCCCACCAAGGTTTGGAGGATTCTGCTGCCACGACCCTGGCTTCACAGCATGACCATGAGTGTGTCAATGCACCTCTGGATGAGCCAGAGGCACCTGCAGTTCCTCCACCCATGGAGCTGCCGGCTTCAGTGAATTCTGCGGGGTGGGGGGGGGGGGAGGTACTGTAGTGTAATGTAATGGGGAGAAATGTACATAGTTCACACTCTTTGCCCTTGACCAGACAGCCAATCTTCTAGCATGGTTAGAAGATTGGCTAACTGGTGAGAGGCAAGGAATGGGAATAAAGGAGCCCTTTTCCATTTGGCTGCTAGTGACTAGTGTTCTGCATAAAGTTTGTTGTTGAGACCACTCCTTTTTATTTTAAATGTCAACAATTTTTCCTGTAATACCATGGTCTGTTATCTTGACAAGCATTCCCATGTGCCACATCTTGTCAAAGGCCTTCTGAAAATCCAAACAAACAACATCCACTGACTCTCCATAGTCTATCCTGCCTGTTATTTCCTCAAAAAGTCCAATCACATTTGTCAGGCAAGATTTCCCCTTAAGAAAGCCATGTTGACCTTTCCTATTTTATCATGTGCCTCCAAGTACCCTGAAACTTCATCCTTAATTATTGACTGCAATATATTTCCAACCACTGAAGTCAGGCGAACTGGCCTGTAATTCCCTTTCTTCTGCCTCTCTCCCTTTTTAAATAATGGAGTGACATTTGCATTTTCCAGACCTCTGGAAACATTCCAGGATCTACTGATTCTAGAAGGATCATTACTAATGTCCCACTCTCTCTTCAGCTACCTCTTTCAGAACCCCTGGGTGTAGTTCATCTGGTCCAGGTGACTTAACTACCTTCAGACCTTTCAGCTTCCCAAGTAACTTTTTGTTATTAATAGGAACAACACTCACTTTTGCCCCTGACACTTTCACAGTGCTAACATTCTGGTAATGATTTCCATAGTGAAGACTGACTTAAATACTTACTCGGTTCATTCATCTTTTCTTTTCTCCCCAATTACTACCTCTCCAGCTTCATTTTCCAGTGGTCCAATATCCACTTCCATCTGTCTTTTACTCTTTATATGTATGAAAAACACTTTGTATGCTCTTCTATGGTAATGGGTAGCTTTCCTTCATATTTAATCTTTTTTATGAATTTTTAGTTGCCTTCTGTTAAAAGCTTCCCAAACTTCTATCTTCCCACAAAATTTTCAATATTATATGCCCTCTCTTTTGCTTTTATGCTGTCTTTGACTTCCTTTGTAAGCCATGGTTGCCTCATCCTCCCTTTAGAATACTTCTCCATCTCTGGGATGTATCTCTCCTGCACCTTCTGAATGTCCCCCAGAATCATTAGGCGTTGCTGTTCTGCTGTTATCCCTGCTAGTGTCTCCTTCCGATTAACATTGGTTAACTCCTCTCTTGTGCCTCTGTAATTCCCTTTACTCTACTGTAATACGGATACACCCAATTTTAGCTCTGCTTCTCAAAATGCAGGGTGAATTCTCTCAAAGTATGATCAGTGCCTCCTAAGGGTTCCTTTACCTTAAACTTCCTAATTAAATCTGGGTCATTACATAACACCCAATCTAGAAATAATATTTCCCCTGGTGGGCTCAATCACAAGCTGCTCTAGAAAGTCATCTCATCGGCATTCTACAAAGTCCCTCTTGAGATCCAGCACCAACCTGATTTTCCAAAACTACCTGTAGATTGAAATCTCCCATGATTATTGCAACATTGCCCTTCTTACATGCCTTTTCTATCTCTCGTTTTAATTTGTAGCCCACAACCTGACTATTGTTTAGAGGCCTGTATTTATAGTAACTCCCATCAGATTCTTTTACTCTTGCCGTTTCTTTACTCTACACACAAGGATTCTACATCTTTTGATCCTATATCACCTACTTCTAAGGATTAGATTTCATTTTTTACCGACAGAACTACCCCAGTCCCTCTGACTATCTGTCTGTCTTTTCAATACAAGGTGTATTCTTGGAAATTAAGCTTAGAGCGATGATCTTCTTTCAGCACAATGTGGGATACCAACAATATCATACCTGCCAATCTAACTGCACTACAAGATCATTTATCATGTGAAAATCTGCAAATGGTAGAAATTCACCTTATTCCATATACTCCATACATTCAAATATAGCACCCTCAGTCCTATATTCATCACCTGTTTTGATTTTGGCCTCCAGTTACACTTTAATTGCAAATTTGCTCTAACATCTGCCTGTCCTTTCTTACAGTCTCACAAGACATTGCACTGAGTTGATATCTAATGTGAAGCAGCAACTTAGGATAAGTGGCCTTTGTTAGGGTTGAGGAGTATCTTTAGGCACAAGAACTTGTGAAAATTCATGGATTATATGAGTCCAATTGTCATATACCTGCACTTAAAAAAAGTAGCCACTGAAGCAGATCAGGAGAATGTGCTAGAGCTGGGCCTGTATATTCTGGCTTAGAAACCAGAAAGGTGTGAAGAGATTTTTTCAAGTTCAATCAATATTTTAATTTGCATCATAAACAGCTGCCACAAGAAGACATGCAAGAAAGTCACTTTGGCAAAGTTCCCACTTACTTCCCCATGGAAACAAAGAAGAGGATTCTAATCAGCAAAGGCCTGCAATGAGAGAACAAGACCATCAAATGTTTCACATGAATTATGATAATAGATCACGGCATTGCAGGAATGAAAGATAAAGCAGGTTAACTGTTCAGTGCTTCAGGACTGCTCTGTTAATCAATTATAACATACTGATCTCCAGCTTACTCTTATTTACCAATATTGGCTCCACTTACTATCATTGTAATATAGAAGTTTGTTAAGATCAGATTGAAATTTCCATTAAAACAGCATCAAATTGTGTGTTTTTATGAAAAGTTGTTCCAGAATCTGAATATAATTTTTTTTAGAGTAACCGTTCTCTGTATCATCTTATGAAATTATCAAAATTATCAAAACATGGTTTGGAGAACAAATACCCTAAAATGTGCATGGTAATTGCTCAGCTCTAAATTACCAAAAGTTTCCAACAATGCGACGTTTTGACTGCTCTATTTAATTTACTCATATCAATATTGCTCCTCTGCATTCAACAACAACTGTTTTCTCAGCTGGAGCACCTTCTCCTATGTACCTCTAGATTGTGGGATCACAATCATTCAGCGACTTGAACACAGATTCAACTGGCACTACAAAGGAAATTGCTGCAGTGCTGGTAGTGTGGTGATTTGCATTAAACTGAGGCTGGTAAGATATAAAAATATCTTACCCATTAATTTTTGTCCTTCCAATAGCTTAAGGCGGAAAATTAATGTAACAGTTTGTGGTGTTTTTAACAAACAGCACAGCAGCACAATACAGGCCCTTTGGCCCACAATGTTGTGCCGACCTTTAAACCCTGCCTCTCATATAACCCCCCACCTTAAATTGCTCCATATACCTGTCTAAAAGTCTCTTAAATTTCACTGGTGTGTCTGTCTCCACCACAGACTCAGGCAGTGCATTCCACGCACCAACCACTCTCTGAGTAAAAAACCTTACTCTAACATCCCCCTTGAACTTCCCTCCCCTTACCTTAAAGCCATGTCCTCTTGTATTGAGCAGTGGTGCCCTGGGGAAGAGGCACTGGCTGTCCACTCTATCTATTCCTCATAATATCTTGTATACCTCTATCATGTCTCCTCTCATCCTCCTTCTCTCCAAAGAGTAAAGCACTAGCTCCCTTAATCTCTGATCATAATGCATACTCTCTAAACCAAGCAGCATCCTGGTAAATCTCCTTTGTATCCTTTCCAATGCTTCCACATCCTTCCTATAGTGAGGCGACCAGAAATGGACATAGTACTCTAAGTGTGGCCTAACTAGAGTTTTATAGAGCTGCATCATTACCCCACAACTCTTAAACTCTATCCCTCAAATTATGAAAGTTAACGCTCCATAAGCTTTCTTCACTACCCTATCTACCTGTGAGGCAACTTTCAGGGATCTGTGGACATGTACCCCCAGATCCTTCTGCTCCTCCACACTAACAAGTATCCTGCCATTTACTTTGTACTCTGCCTTGGAGTTTGTCCTTCTAAAGTATACCACCTCACACTTCTCTGGGTTGAACACCATCTGCCACTGCTCAGGCCACATCTGCATCCTATCAATGACTCTCTGCAATCTTCGACAATCCTCAACACTATCCACAATGCCACCAACCTTTGTGACATCTGCAAACTTGCCAACCCACCCTTCCACCCCCACATGTAGGTCCTTAATAAAAAGCATGAAAAGAAGAGGTCCCAGAACCGATCCTTGTGGAACACCACGAGCCACAACCCTTCAATCCGAATGTACTCCCTCCACCATGACCCCCTGCTTTCTGCAGGTAAGCCAATTCTGAATCCACCTGGCCAAACTTTCCTGGATCCCATGCGTTTTGACTTTCTGAATAAGCCTACTGTGTGGAACTTTGTCCAATGCCTTACTAAAATCCATGTAGATCACATCCACTGCACTACCATCATCTATATGCCTGGTCACCTCCTCAAAGAACTCTATCAGGCTTGTTAGACACGATCTGCCCTTCACAAAGCCATGCTGACTGTCCCTGATCAGACCATGATTCTCTAAATGCCCATAGATTTTATCTCTAAGAATCTTTTCCAACAGCTTTCCCTCCACAGACGTAAGACTCACTGGTGTATAATTACCCGGACTATCCCTACTAACTTTTTTGAACTCGGGGACAACATTCGCCTCCCTCCAATCCTCTGATAGCATTCCCGTGGACAACGAGGACATAAAGATATTAGCCAGGGGCTCAGCATCTCTTCCCTCGCCTCGTGGAGCAGCCTGGGGAATATTCCATCAGGTCCCGGGGACTTAGCCGTCCTAATATATTTTAACAGCTCCAACACATATTCTCCCTTAATATCAACATGCTTCAGAACATCAAACTCACTCATATTGTCCTCACCATCATCAAGTTCCCTCTCATTGGTGAATACCAAAGAGAAGTATTCATTGAGGACCTCGCTCACTTCCACAGCCTCCAGGCACATCTTCTCACCTTTATTTCCAATCAGTCCTATCTTCACTCCTGTCAACCTTTTGTTCTTCACATTATTGAAGAATGCCTTGGGGTTTTCCTTTACCCTACTTGCCAAGGTCTTCTCATGCCCCCTTCTTTCTCTCCTCAGCCCCTTTTTAAGCTCCTTTCTTGCTACCCTATATTCCTCAATAGACCCATCTGATCCTTGCTTCCTAAACCTCACGTGTGCTGCCTTCTTCCATCTGACTAGATTCTCCACCTCACTTGTCACCCATGGTTCCTTCATCCTACCATTCTTTATCTTCCTCACCGGGACAAATTTATCCCTATCAACCTGCAAGAGATCCCTAAGCATCGACCACAAGTCAATAGTACATTTCTTTCCATAGTTCTTTGTATGAAGAATGGCTGTTCCATTTCAATATTTCAGTACCTATCACTTCAAAAGTATTTTGAGATTTTCTGAGAATATGATATATAGAAAGCAATCTTTACACTTCCTTTTCCTAATAAAGTGGCCACTGAGTGTATGTTCATGGTGTTCTGCTGCCGGCGCCCATCCACTTCAAGGTTCGACATGTTGTGCATTCTGCACTGCACCATCGTAAAGTTCAATAGGTTCAATAACTACATTTAATATCAGAGAAATGTATACAATATACATCCTGAAATTCTTTTTCTTCACAAACAGCCACAAAAACAGAGGAGTGCCCCAAAGAATGAATGACAGTTAAATGTTAGAACCCCAAAGCCCCCTCATCTCTCCCCACCCAAGGACAAGCAGCAGCAAAGCAACAAACCCACCTTCCCCCACCAGCAAAAAAGCATCAGTGCTCCCCACCAAGCACTCAAGCATGCAGCAAATCATTAATAAGACACAAACTTGCAGTACTTCAAAGACTACTCGTTCACCTGGGAATTTGACATACCACGGACTCTCTCTGTCTAATAAGAGCAGCAAGATGGGAGACATAAAAAAGCAACTCACTGGTTTATGGTGTTAAAAGTATGTTGCATCACTTTTTCCGAGCTCTGTGCCTCTGGACACACAGCCAGCAGCAAGCCCACTGCTTCTGGTCTTCCATGTTCTTCTGCAATGTATCAGTCAGCGGCGGCAGCCGCCTTGAAACAGCTCACCAGAGCCATGAAAATCCTGCACCCTGAAGGTGTGCAAGTCTTCTAGGCTGTGTCCTTGGGATATCGAAATAATGTGGGTTATTTAAGTTATTCGCGCCTTCCAGTCAGCTCAAACTAGTCTGGCCATTCTCCTCTGACCCCTCTCATTAACAAGGCATGCTTTCCCAAATAACTACTACTTACTGGATGCATTTTTCATTTCTCACGCCATACTCTTTAAACTCTAGAGACTAGTGTAGGTGAAAATCCCAGGAGGTCAGCAGTTTGTGAGATACTCAAAGTACTCCATCTGGTACGAACAATTATTCCATGGTCAAAGTAGCTTTGATCACATTTCAACACCATTTTTGATGTTGATCTGAACAACAACTGAAGAATTACTTGACAATTTCTGTACGTTTTATGCATTACTGTCATGAGATTGGCTGATTAGATACATATTTTTATTAATGAGCAGGTGCATCCAATGAAGTGGCCACTGAGGGTATTTTCTTTTGTTGCAAGGTGGGCAGTGAAAGCTGTCACAGAATCACATTTTTATGGGTAGTGGAGAAAAACATTTGAATCAGAGAGAGACTGAGGAGTACGAATACATTGTTTTATGAAACAGCAGAAACAAGTAAAAGAAGTGAAGAAGCTTAATGGAAAGCCTTCCTTCATCAGCTGGGTATTGATTACGAGGGTTGGGATGCCCATCAGGTGGGTATTGATATGAGGTTTGGGATGCCCATCAGGTGGGTATTGATACGAGGGTTGGGATGGCCATCAGGTGGGTATTGATATGAGGGTTGGGATGCCCATCAGGTGGGTATTGATACGAGGGTTGGGATGGCCATCAGGTGGGTATTGATATGAGAGTTGGGATATCCATCAGGTGGGTATTGAGTACAAGGGTTGGGATGTCCATCGGGTGGGTATTGATATGAGATTTGGGAGGTCCTTCAGGTGGGTATTGATATGAGTGTTGGGATCTCCATCAGCTGGCTTTTAATACAAGGGCTGGGATGTCCATCAAGTGAGTATTGAATATGATGGCTGTGATGTCCATCAAATGTATATTGATATGAGGGCTGGGATGTCCATCAGGTGGGTATTGAGTCTGATTGGGATGTCCCTCAGATGGGTATTGATATGAGAGCTGGGATGTCCATCAGGTGGGTATTGATATGAGGGTTGGGATGTCCATCAGGTGGGAAATGAATACGATGGCTGGGATGTCCATCAAGTGGGTATTGATATGAGGGTTGGGAGGTCGCTCAGGTGGGTATTGAATACGATGGTTGGAATGTCCATCAGGTGGGCATTGAATACGATGGTTGTGATGTCCATCAAGTGTGTATTGATATGAGGGCTGGGATGTCCATCAGGTGGGTATTGAGTACGTGTTGTGATGTCCATTAGCTTGGTATCGATACGAGGTTTGGGATGTCCATCAAGTGCGTATTGATATGAAGGTTGGGATGTCCATCAGGTGGGTATTGAATATGATGGTTGGAATGTCCATCTGATGAGTATTGATATGAGGGTTGGGATGTCCAAAAGGTGGGTATTGAGTATGATGGTTGGAATGTCCATCAGGTGGGTATTGATATGAGGGTTGTGATACAAATCAGCTGGGTTTTAATACAAGAGCTGGGATGTCCATCAACTGAGTATTGAGTCCGTGTTGGGATGTCCATCAGGTGGGTATTGATATGAGGGTTGTGATATAAATCAGCTGGGTTTTAATACAAGGGCTGGGATGTCCATCAACTGAGTATTGAGTCCGTGTTGGGATGTCCGTCAGGTGGGTATTGATATGAGGGTTGTGATATAAATCAGCTGGGTTTTAATACAAGGGCTTGGATGTCCATCAACTGAGTATTGAGTCCGTGTTGGGATGCCCATCAGGGGGGTATTGATATGAGGGTTGGGATGCCCATCAGGTGGGTATTGATATGAGGTTTGGGAGGTCCTTCAGGTGGGTATTGATATGAGTGTTGGGATCTCCATCAGCTGGCTTTTAATACAAGGGCTGGGATGTCCATCAAGTGAGTATTGAGTCCGTGTTGTGATGTCCATCAGGTGGGTATTGAGTACAAGGGTTGTGATGTCCATCAGGTAGGTATTGATATGAGGGTTGGGATGTCCAACAGGTGGGTATTGAGTACAAGGGTTGTGATGTCCATCAGGTAGGTATTGATATGAGGGTTGTGATGTCCATCAGGTAGGTATTGATATGAGGGTTGGGATGTCCATCAGGTAGGTATTGATATGAGGGTTGGGATGTCCATCAGGTGGGTATTGAGTACAAGGGTTGTGATGTCCATCAGGTAGGTATTGATATGAGGGTTGTGATGTCCATCAGGTAGGTATTGATATGAGGGTTGGGATGTCCAACAGGTGGGTATTGAGTACAAGGGTTGGGATGTCCATCAGGTGGGTATTGATATGATTGTTGGGATCTCCATCAGCTGGGTTTTAATACAAGGGCTGGGATGTCCATCAAGTGAGTGTTGAGTCCGTGTTGTGATGTCCATCAGGTGGGAATTGATACGAGGGTTGGGATGTCCATCAGGCGGGTATTGAGTACAAGGGTTGGGATGCCCATCAGGTAGGTATTGATATGAGGGTTGGGAAGTCCTTCAACTGGGAATTGGGTATGTGTTGTGATGTCCATTAGGTGGGTATTGATACGAGGGTTGGGATGTCCATCAAGTGCATATTGATATGAGGGCTGGGATGTCCATCAGGTGGGTATTGAGTCTGATTGGGATGTCCCTCAGATGGGTATTGATATGAGGGTTGGGAGGTCTATCAGGTGGGTATTGAATACGATGGTTGGAATGTCCATCAGGTGGGCATTGAATATGATGGTTGTGATGTCCATCAAGTGTGTATTGATATGAGAGCTGGGATGTCCATCAGGTGGGTATTGAGTACGTGTTGTGATGTCCATTAGCTTGGTATTGATACGAGGGTTGGGATGTCCATCAAGTGCGTATTGATATGAAGGTTGGGATGTCCATCAGGTGGGTGTTGAGTATGATGGTTGGAATGTCCATCTGATGAGTATTGATATGAGGGTTGGGTTGTCCATCGGGTGGGTATTGATATAAGGGTTGGGATGTCCTTCAAGTGCGTATTGATATGAGGGCTAGGATGTCCATCAGGTGGGTACTGAGTCTGATTGGGATGTACCTCAGGAGGGTATTGATATGAGGGTTGGGATGTCCATCAAGTGCGTATTGATATGAGGGTTGGGATGTCCATCAGGTGGGTATTGATATGAGGGCTGGGATGTCCATCAGGTGGGTATTGATATGAGGGTTGGGATGCCCATCAGGTGGGTATTGATATGAGGTTTGGGAGGTCCTTCAGGTGGGTATTGATAAGAGTGTTGGGATCTCCATCAGCTGGCTTTTAATACAAGGGCTGGGATGTCCATCAAGTGAGTATTGAGTACAAGGGTTGTGATGTCCATCAGGTAGGTATTGATATGAGGGTTGTGATGTCCATCAGGTAGGTATTGAAATGAGTGTTGGGATGTCCATCAGGTGGGTATTGATATGAGTGTTGGGATCTCCATCAGCTGGGTTTTAATACAAGGGCTGGGATGTCCATCAAGTGAGTGTTGAGTCCGTGTTGTGACGTCCATCAGGTGGGAATTGATACGAGGGTTGGGATGACCATCAGGTGGGTATTGATACAAGGGTTGGGATGTCCATCAAGTGCATATTGATATGAGGGCTGGGATGTCCATCAGGTGGGTATTGATATTAGGGTTGGGAGGTCGCTCAGGTGGGTATTGAATACGATGGTTGGAATGTCCATCAGGTGGGCATTGAATACGATGGTTGTGATGTCCATCAAGTGTGTATTGATATGAGGGCTGGGATGTCCATCAGGTGGGTATTGAGTACGTGTTGTGATGTCCATTAGCTTGGTATAGATACGAGGGTTGGGATGTCCATCAAGTGCGTATTGATATGAAGGTTGGGATGTCCATCAGGTGGGTATTGAATATGATGGTTGGAATGTCCATCTGATGAGTATTGATATGAGGGTTGGGTTGTCCATCGGGTGGGTATTGATATGAGGGTTGGGATGTCCATCAGGTGGGTATTGAGTATGATGGTTGGAATGTCCATCAGATGAGTATTGATATGAGGGTTGGGATGTCCATCAAGTGCGTATTGATATGAGGGCTAGGATGTCCATCAGGTGGGTACTGAGTCTGATTGGGATGTACCTCAGGTGGGTATTGATGTGAGGGTTGGGATGTCCATCAGGTGGGTATTGATATGAGGGTTGTGATATAAATCAGCTGGGTTTTAATACAAGGGCTGGGATGTCCATCAACTGAGTATTGAGTCCGTGTTGGGATGTCCGTCAGGTGGGTATTGATATGAGGGTTGTGATATAAATCAGCTGGGTTTTAATACAAGGGCTGGGATGTCCATCAAGTGAGTATTGAGTCCGTGTTGGGATGTACGTCAGGTGGGTATTGAGTACAAGGGTTGTGATGACCATCAGGTAGGTATTGATATGAGGGTTGGGATGCCCATTAGGTGGATATTGAGTATGAGAGTTTGGATGGCCATCAGATGGGCATTGATAAGAAGGTTGGGATGCTCATCAGGTGGGTATTGATATGAGGGTTGGGAGGTCCCTCAGGTGGGTACTGAATACGATGGATGGGATGTCCATCAGGTGGGTATTGAATACGATGGTTGAGATGTCCATCAGGTGGGTATTGAATATGATGGTAGTGATGTCCATCAAGTTTGTATTGAAATGAGAGTTGGGATGTCTATCAGGTGGGTATTGATACGAGGGTTGGGATGTCCATCAAGTGCATATTGATATGAGGGCTGGGATGTCCATCAGGTGGGTATTGAAATGAGAGTTGGGATGTCCATCAGGTGGGTATTGATATGAGGGTTCAGATGTCCATCAGGTGATTATTGAGTCTGAGGATTGGGATGTCCCTCAGGTGGGTATTGAATACAATGTTTGGGATGTCCATCAGGTGCGTATTGAATACGATGGTTGTGATGTCCATCAAGTGCATATTGATATGAGGGCTGGGATGTCCATCAGGTGGGTATTGAAATGAGAGTTGGGATGTCCATCTGGTGGGTATTGAGTATGAGGGTACGAATGTACATCAGATGAGTTTTGATATGAGGGTTGGGATGTCCATCAGGTGGGTATTGAATACGATGGCTGGGATGTCCATCAGGTGAGGTAATGATATGCTGTTTGTGATGTCCATCAGGTGGGCATTGAATACGATGGTTGTGATGTCCATCAAGTTTGTATTGAAATGAGAGTTGGGATGTATATCAGGTAGGTATTGATACAAGGGTTGGGATGTCCATCAAGTGCATATTGATATGAGGGCTGGGATGTTCATCAGGTGGGTATTGAAATAGGAGTTGGGATGTCCATCAGGTGGGTATTGATATGAGGGTTCAGATGTCCATCAGGTGATTATTGAATCTGAGGATTGTGATGTCCCTCAGGTGGGTACTGATATGAGGGCTGGGATGTCCATCAGGTGGGTATTGAGTCTGATTGGAATGTCCATCAGGTGGGTACTGATATGAGGGTTGTGATGTCCATCAGCTGGGTTTTAATACAAGGGCTGGGATGTCCATCAAGTGAGTATTGAGTCCGTGTTGTGATGTCCATCAGGTAGGTATTGATATGAGGGTTGAGATGCCCATCAGGTGGGTATTGATACGAGGGTTGCAATGTCCATCAGGTGGGTATTGATATGAGAGTTGGGATGTCCATCAGGTGGGTATTGATTATGAGGGTTGGGCTGTCCATCAGATTGGCATTGCTATGAAGATTGGGATGCACATCAGGTGGGTATTGATATGAGGATTGGGAGGTCCTTCAGGTGGGAATAGAATACGATGGTTGGGATTTCCTTCAGGTGGGTATTGAATACTATGGTTGGGATGTCCATCAGGTGGGTATTGATATGGGGGTTGTGTGGTCCCTCAGGTGGGTATTGAAATGAGAGTTGGGATGTCCATCTGGTCGGTATTGAGTATGAGGGTACGAATGTACATCAGATGAGTATTGATATGAGGGTTGGGATGTCCATCAGGTGGGTATTGAATACGATGGCTGGGATGTCCATCAGGTGAGGTAATGATATGCTGTTTGTGATGTCCATCAGGTGGGCATTGAATACGATGGTTGTGATGTCCATCAAGTTTGTATTGAAATGAGAGTTGGGATGTATATCAGGTAGGTATTGATACAAGGGTTGGGATGTCCATCAAGTGCATATTGATATGAGGGCTGGGATGTTCATCAGGTGGGTATTGAAATAGGAGTTGGGATGTCCATCAGGTGGGTATTGATATGAACCAACCTGATGGACATCACAGACCTCATATCAATACCCACCTGATGGACATCACAACCCTCATATCAATACCCACCTGATGGACATTCCAACCATCATACTCAATACCCACCTGATGGACATCCCAACCCTCGTATCAATACTCATTTGATGGACATTCCAACCCTCATACTCAATAGTCACCTGATGGACATCACAACCCTCATATCAATACCCACCTGATGGACGTTCCAACCATCATACTCAATACCCACCTGATGGACATCCCAACCCTCATATCAATACTCATCTGATGGACATTCCAAACATCATACACAATACCCACCTGATGGACATCCCAACCCTCGTATCAATACTCATCTGATATACATTGCAACCCTCATACTCAATACCCACCAGATGGACATCCCAATCCTCATATCAGTACCCACCTGAGGGACATCCCAATCCTCAGACTCAATAATCACCTGATGGACATCTGATCCCTCATATCAGTACCCACCTGATGGACATCCCAACTCTCATTTCAATACCCACCTGATGGACATCCCAGCCCTCATATCAATATGCACTTGATGGACATCCCAACCCTCATATCAATACCCACCTGATAGACATCCCAACTCTCATTTCAATACAAACTTGATGGACATCACAACAATCGTATTCAATGCCCACCTGATGGACATCCCAACCATCACATCATTACCTCACCTGATGGACATCCCAGCCATCGTATTTAATACCCACCTGAGGGACCACACAACCCCCATATCAATACCAACCTGATGGACATCCCAACCATCGTATTCAATACCCACCTGAAGGAAATCCCAACCATCGTATTCTATTCCCACCTGAAGGACCTCCCAATCCTCATATCAATACCCACCTGATGGACATCCCAGCCCTCATATCAGTACCCACCTGAGGGACATCACAATCCTCAGATTCAATAATCACCTGATGGACATCTGAACCCTTTGGTATTGATATGAGTGTTGGGATGTCCATATTGTGTGTATTGAGAACGAGGGTTGTGATGTCCATCCGGTGGGTATTCATATGTGGGTTGCTAGGTCCTTCAGGTGGGAATTGAGTATGTGTTGTGATGTCCATCAGGTGGGTATTGAATATAATGGCTGGGATATCCATCAGGTGTGTATTGAATACGATGTCTGGGATTTCCATCAGATCAGGTAATGATATGATGGTTGGGATGTCCATCAGGTGGGCATTGAATATGATGGTTGTGATGTCCATCGAGTGTGTATTGAAATGAGAGTTGTGATGTCCATCAGGAGGGTATTGAGTACGTTTTCTGATGTCCATTAGGTGGGTATTGATACGAGGGTTGGGATGTCCATCAAGTGCATATTGATATGAGGGCTGGGATGTCCATCAGGTGGGTATTGAAATGAGAGTTGGGATTTCCATCAGGTGGATATTGATATGAGGGTTCAGATGTCCATCAGGTGATTATTGAGTTTGAGGATTGGGATGTCCCTCAGGTGGGTATTGAATACGATGGTTGGGATGTCCATCAAGTTTGTATTGAAATGAGAGTTGTGATGTATATCAGGTAGGTATTGATACAAGGGTTGGGATGTCCATCAAGTGCATATTGATATGAGGGCTGGGATGTCCATCAGGTGGGTATTGAAATGAGAGTTGGGATGTCCATCAGGTGGGTATTGATATGAGGTTTCAGATGTCCATCAGGTGATTATTGAATCTGAGGATTGTGATGTCCCTCAGGTGGGTACTGATATGAGGGCTGGGATGTCCATCAGGTGGGTATTGAGTCTGATTGGAATGTCCATCAGGTGGGTACTGATATGAGGGTTGTGATGTCCATCAGCTGGGTTATAATACAAGGGCTGGGATGTCCATCAAGTGAGTATTGAGTCCGTGTTGTGATGTCCATCAGGTAGGTATTGATATGAGGGTTGAGATGCCCATCAGGTGGGTATTGATACGAGGGTTGCAATGTCCATCAGGTGGGTATTGATATGAGAGTTGGGATGTCCATTAGGTGGGTATTGATTATGAGGGTTGGGCTGTCCATCAGATTGGCATTGCTATGAAGATTGGGATGCACATCAGGTGGGTATTGATATGAGGATTGGGAGGTCCTTCAGGTGGGAATAGAATACGATGGTTGGGATGTCGTTCAGGTGGGTATTGAATACGATGGCTGGGATTTCCATCAGATCAGGTAATGATATGATGGTTGGGATGTCCATCAGGTGGGTATTGAATATGATGGTTGTGATGTCCATCGAGTGTGTATTGAAATGAGAGTTGGGATGTCCATCAGGTAGGTATTGAGTATGTGTTGTGATGTCCATTAGGTGTGTATTGATATGAGGGTTGATTTGTCCATCAAGTGCTTATTGATATGATGGTTGGAATGTCCATCAGATGAGTATTGATATGAGGGTTGGGATGTCCATCGGATGGGTATTGATATGAGGGTTGGGATGTCCATCAGGTGGGTATTCAAATGAGAGTTGTGATGTCCATTAGGTGGGTATTGATACGAGGGTTGGGATGTCCATCAAGTGCATATTGATATGAGGGCTGGGATGTCCATCAGGTGGGTATTGAAATGAGAGTTGGGATTTCCATCAGGTGGGTATTGATATGAGGGTTCAGATGTCCATCAGGTGATTATTGAGTCTGAGGATTGGGATGTCCCTCAGGTGGGTATTGAATACGATGGTTGGGATGTCCATCAGGTGGGTATTGAATACGATGGTTGTGGTGTCCATCAAGTGTGTATTGATATGAGGGCTGGGATGTCCATCATGTGGGTATTGATACGAGGGTTGGGATGCCAATCAGGTGGGAATAGATACGAGGGTTGGGATGCCCATTAGGTGGATATTGAGTATGAGAGTTTGGATGGCCATCAGATGGGCATTGATAAGAAGGTTGGGATGCCCATCAGGTGGGTATTGATATGAGGGTTGGGAGGTCCCTCAGGTGGGTACTGAATACGATGGATGGGATGTCCATCAGGTGGGTATTGAATACGATGGTTGAGATGTCCATCAGGTGGGTATTGAATATGATGGTTGTGATGTCCATCAAGTTTGTATTGAAATGAGAGTTGGGATGTCTATCAGGTGGGTATTGATATGAGGGTTGGGATGTCCATCAAGTGCATATTGATATGAGGGCTGGGATGTCCATCAGGTGGGTATTGAGTATGATGGTTGGAATGTCCATCAGATGAGTATTGATATGAGGGTTGGGATGTCCATCAAGTGCGTATTGATATGAGGGCTAGGATGTCCATCAGGTGGGTACTGAGTCTGATTGGGATGTACCTCAGGTGGGTATTGATGTGAGGGTTGGGATGTCCATCAGGTGGGTATTGATATGAGGGTTGTGATATAAATCAGCTGGGTTTTAATACAAGGGCTGGGATGTCCATCAACTGAGTATTGAGTCCGTGTTGGGATGTCCGTCAGGTGGGTATTGATATGAGGGTTGTGATATAAATCAGCTGGGTTTTAATACAAGGGCTGGGATGTCCATCAAGTGAGTATTGAGTCCGTGTTGGGATGTACGTCAGGTGGGTATTGAGTACAAGGGTTGTGATGACCATCAGGTAGGTATTGATATGAGGGTTGGGATGCCCATTAGGTGGATATTGAGTATGAGAGTTTGGATGGCCATCAGATGGGCATTGATAAGAAGGTTGGGATGCTCATCAGGTGGGTATTGATATGAGGGTTGGGAGGTCCCTCAGGTGGGTACTGAATACGATGGATGGGATGTCTATCAGGTGGGTATTGATACGAGGGTTGGGATGTCCATCAAGTGCATATTGATATGAGGGCTGGGATGACCATCAGGTGGGTATTGAAATGAGAGTTGGGATGTCCATCAGGTGGGTATTGATATGAGGGTTCAGATGTCCATCAGGTGATTATTGAGTCTGAGGATTGGGATGTCCCTCAGGTGGGTATTGAATACAATGTTTGGGATGTCCATCGGGTGCGTATTGAATACGATGGATGTGATGTCCATCAAGTGCATATTGATATGAGGGCTGGGATGTCCATCAGGTGGGTAATGAAATGAGAGTTGGGATGTCCATCTGGTGGGTATTGAGTATGAGGGTACGAATGTACATCAGATGAGTATTGATATGAGGGTTGGGATGTCCATCAGGTGGGTATTGAATACGATGGCTGGGATGTCCAACAGGTGAGGTAATGATATGCTGGTTGGGATGTCCATCAGGTGGGCATTGAATACGATGGTTGTGATGTCCATCAAGTTTGTATTGAAATGAGAGTTGGGATGTCTATCAGGTGGGTATTGATACAAGGGTTGGGATGTCCATCAAGTGCATATTGATATGAGGGCTGGGATGTCCATCAGGTGGGTATTGAAATGAGAGTTGGGATGTCCATCAGGTGGGTATTGATATGAGGGTTCAGATGTCCATCAGGTGATTATTGAATCTGAGGATTGTGATGTCCCTCAGGTGGGTACTGATATATGGGCTGGGATGTCCATCAGGTGGGTATTGATTCTGATTGGGATGTCCATCAGGTGAGTACTGATATGAGGGTTGTGATGTCCATCAGCTGGGTTTTAATACAGGGGCTGGGATGTCCATCAAGTGAGTATTGAGTCCGTGTTGTGATGTCCATCAGGTAGGTATTGATATGAGGGTTGAGATGCCCATCAGGTGGGTATTGATACGAGGGTTGCAATGTCCATCAGGTGGGTATTGATATGAGAGTTGGGATGTCCATTAGGTGGGTATTGATTATGAGGTTTGAGCTGTCCATCAGATTGGCATTGCTATGAAGATTGGGATGCACATCAGGTGGGTATTGATATGAGGATTGGGAGGTCCTTCAGGTGGGAATAGAATACGATGGTTGGGATGTCCTTCAGGTGGGTACTGAATACGATGGCCTTGATGTCCATCAGTATCGTATTGATATGAGTGTTGGGAGGTCCCTCAGGTGGGTATTGAATATGATGGTTGGGATGTCCATCAGGTGGGTATTGATATGGGGGTTGTGTGGTCCCTCAGGTGGGTATTAAATACGATGGTTGGGATGTCCATCAGGTGGGTATTGAATACGATGGCTGGGATGTCCATCAGGTGAGGTAATGATGTGATGGTTGGGATGTCCATCAGGTGGGCATTGAATACGATTGTTGTGATGTCCATCAAGTTTGTATTGAAATGAGAGTTGGGATGTCTATCAGGTGGGTATTGATATGAGGGTTGGGATGTCCATCAAGTGCATATTGATATGAGGGCTGGGATATCCATCAGGTGGGTATTGAAATGAGAGTTGGTATGTCCATCAAGTGGGTACTAATATGAGGGTTCAGATGTCCATCAGGTGATTATTGAATCTGAGGATTGGGATGTCCCTCAGGTGGGTACTGATATGAGGATTGGGATGTCCATCTGGTGGGTATTGAGTATGTGGGTTGCAATGTATATCAGATGAGTATTGATACGAGGGTTGGGATGTCCATCAGGTGGGTATTGTGTATGATGTTTGGAATGTCCATCAGATGAGTATTGATACGAGGGTTGGGATGTCCATCAGGTGGGTATTGAGTATGATGTTTGGAATGTCCATCAGATGAGTATTGATATGAGGGTTGGGATGTCCATCAGGTGGGTATTGAGTATGATGGTTGGAACGTCCATCAGGTGGGTATTCAAATGAGAGGTGTGATGTCCATCAGGTGGGTATTGAGTACGTGTTGTGATGTCCATTAGGTGGGTATTGATACGAGGGTTGGGATGTCCATCAAGTGCATATTGATATGAGGGTTGGGATGTCCATCAGGTGGGTATTCAAATGAGAGTTGTGATGTCCATCAGGTGGGTATTCAAATGAGAGTTGTGATGTCCATCAGGTGGGTATTGAGTACGTGTTGTGATGTCTGTTAGGTGGGTATTGATATGACGGTTGGGATGTCCATCAAGTGCATATTGATATGATGGCTTGGATGTCCATCAGGTGGGTATTGAAATGATAGTTGGGATGTCCATCAGGTGGGTATTGCTATGAGGGTTCATATGTCCATCAGGTGATTATTGAGTCTGAGGATTGGGATGTCCCTCAGGTGGGTATTGAATACGATGGTTGGGATGTCCATCAGGTGAGGTAATGATATGCTGTTTGGGATGTCCATCAGGTGGGCATTGAATACGATGGTTGTGATGTCCATCAAGTTTGTATTGAAATGAGAGTTGGGATGTATATCAGGTAGGTATTGATACAAGGGTTGAGATGTCCATCAAGTGCATATTGATATGAGGGCTGGGATGTCCATCAGGTGGGTATTGAAATGAGAGTTGGGATGTCCATCAGGTGGGTATTGATATGAGGGTTCAGATGTCCATCAGGTGATTATTGAATCTGAGGATTGTGATGTCCCTCAGGTGGGTACTGATATGAGGGCTGGGATGTCCATCAGGTGGGTATTGAGTCTGATTGGAATGTCCATCAGGTGGGTACTGATATGAGGGTTGTGATGTCCATCAGCTGGGTTTTAATACAAGGGCTGGGATGTCCATCAAGTGAGTATTGAGTCCGTGTTGTGATGTCCATCAGGTAGGTATTGATATGAGGGTTGAGATGCCCATCAGGTGGGTATTGATACGAGGGTTGCAATGTCCATCAGGTGGGTATTGATATGAGAGTTGAGATGTCCATTAGGTGGGTATTGATTATGAGGGTTGGGCTGTCCATCAGATTGGCATTGCTATGAAGATTGGGATGCACATCAGGTGGGTATTGATATGAGGATTGGGAGGTCCTTCAGGTGGGAATAGAATACGATGGTTGGGATGTCCATCAGGTGGGTATTGATATGGGGGTTGTGTGGTCCCTCAGGTGGGTATTGAAATGAGAGTTGGGATGTCCATCAGGTGGGTACTGATATGAGGGATCAGATGTCCATCAGGTGATTATTGAGTCTGAGGATTGGGATGTCCCTCAGGTGGGTACTGATATGAGGATTGGGATGTCCATCTGGTGGGTATTGAGTATGAGGGTTGCAACGTATATCAGATGAGTATTGATACGAGGGTTGGGATGTCCATCAGGTGGGTATTGTTTATGATGTTTGGAATGTCCATCAGATGAGTATTGATACGAGGGTTGGGATGTCCATCAGGTGGGTATTGAGTATGATGGTTGGAACGTCCATCAGGTGGGTATTGATATGAGGGTTGTGATGTCCATCAGGTGACTATTGAGTATGAGGGTTGGAATGTCCATCAGATGAGTATTGATACGAGGGTTGGGATGTCCATCAGGTGGGTATTGATATGAGGGCTGTGATGTCCATCAGGTTGGTATTGATATGAGTGTTGGGATGTCCATATTGTGTGTATTGAGAACAAGGGTTGTGATGTCCATCCGGTGCGTATTCATATGTGGGTTGCGAGGTCCTTCAGGTGGGAATTGAGTATGTGTTGTGATGTCCATCAGGTGGGTATTGAATATAATGGCTGGGATATCCATCAGGTGTGTATTGAATACGATGTCTGGGATTTCCATCAGATCAGGTAATGATATGATGGTTGGGATGTCCATCAGGTGGGCATTGAATATGATGGTTGTGATGTCCATCGAGTGTGTATTGAAATGAGAGTTGGGATGTCCATCAGGTAGGTATTGAGTATGTGTTGTGATGTCCATTAGGTGTGTATTGATATGAGGGTTGATTTGTCCATCAAGTGCTTATTGATATGAGGGCTGGGATGTCCATCAGGTGGGTATTGAGTATGATGGTTGGAATGTCCATCAGATGAGTATTGATATGAGGGTTGGGATGTCCATCAGATGGGTATTGATATCAGGGTTGGGATGTCCAACAGGTGGGTATTCAAATGAGAGTTGTGATGTCCATTAGGTGGGTATTGATACGAGGGTTGGGATGTCCATCAAGTGCATATTGATATGAGGGCTGGGATGTCCATCAGGTGGGTATTGAAATGAGAGTTGGGATTTCCATCAGGTGGATATTGATATGAGTGTTCAGATGTCCATCAGGTGATTATTGAGTCTGAGGATTGGGATGTCCCTCAGGTGGGTATTGAATACGATGGTTGGGATGTCCATCAGGTGGGTATTGAATACGATGGTTGTGGTGTCCATCAAGTGTGTATTGATATGAGGGTTGGGATGCCAATCAGGTGGGAATTGATACGAGGGTTGGGATGCCCATTAGGTGGATATTGAGTATGAGAGTTTGGATGTCTATCAGATGGGCATTGATAAGAAGGTTGGGATGCCCATCAGGTGGGTATTGATATGAGGGTTCGGAGGTCCCTCAGGTGGGTACTGAATACGATGGATGGGATGTCCATCAGGTCGGTATTGAGTATGATGGTTGGAATGTCCATCAGATGAGTATTGATATGAGGGTTGGGATGTCCATCAGATGGGTATTGATATGAGGGTTGGGATGTCCATCTGGTGGGTATTCAAATGAGAGTTGTGATGTCCATCAGGAGGGTATTGAGTACGTGTTGTGATGTCCATTAGGTGGGTATTGATACGAGGGTTGGGATGTCCATCAAGTGCATATTGATATGAGGGTTGGGTTGTCCAACAGGTGGGTATTCAAATGAGAGTAGTGATGTCCATCAGGTGGGTATTGAGTACGTTTTGTGATGTCCATCAGGTGGGTATTGATATGAGGGCTGTGATGTCCATCAGGTTGGTATTGATATGAGTGTTGGGATGTCCATATTGTGTGTATTGAGAACGAGGGTTGTGATGTCCATCAGGTGGGTATTGATATGAGGGCTGTGATGTCCATCAGGTTGGTATTGATATGAGTGTTGGGATGTCCATATTGTGTGTATTGAGAACAAGGGTTGTGATGTCCATCCGGTGCGTATTCATATGTGGGTTGCGAGGTCCTTCAGGTGGGAATTGAGTATGTGTTGTGATGTCCATCAGGTGGGTATTGAATATAATGGCTGGGATATCCATCAGGTGTGTATTGAATACGATGTCTGGGATTTCCATCAGATCAGGTAATGATATGATTGTTGGGATGTCCATCAGGTGGGCATTGAATATGATGGTTGTGATGTCCATCGAGTGTGTATTGAAATGAGAGTTGGGATGTCCATCAGGTAGGTATTGAGTATGTGTTCTGATGTCCAATTGGTGTGTATTGATATGAGGGTTGATTTGTCCATCAAGTGCTTATTGATATGAGGGCTGGGATGTCCATCAGGTGGGTATTGAGTATGATGGTTGGAATGTCCATCAGATGAGTATTGATATGAGGGTTGGGATGTCCATCAGATGGGTATTGAGTATGATGGTTGGAATGTCCATCAGATGAGTATTGATATGAGGGTTGGGATGTCCATCAGATGGGTATTGATATCAGGGTTGGGATGTCCAACAGGTGGGTATTCAAATGAGAGTTGTGATGTCCATCAGGTGGGTATTGAGTACGTTTTGTGATGTCCATTAGGTGGGTATTGATACGAGGGTTGGGATGTCCATCAAGTGCATATTGATATGAGGGCTGGGATGTCCATCAGGTGGGTATTGAAATGAGAGTTGGGATTTCCATCAGGTGGATATTGATATGAGTGTTCAGATGTCCATCAGGTGATTATTGAGTCTGAGGATTGGGATGTCCCTCAGGTGGGTATTGAATACGATGGTTGGGATGTCCATCAGGTGGGTATTGAATACGATGGTTGTGGTGTCCATCAAGTGTGTATTGATATGAGGGCTGGGATGTCCATCAGGTGGGTATTGATAAGAGGGTTGGGATGCCAATCAGGTGGGAATTGATACGAGGGTTGGGATGCCCATTAGGTGGATATTGAGTATGAGAGTTTGGATGTCCATCAGATGGGCATTGATAAGAAGGTTGGGATGCCCATCAGGTGGGTATTGATATGAGGGTTGGGAGGTCCCTCAGGTGGGTACTGAATACGATGGATGGGATGTCCATCAGGTGGGTATTGAATACGATGGTTGAGATGTCGATCAGGTGGGTATTGAATATGATGGTTGTGATGTCCATCAAGTTTGTATTGAAATGAGAGTTGGGATGTCTATCAGGTGGGTATTGATACGAGGGTTGGGATGTCCATCAAGTGCATATTGATATGAGGGCTGGGATGACCATCAGGTGGGTATTGAAATGAGAGTTGGGATGTCCATCAGGTGGGTATTGATATGAGGGTTCAGATGTCCATCAGGTGATTATTGAGTCTGAGGATTGGGATGTCCCTCAGGTGGGTATTGAATACAATGTTTGGGATGTCCATCAGGTGCGTATTGAATACGATGGATGTGATGTCCATCAAGTGCATATTGATATGAGGGCTGGGATGTCCATCAGGTGGGTATTGAAATGAGAGTTGGGATGTCCATCTGGTGGGTATTGAGTATGAGGGTACGAATGTACATCAGATGAGTATTGATATGAGGGTTGGGATGTCCATCAGGTGGGTATTGAATACGATGGCTGGGATGTCCAACAGGTGAGGTAATGATATGCTGGTTGGGATGTCCATCAGGTGGGCATTGAATACGATGGTTGTGATGTCCATCAAGTTTGTATTGAAATGAGAGTTGGGATGTCTATCAGGTGGGTATTGATACAAGGGTTGGGATGTCCATCAAGTGCATATTGATATGAGGGCTGGGATGTCCATCAGGTGGGTATTGAAATGAGAGTTGGGATGTCCATCAGGTGGGTATTGATATGAGGGTTCAGATGTCCATCAGGTGATTATTGAATCTGAGGATTGTGATGTCCCTCAGGTGGGTACTGATATATGGGCTGGGATGTCCATCAGGTGGGTATTGAGTCTGATTGGGATGTCCATCAGGTGAGTACTGATATGAGGGTTGTGATGTCCATCAGCTGGGTTTTAATACAGGGGCTGGGATGTCCATCAAGTGAGTATTGAGTCCGTGTTGTGATGTCCATCAGGTAGGTATTGATATGAGGGTTGAGATGCCCATCAGGTGGGTATTGATACGAGGGTTGCAATGTCCATCAGGTGGGTATTGATATGAGAGTTGGGATGTCCATTAGGTGGGTATTGATTATGAGGGTTGAGCTGTCCATCAGATTGGCATTGCTATGAAGATTGGGATGCACATCAGGTGGGTATTGATATGAGGATTGGGAGGTCCTTCAGGTGGGAATAGAATACGATGGTTGGGATGTCCTTCAGGTGGGTACTGAATACGATGGCCTTGATGTCCATCAGTATCGTATTGATATGAGTGTTGGGAGGTCCCTCAGGTGGGTATTGAATATGATGGTTGGGATGTCCATCAGGTGGGTATTGATATGGGGGTTGTGTGGTCCCTCAGGTGGGTATTAAATACGATGGTTGGGATGTCCATCAGGTGGGTATTGAATACGATGGCTGGGATGTCCATCAGGTGAGGTAATGATGTGATGGTTGGGATGTCCATCAGGTGGGCATTGAATACGATTGTTGTGATGTCCATCAAGTTTGTATTGAAATGAGAGTTGGGATGTCTATCAGGTGGGTATTGATATGAGGGTTGGGATGTCCATCAAGTGCATATTGATATGAGGGCTGGGATGTCCATCAGGTGGGTATTGAAATGAGAGTTGGTATGTCCATCAAGTGGGTACTAATATGAGGGTTCAGATGTCCATCAGGTGATTATTGAATCTGAGGATTGGGATGTCCCTCAGGTGGGTACTGATATGAGGATTGGGATGTCCATCTGGTGGGTATTGAGTATGTGGGTTGCAATGTATATCAGATGAGTATTGATACGAGGGTTGGGATGTCCATCAGGTGGGTATTGTGTATGATGTTTGGAATGTCCATCAGATGAGTATTGATACGAGGGTTGGGATGTCCATCAGGTGGGTATTGAGTATGATGTTTGGAATGTCCATCAGATGAGTATTGATATGAGGGTTGGGATGTCCATCAGGTGGGTATTGAGTATGATGGTTGGAACGTCCATCAGGTGGGTATTCAAATGAGAGGTGTGATGTCCATCAGGTGGGTATTGAGTACGTGTTGTGATGTCCATTAGGTGGGTATTGATACGAGGGTTGGGATGTCCATCAAGTGCATATTGATATGAGGGTTGGGATGTCCATCAGGTGGGTATTCAAATGAGAGTTGTGATGTCCATCAGGTGGGTATTCAAATGAGAGTTGTGATGTCCATCAGGTGGGTATTGAGTACGTGTTGTGATGTCTGTTAGGTGGGTATTGATATGACGGTTGGGATGTCCATCAAGTGCATATTGATATGATGGCTTGGATGTCCATCAGGTGGGTATTGAAATGATAGTTGGGATGTCCATCAGGTGGGTATTGCTATGAGGGTTCATATGTCCATCAGGTGATTATTGAGTCTGAGGATTGGGATGTCCCTCAGGTGGGTATTGAATACGATGGTTGGGATGTCCATCAGGTGAGGTAATGATATGCTGTTTGGGATGTCCATCAGGTGGGCATTGAATACGATGGTTGTGATGTCCATCAAGTTTGTATTGAAATGAGAGTTGGGATGTATATCAGGTAGGTATTGATACAAGGGTTGAGATGTCCATCAAGTGCATATTGATATGAGGGCTGGGATGTCCATCAGGTGGGTATTGAAATGAGAGTTGGGATGTCCATCAGGTGGGTATTGATATGAGGGTTCAGATGTCCATCAGGTGATTATTGAATCTGAGGATTGTGATGTCCCTCAGGTGGGTACTGATATGAGGGCTGGGATGTCCATCAGGTGGGTATTGAGTCTGATTGGAATGTCCATCAGGTGGGTACTGATATGAGGGTTGTGATGTCCATCAGCTGGGTTTTAATACAAGGGCTGGGATGTCCATCAAGTGAGTATTGAGTCCGTGTTGTGATGTCCATCAGGTAGGTATTGATATGAGGGTTGAGATGCCCATCAGGTGGGTATTGATACGAGGGTTGCAATGTCCATCAGGTGGGTATTGATATGAGAGTTGAGATGTCCATTAGGTGGGTATTGATTATGAGGGTTGGGCTGTCCATCAGATTGGCATTGCTATGAAGATTGGGATGCACATCAGGTGGGTATTGATATGAGGATTGGGAGGTCCTTCAGGTGGGAATAGAATACGATGGTTGGGATGTCCATCAGGTGGGTATTGATATGGGGGTTGTGTGGTCCCTCAGGTGGGTATTGAAATGAGAGTTGGGATGTCCATCAGGTGGGTACTGATATGAGGGATCAGATGTCCATCAGGTGATTATTGAGTCTGAGGATTGGGATGTCCCTCAGGTGGGTACTGATATGAGGATTGGGATGTCCATCTGGTGGGTATTGAGTATGAGGGTTGCAACGTATATCAGATGAGTATTGATACGAGGGTTGGGATGTCCATCAGGTGGGTATTGTTTATGATGTTTGGAATGTCCATCAGATGAGTATTGATACGAGGGTTGGGATGTCCATCAGGTGGGTATTGAGTATGATGGTTGGAACGTCCATCAGGTGGGTATTGATATGAGGGTTGTGATGTCCATCAGGTGACTATTGAGTATGAGGGTTGGAATGTCCATCAGATGAGTATTGATACGAGGGTTGGGATGTCCATCAGGTGGGTATTGATATGAGGGCTGTGATGTCCATCAGGTTGGTATTGATATGAGTGTTGGGATGTCCATATTGTGTGTATTGAGAACAAGGGTTGTGATGTCCATCCGGTGCGTATTCATATGTGGGTTGCGAGGTCCTTCAGGTGGGAATTGAGTATGTGTTGTGATGTCCATCAGGTGGGTATTGAATATAATGGCTGGGATATCCATCAGGTGTGTATTGAATACGATGTCTGGGATTTCCATCAGATCAGGTAATGATATGATGGTTGGGATGTCCATCAGGTGGGCATTGAATATGATGGTTGTGATGTCCATCGAGTGTGTATTGAAATGAGAGTTGGGATGTCCATCAGGTAGGTATTGAGTATGTGTTGTGATGTCCATTAGGTGTGTATTGATATGAGGGTTGATTTGTCCATCAAGTGCTTATTGATATGAGGGCTGGGATGTCCATCAGGTGGGTATTGAGTATGATGGTTGGAATGTCCATCAGATGAGTATTGATATGAGGGTTGGGATGTCCATCAGATGGGTATTGATATCAGGGTTGGGATGTCCAACAGGTGGGTATTCAAATGAGAGTTGTGATGTCCATTAGGTGGGTATTGATACGAGGGTTGGGATGTCCATCAAGTGCATATTGATATGAGGGCTGGGATGTCCATCAGGTGGGTATTGAAATGAGAGTTGGGATTTCCATCAGGTGGATATTGATATGAGTGTTCAGATGTCCATCAGGTGATTATTGAGTCTGAGGATTGGGATGTCCCTCAGGTGGGTATTGAATACGATGGTTGGGATGTCCATCAGGTGGGTATTGAATACGATGGTTGTGGTGTCCATCAAGTGTGTATTGATATGAGGGTTGGGATGCCAATCAGGTGGGAATTGATACGAGGGTTGGGATGCCCATTAGGTGGATATTGAGTATGAGAGTTTGGATGTCTATCAGATGGGCATTGATAAGAAGGTTGGGATGCCCATCAGGTGGGTATTGATATGAGGGTTCGGAGGTCCCTCAGGTGGGTACTGAATACGATGGATGGGATGTCCATCAGGTCGGTATTGAGTATGATGGTTGGAATGTCCATCAGATGAGTATTGATATGAGGGTTGGGATGTCCATCAGATGGGTATTGATATGAGGGTTGGGATGTCCATCTGGTGGGTATTCAAATGAGAGTTGTGATGTCCATCAGGAGGGTATTGAGTACGTGTTGTGATGTCCATTAGGTGGGTATTGATACGAGGGTTGGGATGTCCATCAAGTGCATATTGATATGAGGGTTGGGTTGTCCAACAGGTGGGTATTCAAATGAGAGTAGTGATGTCCATCAGGTGGGTATTGAGTACGTTTTGTGATGTCCATCAGGTGGGTATTGATATGAGGGCTGTGATGTCCATCAGGTTGGTATTGATATGAGTGTTGGGATGTCCATATTGTGTGTATTGAGAACGAGGGTTGTGATGTCCATCAGGTGGGTATTGATATGAGGGCTGTGATGTCCATCAGGTTGGTATTGATATGAGTGTTGGGATGTCCATATTGTGTGTATTGAGAACAAGGGTTGTGATGTCCATCCGGTGCGTATTCATATGTGGGTTGCGAGGTCCTTCAGGTGGGAATTGAGTATGTGTTGTGATGTCCATCAGGTGGGTATTGAATATAATGGCTGGGATATCCATCAGGTGTGTATTGAATACGATGTCTGGGATTTCCATCAGATCAGGTAATGATATGATTGTTGGGATGTCCATCAGGTGGGCATTGAATATGATGGTTGTGATGTCCATCGAGTGTGTATTGAAATGAGAGTTGGGATGTCCATCAGGTAGGTATTGAGTATGTGTTCTGATGTCCAATTGGTGTGTATTGATATGAGGGTTGATTTGTCCATCAAGTGCTTATTGATATGAGGGCTGGGATGTCCATCAGGTGGGTATTGAGTATGATGGTTGGAATGTCCATCAGATGAGTATTGATATGAGGGTTGGGATGTCCATCAGATGGGTATTGAGTATGATGGTTGGAATGTCCATCAGATGAGTATTGATATGAGGGTTGGGATGTCCATCAGATGGGTATTGATATCAGGGTTGGGATGTCCAACAGGTGGGTATTCAAATGAGAGTTGTGATGTCCATCAGGTGGGTATTGAGTACGTTTTGTGATGTCCATTAGGTGGGTATTGATACGAGGGTTGGGATGTCCATCAAGTGCATATTGATATGAGGGCTGGGATGTCCATCAGGTGGGTATTGAAATGAGAGTTGGGATTTCCATCAGGTGGATATTGATATGAGTGTTCAGATGTCCATCAGGTGATTATTGAGTCTGAGGATTGGGATGTCCCTCAGGTGGGTATTGAATACGATGGTTGGGATGTCCATCAGGTGGGTATTGAATACGATGGTTGTGGTGTCCATCAAGTGTGTATTGATATGAGGGCTGGGATGTCCATCAGGTGGGTATTGATAAGAGGGTTGGGATGCCAATCAGGTGGGAATTGATACGAGGGTTGGGATGCCCATTAGGTGGATATTGAGTATGAGAGTTTGGATGTCCATCAGATGGGCATTGATAAGAAGGTTGGGATGCCCATCAGGTGGGTATTGATATGAGGGTTGGGAGGTCCCTCAGGTGGGTACTGAATACGATGGATGGGATGTCCATCAGGTGGGTATTGAATACGATGGTTGAGATGTCGATCAGGTGGGTATTGAATATGATGGTTGTGATGTCCATCAAGTTTGTATTGAAATGAGAGTTGGGATGTCTATCAGGTGGGTATTGATACGAGGGTTGGGATGTCCATCAAGTGCATATTGATATGAGGGCTGGGATGACCATCAGGTGGGTATTGAAATGAGAGTTGGGATGTCCATCAGGTGGGTATTGATATGAGGGTTCAGATGTCCATCAGGTGATTATTGAGTCTGAGGATTGGGATGTCCCTCAGGTGGGTATTGAATACAATGTTTGGGATGTCCATCAGGTGCGTATTGAATACGATGGATGTGATGTCCATCAAGTGCATATTGATATGAGGGCTGGGATGTCCATCAGGTGGGTATTGAAATGAGAGTTGGGATGTCCATCTGGTGGGTATTGAGTATGAGGGTACGAATGTACATCAGATGAGTATTGATATGAGGGTTGGGATGTCCATCAGGTGGGTATTGAATACGATGGCTGGGATGTCCAACAGGTGAGGTAATGATATGCTGGTTGGGATGTCCATCAGGTGGGCATTGAATACGATGGTTGTGATGTCCATCAAGTTTGTATTGAAATGAGAGTTGGGATGTCTATCAGGTGGGTATTGATACAAGGGTTGGGATGTCCATCAAGTGCATATTGATATGAGGGCTGGGATGTCCATCAGGTGGGTATTGAAATGAGAGTTGGGATGTCCATCAGGTGGGTATTGATATGAGGGTTCAGATGTCCATCAGGTGATTATTGAATCTGAGGATTGTGATGTCCCTCAGGTGGGTACTGATATATGGGCTGGGATGTCCATCAGGTGGGTATTGAGTCTGATTGGGATGTCCATCAGGTGAGTACTGATATGAGGGTTGTGATGTCCATCAGCTGGGTTTTAATACAGGGGCTGGGATGTCCATCAAGTGAGTATTGAGTCCGTGTTGTGATGTCCATCAGGTAGGTATTGATATGAGGGTTGAGATGCCCATCAGGTGGGTATTGATACGAGGGTTGCAATGTCCATCAGGTGGGTATTGATATGAGAGTTGGGATGTCCATTAGGTGGGTATTGATTATGAGGGTTGAGCTGTCCATCAGATTGGCATTGCTATGAAGATTGGGATGCACATCAGGTGGGTATTGATATGAGGATTGGGAGGTCCTTCAGGTGGGAATAGAATACGATGGTTGGGATGTCCTTCAGGTGGGTACTGAATACGATGGCCTTGATGTCCATCAGTATCGTATTGATATGAGTGTTGGGAGGTCCCTCAGGTGGGTATTGAATATGATGGTTGGGATGTCCATCAGGTGGGTATTGATATGGGGGTTGTGTGGTCCCTCAGGTGGGTATTAAATACGATGGTTGGGATGTCCATCAGGTGGGTATTGAATACGATGGCTGGGATGTCCATCAGGTGAGGTAATGATGTGATGGTTGGGATGTCCATCAGGTGGGCATTGAATACGATTGTTGTGATGTCCATCAAGTTTGTATTGAAATGAGAGTTGGGATGTCTATCAGGTGGGTATTGATATGAGGGTTGGGATGTCCATCAAGTGCATATTGATATGAGGGCTGGGATGTCCATCAGGTGGGTATTGAAATGAGAGTTGGTATGTCCATCAAGTGGGTACTAATATGAGGGTTCAGATGTCCATCAGGTGATTATTGAATCTGAGGATTGGGATGTCCCTCAGGTGGGTACTGATATGAGGATTGGGATGTCCATCTGGTGGGTATTGAGTATGTGGGTTGCAATGTATATCAGATGAGTATTGATACGAGGGTTGGGATGTCCATCAGGTGGGTATTGTGTATGATGTTTGGAATGTCCATCAGATGAGTATTGATACGAGGGTTGGGATGTCCATCAGGTGGGTATTGAGTATGATGTTTGGAATGTCCATCAGATGAGTATTGATATGAGGGTTGGGATGTCCATCAGGTGGGTATTGAGTATGATGGTTGGAACGTCCATCAGGTGGGTATTCAAATGAGAGGTGTGATGTCCATCAGGTGGGTATTGAGTACGTGTTGTGATGTCCATTAGGTGGGTATTGATACGAGGGTTGGGATGTCCATCAAGTGCATATTGATATGAGGGTTGGGATGTCCATCAGGTGGGTATTCAAATGAGAGTTGTGATGTCCATCAGGTGGGTATTCAAATGAGAGTTGTGATGTCCATCAGGTGGGTATTGAGTACGTGTTGTGATGTCTGTTAGGTGGGTATTGATATGACGGTTGGGATGTCCATCAAGTGCATATTGATATGATGGCTTGGATGTCCATCAGGTGGGTATTGAAATGATAGTTGGGATGTCCATCAGGTGGGTATTGCTATGAGGGTTCATATGTCCATCAGGTGATTATTGAGTCTGAGGATTGGGATGTCCCTCAGGTGGGTATTGAATACGATGGTTGGGATGTCCATCAGGTGAGGTAATGATATGCTGTTTGGGATGTCCATCAGGTGGGCATTGAATACGATGGTTGTGATGTCCATCAAGTTTGTATTGAAATGAGAGTTGGGATGTATATCAGGTAGGTATTGATACAAGGGTTGGGATGTCCATCAAGTGCATATTGATATGAGGGCTGGGATGTCCATCAGGTGGGTATTGAAATGAGAGTTGGGATGTCCATCAGGTGGGTATTGATATGAGGGTTCAGATGTCCATCAGGTGATTATTGAATCTGAGGATTGTGATGTCCCTCAGGTGGGTACTGATATGAGGGCTGGGATGTCCATCAGGTGGGTATTGAGTCTGATTGGAATGTCCATCAGGTGGGTACTGATATGAGGGTTGTGATGTCCATCAGCTGGGTTTTAATACAAGGGCTGGGATGTCCATCAAGTGAGTATTGAGTCCGTGTTGTGATGTCCATCAGGTAGGTATTGATATGAGGGTTGAGATGCCCATCAGGTGGGTATTGATACGAGGGTTGCAATGTCCATCAGGTGGGTATTGATATGAGAGTTGGGATGTCCATTAGGTGGGTATTGATTATGAGGGTTGGGCTGTCCATCAGATTGGCATTGCTATGAAGATTGGGATGCACATCAGGTGGGTATTGATATGAGGATTGGGAGGTCCTTCAGGTGGGAATAGAATACGATGGTTGGGATGTCCATCAGGTGGGTATTGATATGGGGGTTGTGTGGTCCCTCAGGTGGGTATTGAAATGAGAGTTGGGATGTCCATCAGGTGGGTACTGATATGAGGGATCAGATGTCCATCAGGTGATTATTGAGTCTGAGGATTGGGATGTCCCTCAGGTGGGTACTGATATGAGGATTGGGATGTCCATCTGGTGGGTATTGAGTATGAGGGTTGCAACGTATATCAGATGAGTATTGATACGAGGGTTGGGATGTCCATCAGGTGGGTATTGTTTATGATGTTTGGAATGTCCATCAGATGAGTATTGATACGAGGGTTGGGATGTCCATCAGGTGGGTATTGAGTATGATGGTTGGAACGTCCATCAGGTGGGTATTGATATGAGGGTTGTGATGTCCATCAGGTGACTATTGAGTATGAGGGTTGGAATGTCCATCAGATGAGTATTGATACGAGGGTTGGGATGTCCATCAGGTGGGTATTGATATGAGGGCTGTGATGTCCATCAGGTTGGTATTGATATGAGTGTTGGGATGTCCATATTGTGTGTATTGAGAACGAGGGTTGTGATGTCCATCAGGTGGGTATTGATATGAGGGCTGTGATGTCCATCAGGTTGGTATTGATATGAGTGTTGGGATGTCCATATTGTGTGTATTGAGAACAAGGGTTGTGATGTCCATCCGGTGCGTATTCATATGTGGGTTGCGAGGTCCTTCAGGTGGGAATTGAGTATGTGTTGTGATGTCCATCAGGTGGGTATTGAATATAATGGCTGGGATATCCATCAGGTGTGTATTGAATACGATGTCTGGGATTTCCATCAGATCAGGTAATGATATGATGGTTGGGATGTCCATCAGGTGGGCATTGAATATGATGGTTGTGATGTCCATCGAGTGTGTATTGAAATGAGAGTTGGGATGTCCATCAGGTAGGTATTGAGTATGTGTTGTGATGTCCATTAGGTGTGTATTGATATGAGGGTTGATTTGTCCATCAAGTGCTTATTGATATGAGGGCTGGGATGTCCATCAGGTGGGTATTGAGTATGATGGTTGGAATGTCCATCAGATGAGTATTGATATGAGGGTTGGGATGTCCATCAGATGGGTATTGATATCAGGGTTGGGATGTCCAACAGGTGGGTATTCAAATGAGAGTTGTGATGTCCATCAGGTGGGTATTGAGTACGTTTTGTGATGTCCATTAGGTGGGTATTGATACGAGGGTTGGGATGTCCATCAAGTGCATATTGATATGAGGGCTGGGATGTCCATCAGGTGGGTATTGAAATGAGAGTTGGGATTTCCATCAGGTGGATATTGATATGAGTGTTCAGATGTCCATCAGGTGATTATTGAGTCTGAGGATTGGGATGTCCCTCAGGTGGGTATTGAATACGATGGTTGGGATGTCCATCAGGTGGGTATTGAATACGATGGTTGTGGTGTCCATCAAGTGTGTATTGATATGAGGGCTGGGATGTCCATCAGGTGGGTATTGATAAGAGGGTTGGGATGCCAATCAGGTGGGAATTGATACGAGGGTTGGGATGCCCATTAGGTGGATATTGAGTATGAGAGTTTGGATGTCCATCAGATGGGCATTGATAAGAAGGTTGGGATGCCCATCAGGTGGGTATTGATATGAGGGTTCGGAGGTCCCTCAGGTGGGTACTGAATACGATGGATGGGATGTCCATCAGGTCGGTATTGAGTATGATGGTTGGAATGTCCATCAGATGAGTATTGATATGAGGGTTGGGATGTCCATCAGATGGGTATTGATATGAGGGTTGGGATGTCCATCTGGTGGGTATTCAAATGAGAGTTGTGATGTCCATCAGGAGGGTATTGAGTACGTGTTGTGATGTCCATTAGGTGGGTATTGATACGAGGGTTGGGATGTCCATCAAGTGCATATTGATATGAGGGTTGGGATGTCCAACAGGTGGGTATTCAAATGAGAGTTGTGATGTCCATCAGGTGGGTATTGAGTACGTTTTGTGATGTCCATTAGGTGGGTATTGATACGAGGGTTGGGATGTCCATCAAGTGCATATTGATATGAGGGCTGGGATGTCCATCAGGTGGGTATTGAAATGAGAGTTGGGATTTCCATCAGGTGGATATTGATATGAGTGTTCAGATGTCCATCAGGTGATTATTGAGTCTGAGGATTGGGATGTCCCTCAGGTGGGTATTGAATACGATGGTTGGGATGTCCATCAGGTGGGTATTGAATACGATGGTTGTGGTGTCCATCAAGTGTGTATTGATATGAGGGCTGGGATGTCCATCAGGTGGGTATTGATAAGAGGGTTGGGATGCCAATCAGGTGGGAATTGATACGAGGGTTGGGATGCCCATTAGGTGGATATTGAGTATGAGAGTTTGGATGTCCATCAGATGGGCATTGATAAGAAGGTTGGGATGCCCATCAGGTGGGTATTGATATGAGGGTTGGGAGGTCCCTCAGGTGGGTACTGAATACGATGGATGGGATGTCCATCAGGTGGGTATTGAATACGATGGTTGAGATGTCGATCAGGTGGGTATTGAATATGATGGTTGTGATGTCCATCAAGTTTGTATTGAAATGAGAGTTGGGATGTCTATCAGGTGGGTATTGATACGAGGGTTGGGATGTCCATCAAGTGCATATTGATATGAGGGCTGGGATGACCATCAGGTGGGTATTGAAATGAGAGTTGGGATGTCCATCAGGTGGGTATTGATATGAGGGTTCAGATGTCCATCAGGTGATTATTGAGTCTGAGGATTGGGATGTCCCTCAGGTGGGTATTGAATACAATGTTTGGGATGTCCATCAGGTGCGTATTGAATACGATGGATGTGATGTCCATCAAGTGCATATTGATATGAGGGCTGGGATGTCCATCAGGTGGGTATTGAAATGAGAGTTGGGATGTCCATCTGGTGGGTATTGAGTATGAGGGTACGAATGTACATCAGATGAGTATTGATATGAGGGTTGGGATGTCCATCAGGTGGGTATTGAATACGATGGCTGGGATGTCCAACAGGTGAGGTAATGATATGCTGGTTGGGATGTCCATCAGGTGGGCATTGAATACGATGGTTGTGATGTCCATCAAGTTTGTATTGAAATGAGAGTTGGGATGTCTATCAGGTGGGTATTGATACAAGGGTTGGGATGTCCATCAAGTGCATATTGATATGAGGGCTGGGATGTCCATCAGGTGGGTATTGAAATGAGAGTTGGGATGTCCATCAGGTGGGTATTGATATGAGGGTTCAGATGTCCATCAGGTGATTATTGAATCTGAGGATTGTGATGTCCCTCAGGTGGGTACTGATATATGGGCTGGGATGTCCATCAGGTGGGTATTGAGTCTGATTGGGATGTCCATCAGGTGAGTACTGATATGAGGGTTGTGATGTCCATCAGCTGGGTTTTAATACAGGGGCTGGGATGTCCATCAAGTGAGTATTGAGTCCGTGTTGTGATGTCCATCAGGTAGGTATTGATATGAGGGTTGAGATGCCCATCAGGTGGGTATTGATACGAGGGTTGCAATGTCCATCAGGTGGGTATTGATATGAGAGTTGGGATGTCCATTAGGTGGGTATTGATTATGAGGGTTGAGCTGTCCATCAGATTGGCATTGCTATGAAGATTGGGATGCACATCAGGTGGGTATTGATATGAGGATTGGGAGGTCCTTCAGGTGGGAATAGAATACGATGGTTGGGATGTCCTTCAGGTGGGTACTGAATACGATGGCCTTGATGTCCATCAGTATCGTATTGATATGAGTGTTGGGAGGTCCCTCAGGTGGGTATTGAATATGATGGTTGGGATGTCCATCAGGTGGGTATTGATATGGGGGTTGTGTGGTCCCTCAGGTGGGTATTAAATACGATGGTTGGGATGTCCATCAGGTGGGTATTGAATACGATGGCTGGGATGTCCATCAGGTGAGGTAATGATGTGATGGTTGGGATGTCCATCAGGTGGGCATTGAATACGATTGTTGTGATGTCCATCAAGTTTGTATTGAAATGAGAGTTGGGATGTCTATCAGGTGGGTATTGATATGAGGGTTGGGATGTCCATCAAGTGCATATTGATATGAGGGCTGGGATGTCCATCAGGTGGGTATTGAAATGAGAGTTGGTATGTCCATCAAGTGGGTACTAATATGAGGGTTCAGATGTCCATCAGGTGATTATTGAATCTGAGGATTGGGATGTCCCTCAGGTGGGTACTGATATGAGGATTGGGATGTCCATCTGGTGGGTATTGAGTATGTGGGTTGCAATGTATATCAGATGAGTATTGATACGAGGGTTGGGATGTCCATCAGGTGGGTATTGTGTATGATGTTTGGAATGTCCATCAGATGAGTATTGATACGAGGGTTGGGATGTCCATCAGGTGGGTATTGAGTATGATGTTTGGAATGTCCATCAGATGAGTATTGATATGAGGGTTGGGATGTCCATCAGGTGGGTATTGAGTATGATGGTTGGAACGTCCATCAGGTGGGTATTCAAATGAGAGGTGTGATGTCCATCAGGTGGGTATTGAGTACGTGTTGTGATGTCCATTAGGTGGGTATTGATACGAGGGTTGGGATGTCCATCAAGTGCATATTGATATGAGGGTTGGGATGTCCATCAGGTGGGTATTCAAATGAGAGTTGTGATGTCCATCAGGTGGGTATTCAAATGAGAGTTGTGATGTCCATCAGGTGGGTATTGAGTACGTGTTGTGATGTCTGTTAGGTGGGTATTGATATGACGGTTGGGATGTCCATCAAGTGCATATTGATATGATGGCTTGGATGTCCATCAGGTGGGTATTGAAATGATAGTTGGGATGTCCATCAGGTGGGTATTGCTATGAGGGTTCATATGTCCATCAGGTGATTATTGAGTCTGAGGATTGGGATGTCCCTCAGGTGGGTATTGAATACGATGGTTGGGATGTCCATCAGGTGAGGTAATGATATGCTGTTTGGGATGTCCATCAGGTGGGCATTGAATACGATGGTTGTGATGTCCATCAAGTTTGTATTGAAATGAGAGTTGGGATGTATATCAGGTAGGTATTGATACAAGGGTTGGGATGTCCATCAAGTGCATATTGATATGAGGGCTGGGATGTCCATCAGGTGGGTATTGAAATGAGAGTTGGGATGTCCATCAGGTGGGTATTGATATGAGGGTTCAGATGTCCATCAGGTGATTATTGAATCTGAGGATTGTGATGTCCCTCAGGTGGGTACTGATATGAGGGCTGGGATGTCCATCAGGTGGGTATTGAGTCTGATTGGAATGTCCATCAGGTGGGTACTGATATGAGGGTTGTGATGTCCATCAGCTGGGTTTTAATACAAGGGCTGGGATGTCCATCAAGTGAGTATTGAGTCCGTGTTGTGATGTCCATCAGGTAGGTATTGATATGAGGGTTGAGATGCCCATCAGGTGGGTATTGATACGAGGGTTGCAATGTCCATCAGGTGGGTATTGATATGAGAGTTGGGATGTCCATTAGGTGGGTATTGATTATGAGGGTTGGGCTGTCCATCAGATTGGCATTGCTATGAAGATTGGGATGCACATCAGGTGGGTATTGATATGAGGATTGGGAGGTCCTTCAGGTGGGAATAGAATACGATGGTTGGGATGTCCATCAGGTGGGTATTGATATGGGGGTTGTGTGGTCCCTCAGGTGGGTACTGAAATGAGAGTTGGGATGTCCATCAGGTGGGTACTGATATGAGGGATCAGATGTCCATCAGGTGATTATTGAGTCTGAGGATTGGGATGTCCCTCAGGTGGGTACTGATATGAGGATTGGGATGTCCATCTGGTGGGTATTGAGTATGAGGGTTGCAACGTATATCAGATGAGTATTGATACGAGGGTTGGGATGTCCATCAGGTGGGTATTGTTTATGATGTTTGGAATGTCCATCAGATGAGTATTGATACGAGGGTTGGGATGTCCATCAGGTGGGTATTGAGTATGATGGTTGGAACGTCCATCAGGTGGGTATTGATATGAGGGTTGTGATGTCCATCAGGTGACTATTGAGTATGAGGGTTGGAATGTCCATCAGATGTGTATTGATACGAGGGTTGGGATGTCCATCAGGTGGGTATTGATATGAGGGCTGTGATGTCCATCAGGTTGGTATTGATATGAGTGTTGGGATGTCCATATTGTGTGTATTGAGAACGAGGGTTGTGATGTCCATCAGGTGGGTATTGATATGAGGGCTGTGATGTCCATCAGGTTGGTATTGATATGAGTGTTGGGATGTCCATATTGTGTGTATTGAGAACAAGGGTTGTGATGTCCATCCGGTGCGTATTCATATGTGGGTTGCGAGGTCCTTCAGGTGGGAATTGAGTATGTGTTGTGATGTCCATCAGGTGGGTATTGAATATAATGGCTGGGATATCCATCAGGTGTGTATTGAATACGATGTCTGGGATTTCCATCAGATCAGGTAATGATATGATGGTTGGGATGTCCATCAGGTGGGCATTGAATATGATGGTTGTGATGTCCATCGAGTGTGTATTGAAATGAGAGTTGGGATGTCCATCAGGTAGGTATTGAGTATGTGTTGTGATGTCCATTAGGTGTGTATTGATATGAGGGTTGATTTGTCCATCAAGTGCTTATTGATATGAGGGCTGGGATGTCCATCAGGTGGGTATTGAGTATGATGGTTGGAATGTCCATCAGATGAGTATTGATATGAGGGTTGGGATGTCCATCAGATGGGTATTGATATCAGGGTTGGGATGTCCAACAGGTGGGTATTCAAATGAGAGTTGTGATGTCCATCAGGTGGGTATTGAGTACGTTTTGTGATGTCCATTAGGTGGGTATTGATACGAGGGTTGGGATGTCCATCAAGTGCATATTGAAATGAGGGCTGGGATGTCCATCAGGTGGGTATTGAAATGAGAGTTGGGATTTCCATCAGGTGGATATTGATATGAGTGTTCAGATGTCCATCAGGTGATTATTGAGTCTGAGGATTGGGATGTCCCTCAGGTGGGTATTGAATACGATGGTTGGGATGTCCATCAGGTGGGTATTGAATACGATGGTTGTGGTGTCCATCAAGTGTGTATTGATATGAGGGCTGGGATGTCCATCAGGTGGGTATTGATAAGAGGGTTGGGATGCCAATCAGGTGGGAATTGATACGAGGCTTGGGATGCCCATTAGGTGGATATTGAGTATGAGAGTTTGGATGTCCATCAGATGGGCATTGATAAGAAGGTTGGGATGCCCATCAGGTGGGTATTGATATGAGGGTTCGGAGGTCCCTCAGGTGGGTACTGAATACGATGGATGGGATGTCCATCAGGTCGGTATTGAGTATGATGGTTGGAATGTCCATCAGATGAGTATTGATATGAGGGTTGGGATGTCCATCAGATGGGTATTGATATGAGGGTTGGGATGTCCATCTGGTGGGTATTCAAATGAGAGTTGTGATGTCCATCAGGAGGGTATTGAGTACGTGTTGTGATGTCCATTAGGTGGGTATTGATACGAGGGTTGGGATGTCCATCAAGTGCATATTGATATGAGGGTTGGGATGTCCAACAGGTGGGTATTCAAATGAGAGTAGTGATGTCCATCAGGTGGGTATTGAGTACGTTTTGTGATGTCCATTAGGTGGGTATTGATACGAGGGTTGGGATGTCCATCAAGTGCATATTGATATGAAGGCTGGGATGTCCATCAGGTGGGTATTGAAATGAGAGTTGGGATTTCCATCAGGTGGATATTGATATGAGGGTTCAGATGTCCATCAGGTGATTATTGAGTCTGAGGATTGGGATGTCCCTCAGGTGGGTATTGAATACGATGGTTGGGATGTCCATCAGGTGGATATTGAATACGATGGTTGTGGTGTCCATCAAGTGTGTATTGATATGAGGGCTGGGATGTCCATCAGGTGGGTATTGATAAGAGGGTTGGGATGCCAATCAGGTGGGAATTGATACGAGGCTTGGGATGCCCATTAGGTGGATATTGAGTATGAGAGTTTGGATGTCCATCAGATGGGCATTGATAAGAAGGTTGGGATGCCCATCAGGTGGGTATTGATATGAGGGTTGGGAGGTCCCTCAGGTGGGTACTGAATACGATGGATGGGATGTCCATCAGGTGGGTATTGAATACGATGGTTGAGATGTCGATCAGGTGGGTATTGAATATGATGGTTGTGATGTCCATCAAGTTTGTATTGAAATGAGAGTTGGGATGTCTATCAGGTGGGTATTGATACGAGGGTTGGGATGTCCATCAAGTGCATATTGATATGAGGACTGGGATGACCATCAGGTGGGTATTGAAATGAGAGTTGGGATGTCCATCAGGTGGGTATTGATATGAGGGTTCAGATGTCCATCAGGTGATTATTGAGTCTGAGGATTGGGATGTCCCTCAGGTGGGTATTGAATACAATGTTTGGGATGTCCATCAGGTGCGTATTGAATACGATGGATGTGATGTCCATCAAGTGCATATTGATATGAGGGCTGGGATGTCCATCAGGTGGGTATTGAAATGAGAGTTGGGATGTCCATCTGGTGGGTATTGAGTATGAGGGTACGAATGTACATCAGATGAGTATTGATATGAGGGTTGGGATGTCCATCAGGTGGGTATTGAATACGATGGCTGGGATGTCCAACAGGTGAGGTAATGATATGCTGGTTGGGATGTCCATCAGGTGGGCATTGAATACGATGGTTGTGATGTCCATCAAGTTTGTATTGAAATGAGAGTTGGGATGTCTATCAGGTGGGTATTGATACAAGGGTTGGGATGTCCATCAAGTGCATATTGATATGAGGGCTGGGATGTCCATCAGGTGGGTATTGAAATGAGAGTTGGGATGTCCATCAGGTGGGTATTGATATGAGGGTTCAGATGTCCATCAGGTGATTATTGAATCTGAGGATTGTGATGTCCCTCAGGTGGGTACTGATATGAGGGCTGGGATGTCCATCAGGTGGGTATTGAGTCTGATTGGGATGTCCATCAGGTGAGTACTGATATGAGGGTTGTGATGTCCATCAGCTGGGTTTTAATACAAGGGCTGGGATGTCCATCAAGTGAGTATTGAGTCCGTGTTGTGATGTCCATCAGGTAGGTATTGATATGAGGGTTGAGATGCCCATCAGGTGGGTATTGATACGAGGGTTGCAATGTCCATCAGGTGGGTATTGATATGAGAGTTGGGATGTCCATTAGGTGGGTATTGATTATGAGGGTTGAGCTGTCCATCAGATTGGCATTGCTATGAAGATTGGGATGCACATCAGGTGGGTATTGATATGAGGATTGGGAGGTCCTTCAGGTGGGAATAGAATACAATGGTTGGGATGTCCTTCAGGTGGGTACTGAATACGATGGCCTTGATGTCCATCAGTATCGTATTGATATGAGTGTTGGGAGGTCCCTCAGGTGGGTATTGAATATGATGGTTGGGATGTCCATCAGGTGGGTATTGATATGGGGGTTGTGTGGTCCCTCAGGTGGGTATTAAATACGATGGTTGGGATGTCCATCAGGTGGGTATTGAATACGATGGCTGGGATGTCCATCAGGTGAGGTAATGATGTGATGGTTGGGATGTCCATCAGGTGGGCATTGAATACGATTGTTGTGATGTCCATCAAGTTTGTATTGAAATGAGAGTTGGGATGTCTATCAGGTGGGTATTGATATGAGGGTTGGGATGTCCATCAAGTGCATATTGATATGAGGGCTGGGATGTCCATCAGGTGGGTATTGAAATGAGAGTTGGGATGTCCATCAGGTGGGTATTGATATGAGGGTTCAGATGTCCATCAGGTGATTATTGAGTCTGAGGATTGGGATGTCCCTCAGGTGGGTATTGAATACAATGTTTGGGATGTCCATCAGGTGCGTATTGAATACGATGGATGTGATGTCCATCAAGTGCATATTGATATGAGGGCTGGGATGTCCATCAGGTGGGTATTGAAATGAGAGTTGGGATGTCCATCTGGTGGGTATTGAGTATGAGGGTACGAATGTACATCAGATGAGTATTGATATGAGGGTTGGGATGTCCATCAGGTGGGTATTGAATACGATGGCTGGGATGTCCAACAGGTGAGGTAATGATATGCTGGTTGGGATGTCCATCAGGTGGGCATTGAATACGATGGTTGTGATGTCCATCAAGTTTGTATTGAAATGAGAGTTGGGATGTCTATCAGGTGGGTATTGATACAAGGGTTGGGATGTCCATCAAGTGCATATTGATATGAGGGCTGGGATGTCCATCAGGTGGGTATTGAAATGAGAGTTGGGATGTCCATCAGGTGGGTATTGATATGAGGGTTCAGATGTCCATCAGGTGATTATTGAATCTGAGGATTGTGATGTCCCTCAGGTGGGTACTGATATATGGGCTGGGATGTCCATCAGGTGGGTATTGAGTCTGATTGGGATGTCCATCAGGTGAGTACTGATATGAGGGTTGTGATGTCCATCAGCTGGGTTTTAATACAAGGGCTGGGATGTCCATCAAGTGAGTATTGAGTCCGTGTTGTGATGTCCATCAGGTAGGTATTGATATGAGGGTTGAGATGCCCATCAGGTGGGTATTGATACGAGGGTTGCAATGTCCATCAGGTGGGTATTGATATGAGAGTTGGGATGTCCATTAGGTGGGTATTGATTATGAGGGTTGAGCTGTCCATCAGATTGGCATTGCTATGAAGATTGGGATGCACATCAGGTGGGTATTGATATGAGGATTGGGAGGTCCTTCAGGTGGGAATAGAATACAATGGTTGGGATGTCCTTCAGGTGGGTACTGAATACGATGGCCTTGATGTCCATCAGTATCGTATTGATATGAGTGTTGGGAGGTCCCTCAGGTGGGTATTGAATATGATGGTTGGGATGTCCATCAGGTGGGTATTGATATGGGGGTTGTGTGGTCCCTCAGGTGGGTATTAAATACGATGGTTGGGATGTCCATCAGGTGGGTATTGAATACGATGGCTGGGATGTCCATCAGGTGAGGTAATGATGTGATGGTTGGGATGTCCATCAGGTGGGCATTGAATACGATTGTTGTGATGTCCATCAAGTTTGTATTGAAATGAGAGTTGGGATGTCTATCAGGTGGGTATTGATATGAGGGTTGGGATGTCCATCAAGTGCATATTGATATGAGGGCTGGGATGTCCATCAGGTGGGTATTGAAATGAGAGTTGGTATGTCCATCAAGTGGGTACTAATATGAGGGTTCAGATGTCCATCAGGTGATTATTGAATCTGAGGATTGGGATGTCCCTCAGGTGGGTACTGATATGAGGATTGGGATGTCCATCTGGTGGGTATTGAGTATATGGGTTGCAATGTATATCAGATGAGTATTGATACGAGGGTTGGGATGTCCATCAGGTGGGTATTGTGTATGATGTTTGGAATGTCCATCAGATGAGTATTGATACGAGGGTTGGGATGTCCATCAGGTGGGTATTGAGTATGATGTTTGGAATGTCCATCAGATGAGTATTGATATGAGGGTTGGGATGTCCATCAGGTGGGTATTGAGTATGATGGTTGGAACGTCCATCAGGTGGGTATTCAAATGAGAGGTGTGATGTCCATCAAGTGGGTATTGAGTACGTGTTGTGATGTCCATTAGGTGGGTATTGATACGAGGGTTGGGATGTCCATCAAGTGCATATTGATATGAGGGTTGGGATGTCCATCAGGTGGGTATTCAAATGAGAGTTGTGATGTCCATCAGGTGGGTATTCAAATGAGAGTTGTGATGTCCATCAGGTGGGTATTGAGTACGTGTTGTGATGTCTGTTAGGTGGGTATTGATATGACGGTTGGGATTTCCATCAAGTGCATATTGATATGAGGGTTGGGATGTCCATCAGGTGGGTATTGAAATGATAGTTGGGATGTCCATCAGGTGGGTATTGCTATGAGGGTTCATATGTCCATCAGGTGATTATTGAGTCTGAGGATTGGGATGTCCCTCAGGTGGGTATTGAATACGATGGTTGTGATGTCCATCAAGTGTGTATTGATATGAGGGTGGGATGTCCATCAGGTGGGTATTGATACGAGGGTTGGGATGCCAATCAGGTGGATATTGAGTATGAGGGTTTGGATGGCCATCAGATGGGCATTCATAAGAAGGTTGGGATGCCCATCAGGTGGGTATTGATATGAGGGTTGGGAGTTCCCTCAGGTGGGTATTGAATACGATGGTTGGGATGTCCATCAGGTGGGTATTGAATACAACGGCTGGGATGTCAATCAGGTGGGTATTTAATAAGATGGCTGGTATGTCCATCAGGTGAGGTAATGATATGATGGTTGGGATGTCCATCAGGTGGGCATTGAATACGATGGTTGTGATGTCCATCAAGTTTGTACTGAAATGAGAGTTGGGATGTATATCAGGTGGGTATTGATACGAGGGTTGGGATGTCCATCAAGTGCATATTGATATGAGGGCTGGGATGTCCATCAGGTGGGTATTGAAATGAGAGTTGGTATGTCCATCAGGTGGGTATTGATATGAGGGTTCAGATGTCCATCAGGTGATTATTGAGTCTGCGGATTGGGATGTCCCTCAGGTGGGTATTGATATGAGGGCTGGTATGTCCATCAGGTGGGTATTGAGACTGTTTGGGATGTCCATCAGGTGGGTACTGATATGAGGGTTGTGATGCCCATCAGCTGGGTTTTAATACAAGCCTGGGATGTTCATCAAGTGAGTATTGAGTCCGTGTTGTGATGTCCATCAGGTAGGTATTGATATGAGGGTTGGGATGCCCATCAGGTGGGTATTGATACGAGGGTTGGAATGTCCATCAGGTGTGTATTGATATGAGAGTTGGGCTGCCCATCATGTGGGTATTGATATGAGGGTTGGGAGGTCCTTCAGGTGGGAATTGAGTATGTGTTGTGATGTCCAACAGGTGGGTATTGAATATGATGGATGGGATGTCCATCAGGTGGGTATTGATATGAGGGTTGGGATGTCCATCAGGTGGGTATTGAGTATGATGGTTGGAACGTCCATCAGGTGGGTATTGATATGAGGGTTGTGATGTCCATCAGGTGACTATTGAGTATGAGGGTTGGAATGTCCATCAGATGAGTATTGATACGAGGGTTGGGATGTCCATCAGGTGGGTATTGATATGAGGGCTGTGATGTCCATCAGGTTGGTATTGATATGAGTGTTGGGATGTCCATATTGTGTGTATTGAGAACGAGGGTTGTGATGTCCATCAGGTGGGTATTGATATGAGGGCTGTGATGTCCATCAGGTTGGTATTGATATGAGTGTTGGGATGTTCATATTGTGTGTATTGAGAACAAGGGTTGTGATGTCCATCCGGTGCGTATTCATATGTGGGTTGCGAGGTCCTTCAGGTGGGAATTGAGTATGTGTTGTGATGTCCATCAGGTGGGTATTGAATATAATGGCTGGGATATCCATCAGGTGTGTATTGAATACGATGTCTGGGATTTCCATCAGATCAGGTAATGATATGATGGTTGGGATGTCCATCAGGTGGGCATTGAATATGATGGTTGTGATGTCCATCGAGTGTGTATTGAAATGAGAGTTGGGATGTCCATCAGGTAGGTATTGAGTATGTGTTGTGATGTCCATTAGGTGTGTATTGATATGAGGGTTGATTTGTCCATCAAGTGCTTATTGATATGAGGGCTGGGATGTCCATCAGGTGGGTATTGAGTATGATGGTTGGAATGTCCATCAGATGAGTATTGATATGAGGGTTGGGATGTCCATCAGATGGGTATTGATATCAGGGTTGGGATGTCCAACAGGTGGGTATTCAAATGAGAGTTGTGATGTCCATTAGGTGGGTATTGATACGAGGGTTGGGATGTCCATCAAGTGCATATTGATATGAGGGCTGGGATGTCCATCAGGTGGGTATTGAAATGAGAGTTGGGATTTCCATCAGGTGGATATTGATATGAGTGTTCAGATGTCCATCAGGTGATTATTGAGTCTGAGGATTGGGATGTCCCTCAGGTGGGTATTGAATACGATGGTTGGGATGTCCCTCAGGTGGGTATTGAATACGATGGTTGGGATGTCCATCAGGTGGGTATTGAATACGATGGTTGTGGTGTCCATCAAGTGTGTATTGATATGAGGGCTGGGATGTCCATCAGGTGGGTATTGATAAGAGGGTTGGGATGCCAATCAGGTGGGAATTGATACGAGGGTTGGGATGCCCATTAGGTGGATATTGAGTATGAGAGTTTGGATGTCTATCAGATGGGCATTGATAAGAAGGTTGGGATGCCCATCAGGTGGGTATTGATATGAGGGTTCGGAGGTCCCTCAGGTGGGTACTGAATACGATGGATGGGATGTCCATCAGGTCGGTATTGAGTATGATGGTTGGAATGTCCATCAGATGAGTATTGATATGAGGGTTGGGATGTCCATCAGATGGGTATTGATATGAGGGTTGGGATGTCCATCTGGTGGGTATTCAAATGAGAGTTGTGATGTCCATCAGGAGGGTATTGAGTACGTGTTGTGATGTCCATTAGGTGGGTATTGATACGAGGGTTGGGATGTCCATCAAGTGCATATTGATATGAGGGTTGGGATGTCCAACAGGTGGGTATTCAAATGAGAGTAGTGATGTCCATCAGGTGGGTATTGAGTACGTTTTGTGATGTCCATCAGGTGGGTATTGATATGAGGGCTGTGATGTCCATCAGGTTGGTATTGATATGAGTGTTGGGATGTCCATATTGTGTGTATTGAGAACGAGGGTTGTGATGTCCATCAGGTGGGTATTGATATGAGGGCTGTGATGTCCATCAGGTTGGTATTGATATGAGTGTTGGGATGTCCATATTGTGTGTATTGAGAACAAGGGTTGTGATGTCCATCCGGTGCGTATTCATATGTGGGTTGCGAGGTCCTTCAGGTGGGAATTGAGTATGTGTTGTGATGTCCATCAGGTGGGTATTGAATATAATGGCTGGGATATCCATCAGGTGTGTATTGAATACGATGTCTGGGATTTCCATCAGATCAGGTAATGATATGATGGTTGGGATGTCCATCAGGTGGGCATTGAATATGATGGTTGTGATGTCCATCGAGTGTGTATTGAAATGAGAGTTGGGATGTCCATCAGGTAGGTATTGAGTATGTGTTGTGATGTCCATTAGGTGTGTATTGATATGAGGGTTGATTTGTCCATCAAGTGCTTATTGATATGAGGGCTGGGATGTCCATCAGGTGGGTATTGAGTATGATGGTTGGAATGTCCATCAGATGAGTATTGATATGAGGGTTGGGATGTCCATCAGATGGGTATTGATATCAGGGTTGGGATGTCCAACAGGTGGGTATTCAAATGAGAGTTGTGATGTCCATTAGGTGGGTATTGATACGAGGGTTGGGATGTCCATCAAGTGCATATTGATATGAGGGCTGGGATGTCCATCAGGTGGGTATTGAAATGAGAGTTGGGATTTCCATCAGGTGGATATTGATATGAGTGTTCAGATGTCCATCAGGTGATTATTGAGTCTGAGGATTGGGATGTCCCTCAGGTGGGTATTGAATACGATGGTTGGGATGTCCCTCAGGTGGGTATTGAATACGATGGTTGGGATGTCCATCAGGTGGGTATTGAATACGATGGTTGTGGTGTCCATCAAGTGTGTATTGATATGAGGGCTGGGATGTCCATCAGGTGGGTATTGATAAGAGGGTTGGGATGCCAATCAGGTGGGAATTGATACGAGGGTTGGGATGCCCATTAGGTGGATATTGAGTATGAGAGTTTGGATGTCTATCAGATGGGCATTGATAAGAAGGTTGGGATGCCCATCAGGTGGGTATTGATATGAGGGTTCGGAGGTCCCTCAGGTGGGTACTGAATACGATGGATGGGATGTCCATCAGGTCGGTATTGAGTATGATGGTTGGAATGTCCATCAGATGAGTATTGATATGAGGGTTGGGATGTCCATCAGATGGGTATTGATATGAGGGTTGGGATGTCCATCTGGTGGGTATTCAAATGAGAGTTGTGATGTCCATCAGGAGGGTATTGAGTACGTGTTGTGATGTCCATTAGGTGGGTATTGATACGAGGGTTGGGATGTCCATCAAGTGCATATTGATATGAGGGTTGGGATGTCCAACAGGTGGGTATTCAAATGAGAGTAGTGATGTCCATCAGGTGGGTATTGAGTACGTTTTGTGATGTCCATCAGGTGGGTATTGATATGAGGGCTGTGATGTCCATCAGGTTGGTATTGATATGAGTGTTGGGATGTCCATATTGTGTGTATTGAGAACGAGGGTTGTGATGTCCATCAGGTGGGTATTGATATGAGGGCTGTGATGTCCATCAGGTTGGTATTGATATGAGTGTTGGGATGTCCATATTGTGTGTATTGAGAACAAGGGTTGTGATGTCCATCCGGTGCGTATTCATATGTGGGTTGCGAGGTCCTTCAGGTGGGAATTGAGTATGTGTTGTGATGTCCATCAGGTGGGTATTGAATATAATGGCTGGGATATCCATCAGGTGTGTATTGAATACGATGTCTGGGATTTCCATCAGATCAGGTAATGATATGATGGTTGGGATGTCCATCAGGTGGGCATTGAATATGATGGTTGTGATGTCCATCGAGTGTGTATTGAAATGAGAGTTGGGATGTCCATCAGGTAGGTATTGAGTATGTGTTGTGATGTCCATTAGGTGTGTATTGATATGAGGGTTGATTTGTCCATCAAGTGCTTATTGATATGAGGGCTGGGATGTCCATCAGGTGGGTATTGAGTATGATGGTTGGAATGTCCATCAGATGAGTATTGATATGAGGGTTGGGATGTCCATCAGATGGGTATTGAGTATGATGGTTGGAATGTCCATCAGATGAGTATTGATATGAGGGTTGGGATGTCCATCAGATGGGTATTGATATCAGGGTTGGGATGTCCAACAGGTGGGTATTCAAATGAGAGTTGTGATGTCCATCAGGTGGGTATTGAGTACGTTTTGTGATGTCCATTAGGTGGGTATTGATACGAGGGTTGGGATGTCCATCAAGTGCATATTGATATGAGGGCTGGGATGTCCATCAGGTGGGTATTGAAATGAGAGTTGGGATTTCCATCAGGTGGATATTGATATGAGTGTTCAGATGTCCATCAGGTGATTATTGAGTCTGAGGATTGGGATGTCCCTCAGGTGGGTATTGAATACGATGGTTGGGATGTCCATCAGGTGGGTATTGAATACGATGGTTGTGGTGTCCATCAAGTGTGTATTGATATGAGGGCTGGGATGTCCATCAGGTGGGTATTGATAAGAGGGTTGGGATGCCAATCAGGTGGGAATTGATACGAGGGTTGGGATGCCCATTAGGTGGATATTGAGTATGAGAGTTTGGATGTCCATCAGATGGGCATTGATAAGAAGGTTGGGATGCCCATCAGGTGGGTATTGATATGAGGGTTGGGAGGTCCCTCAGGTGGGTACTGAATACGATGGATGGGATGTCCATCAGGTGGGTATTGAATACGATGGTTGAGATGTCGATCAGGTGGGTATTGAATATGATGGTTGTGATGTCCATCAAGTTTGTATTGAAATGAGAGTTGGGATGTCTATCAGGTGGGTATTGATACGAGGGTTGGGATGTCCATCAAGTGCATATTGATATGAGGGCTGGGATGACCATCAGGTGGGTATTGAAATGAGAGTTGGGATGTCCATCAGGTGGGTATTGATATGAGGGTTCAGATGTCCATCAGGTGATTATTGAGTCTGAGGATTGGGATGTCCCTCAGGTGGGTATTGAATACAATGTTTGGGATGTCCATCAGGTGCGTATTGAATACGATGGATGTGATGTCCATCAAGTGCATATTGATATGAGGGCTGGGATGTCCATCAGGTGGGTATTGAAATGAGAGTTGGGATGTCCATCTGGTGGGTATTGAGTATGAGGGTACGAATGTACATCAGATGAGTATTGATATGAGGGTTGGGATGTCCATCAGGTGGGTATTGAATACGATGGCTGGGATGTCCAACAGGTGAGGTAATGATATGCTGGTTGGGATGTCCATCAGGTGGGCATTGAATACGATGGTTGTGATGTCCATCAAGTTTGTATTGAAATGAGAGTTGGGATGTCTATCAGGTGGGTATTGATACAAGGGTTGGGATGTCCATCAAGTGCATATTGATATGAGGGCTGGGATGTCCATCAGGTGGGTATTGAAATGAGAGTTGGGATGTCCATCAGGTGGGTATTGATATGAGGGTTCAGATGTCCATCAGGTGATTATTGAATCTGAGGATTGTGATGTCCCTCAGGTGGGTACTGATATATGGGCTGGGATGTCCATCAGGTGGGTATTGAGTCTGATTGGGATGTCCATCAGGTGAGTACTGATATGAGGGTTGTGATGTCCATCAGCTGGGTTTTAATACAGGGGCTGGGATGTCCATCAAGTGAGTATTGAGTCCGTGTTGTGATGTCCATCAGGTAGGTATTGATATGAGGGTTGAGATGCCCATCAGGTGGGTATTGATACGAGGGTTGCAATGTCCATCAGGTGGGTATTGATATGAGAGTTGGGATGTCCATTAGGTGGGTATTGATTATGAGGGTTGAGCTGTCCATCAGATTGGCATTGCTATGAAGATTGGGATGCACATCAGGTGGGTATTGATATGAGGATTGGGAGGTCCTTCAGGTGGGAATAGAATACGATGGTTGGGATGTCCTTCAGGAGGGTACTGAATACGATGGCCTTGATGTCCATCAGTATCGTATTGATATGAGTGTTGGGAGGTCCCTCAGGTGGGTATTGAATATGATGGTTGGGATGTCCATCAGGTGGGTATTGATATGGGGGTTGTGTGGTCCCTCAGGTGGGTATTAAATACGATGGTTGGGATGTCCATCAGGTGGGTATTGAATACGATGGCTGGGATGTCCATCAGGTGAGGTAATGATGTGATGGTTGGGATGTCCATCAGGTGGGCATTGAATACGATTGTTGTGATGTCCATCAAGTTTGTATTGAAATGAGAGTTGGGATGTCTATCAGGTGGGTATTGATATGAGGGTTGGGATGTCCATCAAGTGCATATTGATATGAGGGCTGGGATGTCCATCAGGTGGGTATTGAAATGAGAGTTGGTATGTCCATCAAGTGGGTACTAATATGAGGGTTCAGATGTCCATCAGGTGATTATTGAATCTGAGGATTGGGATGTCCCTCAGGTGGGTACTGATATGAGGATTGGGATGTCCATCTGGTGGGTATTGAGTATGTGGGTTGCAATGTATATCAGATGAGTATTGATACGAGGGTTGGGATGTCCATCAGGTGGGTATTGTGTATGATGTTTGGAATGTCCATCAGATGAGTATTGATACGAGGGTTGGGATGTCCATCAGGTGGGTATTGAGTATGATGTTTGGAATGTCCATCAGATGAGTATTGATATGAGGGTTGGGATGTCCATCAGGTGGGTATTGAGTATGATGGTTGGAACGTCCATCAGGTGGGTATTCAAATGAGAGGTGTGATGTCCATCAGGTGGGTATTGAGTACGTGTTGTGATGTCCATTAGGTGGGTATTGATACGAGGGTTGGGATGTCCATCAAGTGCATATTGATATGAGGGTTGGGATGTCCATCAGGTGGGTATTCAAATGAGAGTTGTGATGTCCATCAGGTGGGTATTCAAATGAGAGTTGTGATGTCCATCAGGTGTGTATTGAGTACGTGTTGTGATGTCTGTTAGGTGGGTATTGATATGACGGTTGGGATGTCCATCAAGTGCATATTGATATGATGGCTTGGATGTCCATCAGGTGGGTATTGAAATGATAGTTGGGATGTCCATCAGGTGGGTATTGCTATGAGGGTTCATATGTCCATCAGGTGATTATTGAGTCTGAGGATTGGGATGTCCCTCAGGTGGGTATTGAATACGATGGTTGGGATGTCCATCAGGTGAGGTAATGATATGCTGTTTGGGATGTCCATCAGGTGGGCATTGAATACGATGGTTGTGATGTCCATCAAGTTTGTATTGAAATGAGAGTTGGGATGTATATCAGGTAGGTATTGATACAAGGGTTGGGATGTCCATCAAGTGCATATTGATATGAGGGCTGGGATGTCCATCAGGTGGGTATTGAAATGAGAGTTGGGATGTCCATCAGGTGGGTATTGATATGAGGGTTCAGATGTCCATCAGGTGATTATTGAATCTGAGGATTGTGATGTCCCTCAGGTGGGTACTGATATGAGGGCTGGGATGTCCATCAGGTGGGTATTGAGTCTGATTGGAATGTCCATCAGGTGGGTACTGATATGAGGGTTGTGATGTCCATCAGCTGGGTTTTAATACAAGGGCTGGGATGTCCATCAAGTGAGTATTGAGTCCGTGTTGTGATGTCCATCAGGTAGGTATTGATATGAGGGTTGAGATGCCCATCAGGTGGGTATTGATACGAGGGTTGCAATGTCCATCAGGTGGGTATTGATATGAGAGTTGGGATGTCCATTAGGTGGGTATTGATTATGAGGGTTGGGCTGTCCATCAGATTGGCATTGCTATGAAGATTGGGATGCACATCAGGTGGGTATTGATATGAGGATTGGGAGGTCCTTCAGGTGGGAATAGAATACGATGGTTGGGATGTCCATCAGGTGGGTATTGATATGGGGGTTGTGTGGTCCCTCAGGTGGGTATTGAAATGAGAGTTGGGATGTCCATCAGGTGGGTACTGATATGAGGGATCAGATGTCCATCAGGTGATTATTGAGTCTGAGGATTGGGATGTCCCTCAGGTGGGTACTGATATGAGGATTGGGATGTCCATCTGGTGGGTATTGAGTATGAGGGTTGCAACGTATATCAGATGAGTATTGATACGAGGGTTGGGATGTCCATCAGGTGGGTATTGTTTATGATGTTTGGAATGTCCATCAGATGAGTATTGATACGAGGGTTGGGATGTCCATCAGGTGGGTATTGAGTATGATGGTTGGAACGTCCATCAGGTGGGTATTGATATGAGGGTTGTGATGTCCATCAGGTGACTATTGAGTATGAGGGTTGGAATGTCCATCAGATGAGTATTGATACGAGGGTTGGGATGTCCATCAGGTGGGTATTGATATGAGGGCTGTGATGTCCATCAGGTTGGTATTGATATGAGTGTTGGGATGTCCATATTGTGTGTATTGAGAACGAGGGTTGTGATGTCCATCAGGTGGGTATTGATATGAGGGCTGTGATGTCCATCAGGTTGGTATTGATATGAGTGTTGGGATGTCCATATTGTGTGTATTGAGAACAAGGGTTGTGATGTCCATCCGGTGCGTATTCATATGTGGGTTGCGAGGTCCTTCAGGTGGGAATTGAGTATGTGTTGTGATGTCCATCAGGTGGGTATTGAATATAATGGCTGGGATATCCATCAGGTGTGTATTGAATACGATGTCTGGGATTTCCATCAGATCAGGTAATGATATGATGGTTGGGATGTCCATCAGGTGGGCATTGAATATGATGGTTGTGATGTCCATCGAGTGTGTATTGAAATGAGAGTTGGGATGTCCATCAGGTAGGTATTGAATATGTGTTGTGATGTCCATTAGGTGTGTATTGATATGAGGGTTGATTTGTCCATCAAGTGCTTATTGATATGAGGGCTGGGATGTCCATCAGGTGGGTATTGAGTATGATGGTTGGAATGTCCATCAGATGAGTATTGATATGAGGGTTGGGATGTCCATCAGATGGGTATTGATATCAGGGTTGGGATGTCCAACAGGTGGGTATTCAAATGAGAGTTGTGATGTCCATCAGGTGGGTATTGAGTACGTTTTGTGATGTCCATTAGGTGGGTATTGATACGAGGGTTGGGATGTCCATCAAGTGCATATTGATATGAGGGCTGGGATGTCCATCAGGTGGGTATTGAAATGAGAGTTGGGATTTCCATCAGGTGGATATTGATATGAGTGTTCAGATGTCCATCAGGTGATTATTGAGTCTGAGGATTGGGATGTCCCTCAGGTGGGTATTGAATACGATGGTTGGGATGTCCATCAGGTGGGTATTGAATACGATGGTTGTGGTGTCCATCAAGTGTGTATTGATATGAGGGCTGGGATGTCCATCAGGTGGGTATTGATAAGAGGGTTGGGATGCCAATCAGGTGGGAATTGATACGAGGGTTGGGATGCCCATTAGGTGGATATTGAGTATGAGAGTTTGGATGTCCATCAGATGGGCATTGATAAGAAGGTTGGGATGCCCATCAGGTGGGTATTGATATGAGGGTTCGGAGGTCCCTCAGGTGGGTACTGAATACGATGGATGGGATGTCCATCAGGTCGGTATTGAGTATGATGGTTGGAATGTCCATCAGATGAGTATTGATATGAGGGTTGGGATGTCCATCAGATGGGTATTGATATGAGGGTTGGGATGTCCATCTGGTGGGTATTCAAATGAGAGTTGTGATGTCCATCAGGAGGGTATTGAGTACGTGTTGTGATGTCCATTAGGTGGGTATTGATACGAGGGTTGGGATGTCCATCAAGTGCATATTGATATGAGGGTTGGGATGTCCAACAGGTGGGTATTCAAATGAGAGTAGTGATGTCCATCAGGTGGGTATTGAGTACGTTTTGTGATGTCCATTAGGTGGGTATTGATACGAGGGTTGGGATGTCCATCAAGTGCATATTGATATGAGGGCTGGGATGTCCATCAGGTGGGTATTGAAATGAGAGTTGGGATTTCCATCAGGTGGATATTGATATGAGGGTTCAGATGTCCATCAGGTGATTATTGAGTCTGAGGATTGGGATGTCCCTCAGGTGGGTATTGAATACGATGGTTGGGATGTCCATCAGGTGGATATTGAATACGATGGTTGTGGTGTCCATCAAGTGTGTATTGATATGAGGGCTGGGATGTCCATCAGGTGGGTATTGATAAGAGGGTTGGGATGCCAATCAGGTGGGAATTGATACGAGGCTTGGGATGCCCATTAGGTGGATATTGAGTATGAGAGTTTGGATGTCCATCAGATGGGCATTGATAAGAAGGTTGGGATGCCCATCAGGTGGGTATTGATATGAGGGTTGGGAGGTCCCTCAGGTGGGTACTGAATACGATGGATGGGATGTCCATCAGGTGGGTATTGAATACGATGGTTGAGATGTCGATCAGGTGGGTATTGAATATGATGGTTGTGATGTCCATCAAGTTTGTATTGAAATGAGAGTTGGGATGTCTATCAGGTGGGTATTGATACGAGGGTTGGGATGTCCATCAAGTGCATATTGATATGAGGACTGGGATGACCATCAGGTGGGTATTGAAATGAGAGTTGGGATGTCCATCAGGTGGGTATTGATATGAGGGTTCAGATGTCCATCAGGTGATTATTGAGTCTGAGGATTGGGATGTCCCTCAGGTGGGTATTGAATACAATGTTTGGGATGTCCATCAGGTGCGTATTGAATACGATGGATGTGATGTCCATCAAGTGCATATTGATATGAGGGCTGGGATGTCCATCAGGTGGGTATTGAAATGAGAGTTGGGATGTCCATCTGGTGGGTATTGAGTATGAGGGTACGAATGTACATCAGATGAGTATTGATATGAGGGTTGGGATGTCCATCAGGTGGGTATTGAATACGATGGCTGGGATGTCCAACAGGTGAGGTAATGATATGCTGGTTGGGATGTCCATCAGGTGGGCATTGAATACGATGGTTGTGATGTCCATCAAGTTTGTATTGAAATGAGAGTTGGGATGTCTATCAGGTGGGTATTGATACAAGGGTTGGGATGTCCATCAAGTGCATATTGATATGAGGGCTGGGATGTCCATCAGGTGGGTATTGAAATGAGAGTTGGGATGTCCATCAGGTGGGTATTGATATGAGGGTTCAGATGTCCATCAGGTGATTATTGAATCTGAGGATTGTGATGTCCCTCAGGTGGGTACTGATATATGGGCTGGGATGTCCATCAGGTGGGTATTGAGTCTGATTGGGATGTCCATCAGGTGAGTACTGATATGAGGGTTGTGATGTCCATCAGCTGGGTTTTAATACAAGGGCTGGGATGTCCATCAAGTGAGTATTGAGTCCGTGTTGTGATGTCCATCAGGTAGGTATTGATATGAGGGTTGAGATGCCCATCAGGTGGGTATTGATACGAGGGTTGCAATGTCCATCAGGTGGGTATTGATATGAGAGTTGGGATGTCCATTAGGTGGGTATTGATTATGAGGGTTGAGCTGTCCATCAGATTGGCATTGCTATGAAGATTGGGATGCACATCAGGTGGGTATTGATATGAGGATTGGGAGGTCCTTCAGGTGGGAATAGAATACAATGGTTGGGATGTCCTTCAGGTGGGTACTGAATACGATGGCCTTGATGTCCATCAGTATCGTATTGATATGAGTGTTGGGAGGTCCCTCAGGTGGGTATTGAATATGATGGTTGGGATGTCCATCAGGTGGGTATTGATATGGGGGTTGTGTGGTCCCTCAGGTGGGTATTAAATACGATGGTTGGGATGTCCATCAGGTGGGTATTGAATACGATGGCTGGGATGTCCATCAGGTGAGGTAATGATGTGATGGTTGGGATGTCCATCAGGTGGGCATTGAATACGATTGTTGTGATGTCCATCAAGTTTGTATTGAAATGAGAGTTGGGATGTCTATCAGGTGGGTATTGATATGAGGGTTGGGATGTCCATCAAGTGCATATTGATATGAGGGCTGGGATGTCCATCAGGTGGGTATTGAAATGAGAGTTGGTATGTCCATCAAGTGGGTACTAATATGAGGGTTCAGATGTCCATCAGGTGATTATTGAATCTGAGGATTGGGATGTCCCTCAGGTGGGTACTGATATGAGGATTGGGATGTCCATCTGGTGGGTATTGAGTATATGGGTTGCAATGTATATCAGATGAGTATTGATACGAGGGTTGGGATGTCCATCAGGTGGGTATTGTGTATGATGTTTGGAATGTCCATCAGATGAGTATTGATACGAGGGTTGGGATGTCCATCAGGTGGGTATTGAGTATGATGTTTGGAATGTCCATCAGATGAGTATTGATATGAGGGTTGGGATGTCCATCAGGTGGGTATTGAGTATGATGGTTGGAACGTCCATCAGGTGGGTATTCAAATGAGAGGTGTGATGTCCATCAAGTGGGTATTGAGTACGTGTTGTGATGTCCATTAGGTGGGTATTGATACGAGGGTTGGGATGTCCATCAAGTGCATATTGATATGAGGGTTGGGATGTCCATCAGGTGGGTATTCAAATGAGAGTTGTGATGTCCATCAGGTGGGTATTCAAATGAGAGTTGTGATGTCCATCAGGTGGGTATTGAGTACGTGTTGTGATGTCTGTTAGGTGGGTATTGATATGACGGTTGGGATTTCCATCAAGTGCATATTGATATGATAGCTTGGATGTCCATCAGGTGGGTATTGAAATGATAGTTGGGATGTCCATCAGGTGGGTATTGCTATGAGGGTTCATATGTCCATCAGGTGATTATTGAGTCTGAGGATTGGGATGTCCCTCAGGTGGGTATTGAATACGATGGTTGTGATGTCCATCAAGTGTGTATTGATATGAGGGTGGGATGTCCATCAGGTGGGTATTGATACGAGGGTTGGGATGCCAATCAGGTGGATATTGAGTATGAGGGTTTGGATGGCCATCAGATGGGCATTCATAAGAAGGTTGGGATGCCCATCAGGTGGGTATTGATATGAGGGTTGGGAGTTCCCTCAGGTGGGTATTGAATACGATGGTTGGGATGTCCATCAGGTGGGTATTGAATACAACGGCTGGGATGTCAATCAGGTGGGTATTGAATACGATGGCTGGTATGTCCGTCAGGTGAGGTAATGATATGATGGTTGGGATGTCCATCAGGTGGGCATTGAATACGATGGTTGTGATGTCCATCAAGTTTGTACTGAAATGAGAGTTGGGATGTATATCAGGTGGGTATTGATACGAGGGTTGGGATGTCCATCAAGTGCATATTGATATGAGGGCTGGGATGTCCATCAGGTGGGTATTGAAATGAGAGTTGGTATGTCCATCAGGTGGGTATTGATATGAGGGTTCAGATGTCCATCAGGTGATTATTGAGTCTGCGGATTGGGATGTCCCTCAGGTGGGTTTTGATATGAGGGCTGGTATGTCCATCAGGTGGGTATTGAGACTGTTTGGGATGTCCATCAGGTGGGTACTGATATGAGGGTTGTGATGCCCATCAGCTGGGTTTTAATACAAGCCTGGGATGTTCATCAAGTGAGTATTGAGTCCGTGTTGTGATGTCCATCAGGTAGGTATTGATATGAGGGTTGGGATGCCCATCAGGTGGGTATTGATACGAGGGTTGGAATGTCCATCAGGTGTGTATTGATATGAGAGTTGGGCTGCCCATCATGTGGGTATTGATATGAGGGTTGGGAGGTCCTTCAGGTGGGAATTGAGTATGTGTTGTGATGTCCAACAGGTGGGTATTGAATATGATGGATGGGATGTCCATCAGGTGGGTATTGATATGAGGGTTGGGAGGTCCCTCAGGTGGGTATTGAGTACGTGTTGTGATGTCCATTAAGTGGGTATTGATACAAGGGTTGGGATGTCCATCAAGTGCGTTTTGATATTAGGGCTGGGATGTCCATCAGGTGGGTATTGAGACTGATTGGGATGTCCCTCAGTGGGTATTGATATGAGGGTTCGGATGTCCATCAGGTGGGTATTGAATACGTGTTGTGATGTCCATTAGGTGGGTATTGAATACGATGGTTGGTATGTCCATCAAGTGCATATTGATATGAGGGCTGGGATGTCCATCAGGTGGGTATTCAAATGAGAGTTGTGATGTCCATCAGGTGGGTATTGAGTACGTGTTGTGATGTCCATTAGGTGGGTATTGATACGAGGGTTGGGATGTCCATCAAGTGCGTATTGATATGAGGGTTGGGATGTCCATCGGGTGGGTATTGATATGAGGGTTCAAATGTAGATCAGGTGAGTATTGAGTCTGAGGATTGGGTTGTCCCTCAGGTGGGTATTGATACGAGGGTTGGTATATCCATCAGGTGGGTATTGAGTATGAGGGTTGGGATGTCCATCAGTTGGTTCTTGATATGAGGGCTGGGATGTCCATCAGTTGGGTATTGATATGAGGGCTGGGATGTCCATCAGTTGGGTATTGATATGAGTTTTGGGATGTCCTTTGGATGGGTATTGAGTCTGTGTTGTGATGTCCATCAGGTGGGTATTGAGTACGATGGTTGGGATGTCCATCAGGTGAGGTATTGATATGATAGTTGGGATGTCCATCAGGTGGGTATTGAGAGGAGGGTTGGGATGTCCATCAGGTGGGTATTGTGTATGATGTTTGGAATGTACATCAGATGAGTATTGATATGAGGGTTGGGATGTCCATCGGGTGGGTATTGATATGAGGATTGGGATGTCCATCAGGTGAGTATTGATATGAGTGTTGGCATGTCCATTGGATGGGCATTGAGTCTGTGTTGTGATGTTCATCAGGTGGTTATTGAGTACGATGGTTGGGATGTCCATCAGGTGAGGTATTGATATTAGCGTTTGTATGTCCATCAGGTGGGTATTGATGTGAGGGTTGCGATGTCCATCAGGTATGTATTGAGTATGTGTTGTGATGTCCATTAGGTGGGTATTGATTATGATGGTTGGGATGTCCATCAAGTGCGTATTGATATGAGGGCTGGGATGTCCATCAGGTTGATATTGAAATGAGAGTTGGGATGTCTATCAGGTGGGTATTGAGTCTGAGGATTGGGATGTCCCTCAGGTGGGTATTGATATGAGGGTTGGATATCCACCAGGTGGGTTCTGAGTATGATGGTTGGGATGTCCATCAGGTAGATATTGATATGAGGGTTGTGTTGTCCATCAGGTAGGTATTGATATGAGGGTTGGGATGTCCATCAGGTGGGTTCTGAGTACGAGGTTTGGGATGTCCATCAGGTGGGTTCTGAGTACGAGGGTTGGGATGTCCCTCAGGTGGTTATTGATTTGATGGTTGGGATGTCCATCAGGTCGGTATTGAGTATGATGGTTGCAATGTCCATCAGATGTGTATTGATATGAGTGTTGTGATGTCCATCGGGTGGGTATTGAGTATGAGGGTTGGAATGTACATCAGATGAGTATTGATATGAGGGTTGGGATGTCCATCAGGTGGGTAATGATATGAGGGTTGGGTTGTCCATTGAATGGGTACTGAGTCTGCGTTGTGATGTCCATCAGGTGGGCATTGAGTACAAGGGTTCGGATGTCCAGCAGGTGGGTATTGATATGAGGGTTGGGATATCCATCAGGAGGGTTTTGAATATGAAGACTTAAGTTGTATGTAGAGACTAGGTAGGCTGGGACTCCTCGGTCTGGAGTTATGGAAGCTGAGGTGTGACAATTATAAATTATGATGGATGAGATAAGGTACCTAGTCACAATCTTGTTTTCCGAGTTCAGGAATCTCAAACTACAAGTTATAGGTTTAAATTGAGAAGAGAAATGTAAAGGGAAGGTGTGGGTCATGTTTTTCCATATAGAGTGGTGAGTTGCTGAAGGAAGTGGTGAGGCAGGTACAAGTACAGATGTTAATACACAGTCAGAGAGGTCTGCATGTAATGAAGATGTAGAAGGCTCTAGGCCAAATTGGATGAGCACAGATAATCCCTTTATTTAGTTTGGATAATTTAGTCCGTATGGCCCTCCCTATCTGTGCTGCATAATTCTGAACTGTTGCCTCGATAGAAGCTGATACTTTAACTTACAGTAACCACACCTTTGCATACATTGAATTTTGCAATCAAAAGTGGGAGTATCTTGCTGTACAAAACATTCTTTATGAGGCATCAAATTGCCAGGATGAACTGAAAATTGTGAGGAATAAATAACATATTTTTCTAAAAATGCATCTTCATGAATGTCTCATTTGGTAGGATAGTTGCTTCTGAGGTGTGTGGTGAATTTACTTCCAAATCTTGATACCTGTACATGAGAATCCATGTTTTCACTTGGGTAAAGTACTTAGGCAGTGTATGGCCTGAGGTGAGTGAAGTAAATTTAAAAATTCTATACAGTGTTCAAAGAACAGCATAAGTTTATTTACAATATTTATCCCTTACTTATCTTTCCAGAAAATGGAGACCATATTAACAGACAGAAAGGTGAGCATGTACACTGAAAACAGAATACTGCAGTGCTACATGTATTCTATCCTGACTTACGGAAGTGAATGCTGGACCATTTCCCCAGCAATGGAAAAGAGACTAGAAGTAGCTGAATTATGGTTCTACATGAGAATGTTAAAAATATCATGGACTACACACACATCAAATGAAGAAGTTCTCAGAAGAACCCAAGAAGTTAGATCACTCATACCAACAATAAGAGAAAGACAACTCAGATTCCTAGGACACATCATGTGGAATGATGGAACTAGAAAAACTCACACTCTTTGGAAAGATCAAGGGGAGCAAACCTCGAGGAAGACCTCAGCTTATGTACGTTAAGAGCCTAACCAGATGGCTACACATCGAGGAAATGGATGTCGTCCAAAGAACGGGGCTAGATCTGTATGGAAAACCATGGTCACCAACGTCCGCATCGGATATGGTACCTAGACAGACAGACCGTTATCTTCGTTAAACTAGACATCCTGGTCACTACTGCACTGGTTATAGGTCAGGATGTTGGATGTAAAACATGTAAAAGTTGGGACGGTATGTTGCAAATTTATTTTAAGAAAATAGGTTAAACTGCACTTGGAGCATTGCGTGCAATTCTGGTGGCTACCCTAAAGGAAATGAGGTTGTCCTGAAGAGAGTGCAATTCCGTAAGGAAACACAGGCAGGAGCAAGGTAATATAAACAATGGAAAGGAGGGGCTGGAATGTGTTTATTCTCGTGCTTGCAGTATCAGGGATAAAGGTGATGAACTTAGAGCATGATCAGTCTGTTGATCTATAATGTGGCCATTGCAGAGGCTTAGCTGAGATAGTGAGAGACGTAGATGGATAAAGTTCTAAAGTTTCGATGTTTTAGATAAAATAGCAAGGTGGGTAGGGGGTGGTGGGAGGTACAGCTTCATGCTGCCAGAGAAGGTGGTCAAGTCAGACACAATCATGATGTTTAAGAGAGGGTCTTGAATAGCCAAATGCATAAAGGGATACGGAGGCAAGGCAGGAGACTGGGGCTGAAAGAAAATGGATTGGCCATGATGGAATAACAGAGCAGACTCAATGGTCCAAATGGCCTAATGCTGTTCCTATACCTTATGAACCTAATGCGAGGTCTATGGGTAGAGACAAATTCTAGGGTCCAACTACCGCTGGGCATTAAAGGGCTCGGTTCTGTGTAACCATCTTCAAAGATTTCACTGATTAAATAAAACAAAACACAAAATAGAAATAAGACATTTGTAATTTTAACATATTAAATGTTTGATTGTTTGCAAAGTAGAATGCTACATTAAGGGTTGAGGCAGGGAGCACTGCAAGCTTTAAGAGAAAATTAAATAAGTACCTGCAGAGGAAGACAAAAGGCAAAATGGGGTAAGAATGAGTCTTTATTCTTATCTCTCCCCGCTCACTGTGAAATGGAGACATCTCCTTCTCCCTAATTAGAAGGAGATTAGGGAGAGATAATCTCAAGGTAATAAAATGTATGTGATCTTGTTAGTATTGGTATCTGGAGGAGCCTTGGACTTTGCTGCACAATCTCTCCTGCTTGTACGAAGGATGTTTTCAAGGTAAGCATAATTTGAAGAGACATTGCAGTGAAGTAGTAAAATAGAGAATCTAAAGACTGAAGATGCTGGTATCTGGAGCAACACACAAAGCACTGGAAGCCTCCCCCTACATTTTTTATCAGTCCAGATGAAGGCTCTCAACCTGAAATGTCAATTGTCTCTTACCCTCCCTAGAAACTGCCTGACCCACTGATTCTTCCTGTGCTTTTGTGTATTACAAGACACGGAATCTGGAGCAACAATCTGTGGGAGGAACACAGTGGACTGAGCAACATCTGTAAGGTGAAAGTAAATATTGACAGTTCAGGTCAAAGTTTTGCACCAAGACTGAGAGTGGAGAGAGGAAATCTTTGAATAGAAAGCAGAGCTAACCGCTTCAGTCCTATTGGTTTTAATGAGATTCTTGTAGCCAGTGATATAAAGCTAATTGATTCAATTTTTCTTTAGCAGTCTGTCCTGCCCTTGCAGGAATCTGTCTGGTATAAATCTGTTTTATGAGGAACCATGACACAGATGATGAGTAGATTGGCTGACAACTTTGCTGCAAATGTAATGTACTCAGCGTCAAAGCAACATCACTCTGTTGAGCTAGCCTTGTGTTTGACACAACGTTTAGCAAGATCAAGGGGGAGCACTAAGCACAACTGTAAAGGGGAGGGGGTGGTGATGATCTTGTTGCCACTGATTTAAATTTGGGATGATTTATAAGTGTTTATGTGTGTGGGTGGTGGGTTTTATATTTTTTTCTGTGAATAACTATGGTTTTCTTTGATTTCTGGCTATACAGAGGCGATCTCAGCTGTATACTACACACAAACTTTGATAATAAATGAACCTTTGGGAACAATGGCCTCTGATCAATGATCACAAGATTCGGTGGGCTGTTCGGTAATGTAGGTTATGGGCAGCCTCTTTGAATTACTTTCCAACATGCTTGGGTATAGTCACGTGGATTTTCTAGCAATCCAAAGACCACTACTCAGATGTAGATGCGATGATGCATAGTCTGGAAGGTCAGGAAGATTTCGTTTCAACTGAGTTTCCATTCAGACACTGAGTGTCCCTGTGCAACTGACAATAGGATCAATAAAAAGGAAATGTTTGCATTTAAAAGCAGCATTGCATGATCTCAGAATGGAAAACACTTATTGAAAGTGAGGTCTCTGAAATGGAAAAGCAGCTAGCATGTGAAAGCAAAATAATACAGCCATCAATTGTTATATGGTTTGGATTAGGGACAACTAGCAGAGAAACTCTGTCTATAGGGTGGCACATTGGCTGAGCAGCTCCAGCAATCCAGGATAAATCCTGTCCTCGGGCGTTGTCTGTGTGGAATGTACTAGTTCTCCTTGTGATTTCACGGATTTCCCCCAGGTGTTCCAGGTTCCTCCCAAATGCTGAACATGTGTGATTTGGTAGACCAATCGGCCATAGTGTGCAGATGGGTGATAGAATCCTTAGTAATATTGATCAGTTAGGCACAGAAAGAATCTGTATTTGCAAACAGATGAATTTATACAACTGTGCACACCTACTAAGATCCCCTGACCTTCCATGAACAGTCATTGAATTGAAAAGGTAATCCTCGGGAAAGGATTTTACATTTGCCATGATGCACTGGACCCAGGTGCACAGGAAAGGCAGGATCCCCAGGAAGAAACAGAAACAAGAGGTTTGACAGGCTGCAGGTTATTCTCGAGAGGGAGGGCAAAAATTCAGATGTTGTGGTCCATGTAGGGACCAACGACGTGGGTAGGATGAGTGAGGGGGTCCTGCGTAGGGAGTTCAGGGAGTTAGGTGCGAAGCTGAAGAGCAGGACCTCCAGGGTAACAATCTCAGGATTGCTACCTGTGCCACGTGCGAGTGAGGCAAGGAATAGAAAGATTATACAGATTAATACATGGCTGAGAGGATGGTGCAAGAGGGAGGGCTTCAGGTTTTTAGATAATTGGGCTTTGTTCCAGGGAAGGTGGGATCTATTCCGAAGGGTCGGTTTACACCTGAACTGGAGCCGTACTAACATTCTTGCAGGGAAGTTTGCTAGTGCTTCTTGGGGGGGTTTAAACTAAATTTGCAGGGGGCGGGGATCCAGAATGTGAGAGAGGATAGCGAGAGGAAGAATAAAGGACAGGTGGGGACTACATGGTTCCGGAATATTAAGTGTGTAGTAGAGAAAGGTGAGGCGGAACAAGTGATAAGGAGGACACATGTACAGAGGGATGGTCTGACGGAACATGGAGTTAAATGTGCAGAAAGAATAAGTAAATTTAGGAAGGACAACAAAATTCTAGGGGCATATAGCCCGATGCGAGTTCGGGGAGCTGGGTTAAGCACAATAGGCAGAGATTCAAACAGAGAGAGAAGAAATGGGCTAAAAATTCTGTATCTGAATGCACAAAGTGTCAGAAATAAGGCGGATGAGCTTGAAGCTCAGGTGCGAATGGGTAACTATGATGTTGTTGGGATAACGGAGACATGGCTGCAGGGAGATCAGACCTGGGAAATGAATGTGCAAGGGTATACGTGCTATCGTAGGGACAGAAATGTGGGCAGAGGGGGTGGGGTGGCCCTGTTGGTGAGGAATGAGATTCAGTCCTTTGCAAGGGGGGACATAGGATCAGGAGAAGTGGAGTCTGTGTGGATAGAATTGAGGAACAGTAAGGGCAAAAGGACCCTAATGGGTGTTGTCTATAGGCCACCAAACAGCAGCATGGATATTGGGTGCAAGTTGAATAGGGAGTTAACATTGGCATGTGGCAAAGGTAATGTCGCAGTAGTTATGGGGGATTTCAACATGCAGGTGAACTGGGAGAATCAGGTTGGTGCTGGACCCCAGGATAGGGAGTTCGTAGAGTGCCTAAAGGATGCATTCTTGGAACAGCTTGTACAAGAGCTGACCAGGGACAAGGCTATTCTGGATTTAGTGTTATGTAATGAACAGGATTTGATAAGCGATCTTGAAGTAAAGGAGCCATTAGGAGGTAGTGATCATAATATGATAAGCTTTTATCTGCAATTTGAGAAGGATAAGGGCAGCTCAGAGGTGTCAGTGTTGCAGTTGAACAAAGGAGACTATGGAGCCATGAGGGAGGAGCTGGCCAAAGTTAACTGGACGGATATCCTAGCAGAAAAGACAGTGGAACAGCAATGGCAGGTATTCTTGGGAATAATGCACAAGGTGCAAAATCAGTTCATCCCCCGGAGAAGGAATGATTCAAAGGGGGGAAAGGGGCCACAGTGGTTGACAAAGGAAGTCAGAGATTCCATGTTGGCAAACTCAGCCTTTGTGGTTGCCAGCCTTTCAGGATCCATTCTACACACATGGGCACAGAGTGGCTGGTCAATTGTGGGAATGTGGTGCTCAACCCCCTGTTTTGTGACAGTAGTGGAGAATGTGGGCTTGGTGTTATTGGGGAATTTGCCCAGCAGACGACTAAACTCACGTGTGATAGTGCATGCACTTAAGGGTCATTGTGGGGAACTTACTACGGTGCAGGGTAATGACCCAAAGTCCTTGACATCCACAAGCCAGCAGTTCTTAAGATTAGCAAATAGTCTTAGGGCACACAGGATATCTGCACCAAGCAGAGGATCAACAACTTTAACCAGGATGAAGTCCCACGTGTAACATCGCCCACTGAAGCAGAGTGCCACCCATCATGTCCCATAGGTCTGGATCCTGCTGCCGTTGGTGGCATCCAGCCAGGTTTCATCGCTCTTTGCGATGAAATAGGTGATGCTGGAAGCACACTCACTTGGGCATCCACGTCACATAGAAAATGTTGCCCTGACAGGGTGTCTGTAATGAACAGTAGACAACCCTAGCAGCTGGAATCACAGTCTTCACAGACCTCAGACGTTCCGATGCTCTGGCACTGTCGAAGTTGCAAGGCAGTCGGCATTTCCAAGCGTTCCTACCAAAGTGAGCATGATAAAAACACAAACCCTGTTTCGCAGCCACGGATGTCCATACACTGGGGGCCTTGGCAAACAGGCTTATTGAGATATGGAAAAGAGGAATGATTATTGAAGAATAAAGTTGCAACGTTTGCTGTGTGGCCAGAACTATGTGACCAGCCTTGTGTTTGCTATTTGCTATGTATCCAGTTTATTGGCCAGAATGTAATCTCTGTATTGCCTCTGTACTATTGAACGCATCAGTGCCTTAAGAATGTAGCTAACAGTGAAAGTAAGCATGTAGAGATAACGCTGTTAGACAGGATCGTGGAGTGGTGTGATGGTATGGGGACCAGTCAAGGCCAGGAAGGGGGACACATGTTCCAGGGAGTAGACTAGAGCAAGTATGGGCTATGGAGTGGTGTGATGGTATGGGGACAAGTCAAGGCCAGGAAGGGGGACACGTGTTCCAGGGAGTAGACTAGAGCAAGTATGGGCTACTGAGCAGAAATATTGGTGGCGAATCGAGAAGCTGATGTGCTGGTGATAAGCGTTGCAAGCAGATAGGGTATGCTAATGTAACTGAGATAGGAGACGAGGGTATGCTAATGTAACTGAGATAGGAGACGGGGTATGCTAATGTAACTGAGATAGGGGACGAGGGTATGCTAATGTAACTGAGATAGGAGACGGGGTATGCTAATGTAACTGAGATAGGAGACGGGGGTATGCTAATGTAACTGAGATAGGAGACGGGGTATGCTAATGTAACTGAGATAGGAGACGGGGGTATGCTAATGTAACTGAGATAGGAGACGGGGTATGCTAATGTAACTGAGATAGGAGACGAGGGTATGCTAATGTAACTGAGATAGGAGACGAGGGTATGCTAATGTAACTGAGATAAGAAATTACTATAAAGAATACTGTGTACTAGGCTCGGCGGGCAATTGGTGACACGTTCATTAATTGTCTCAGCTTTTGTTTGCAAATAAAGGCTTAAATTTCTTGAAGAATCTTCTGCGTCTCCTGGTTATTTCAAGAAACCATGACAAAATTGGCGACCGCGGCAGGACCGCAAAGAGACCCACGGAAAGGAATCGGCAGATTGGGGAAACTTCCCGGTCCTCTAGGGACCCCCACAGGGCTAACAGAATTAAGGGTGCACCCAAACAAAAGTTAAGCCCTTTTTGCGACAATTTGGACTAAGAATTCTGTTGGTTTTGGGGAGCTCTCGGAGACTCAGAAGTGTGGAATCACTGCCGAAGCGTCTCTCCGGTCCAAAGAATCTGGCAGAATTGGGGCTAACAGGAGGCTCAGAGGATTAATCGAGAACACTGCGGTGGGGGTAAGTACGAATAAGCTAATAAGAAGTTAAGTGAAGAAAAATTCCACGTGGTGTTGGTAAGTCCCTGTGGATACCGCTTCGTATGAAACGAAGGTCTGAATGGGCAGGGAAAAGAGAAAAATAGAAAAATCCTTGTGGATACCGCCTTAAGAGATAAGGGTCTGAATAGACAAGGTGCAAAGAGAAAGTTCTGTGGATACCGCCCTAGGTAAGGGTCTGCACGGGCAGAACAGAATAGGAAACAAAGACAGTCCGATAAATAGTTTAAAGCGCTGGTAGATAGACAATAGACTAGGCATAGGATTAGAGTAAATAGTATTATCCAGTAAACGAACTGTGAATCTCTGAAATACTTAAAAAAAGAGAACAACATGACAGATAAAGAAACGGCAGTAGAGATTCTGAGCAAAGAATTCCTGGTAAGTAAAAGTGAGATCACAAAAACTTCAGAAAAATGGGAAAAAAGAACCAAGAACCTGGTCACAAAATGGCCAAGAGAAGGAACGTTTGATGTACGCTTGTGCGAAGAAATGGAGTCGCTAATTAAAAATTACAAACCAAAAGATAAATCTAAGAAAAGAGAGCAAAAAAGAGAACGAGAAATGGAAGTGCTAAAAATCTTCAGAACGGAGGGAGAGAGGCTGAGGAGGACAGGTAGAATATTGTTTACAAGCAAGGAAGACACTAAGGAGAAGGAGAAACAGCCTGTTAGAGAGAGAGAGGAAGGTACAGTGAGAAGCTGGCTTCAGCTCCATACCCGGTTGTGAAAGAAGCAGAAAGGCCCCCTCCCTATAATGAGGAAGGAACCCCTAAGCAGTGCCCCATGCTGACGGGTACAGTAAACATGCAGGGAGAAGAACAAGTTTGGGATAATGAGGAGGAAAAAAGACAATACGAGAAGGAAAAAGCGACGATATGGAAGGAGATACAGGCAGAAAGGATAAAGGTGGAATAGGCAAAGGGAAAAATGGGAGAAGAGATTAAACGGATGAAATACTTGAGAGAGGAAAAGGAGTATGAGGAGTACCGGTTATACCGTAGAAATGAACAGACTGGAAAGGAAAGTGGCTCATCAGGGCAGGAAGAGCTGAGGGATTCAAGAGGAAGTGGAAAGAAGGTAGGAGATGAGAGTCTTGGAGAAACACAAGAGTGAAGGGAATCAAGCACAAGTGAGGATCATGAGGAGTCCCTGCCACAGGTGTACAGACACGGACAGGAAGAAAGAGAAGGTGACTCATTGGAGGAGCAAGAGTTAAGTGATGAGAGAGAGGATGCGAGAATTTGTGGGGAAGAGGTAGGAGGCAGAAGCCTAGAAGAGCAGAAGGAGGTGGTAGGGAAGTGACTAGCAGAAGTAGAGTGAGAGCTAGAGAAGTTACAGAGAGGGAATTACCAGAGGAGATGTGAAAAGTACTCCAGGGGTCGACCAAGTATTGAATCAGGATAGAAAGGAAGGACTCCACAGGGAGACCGAGGGAAGAAGAGGACCCGGGAGAAATTTGTGTGGGAGGCAGTAAAGACATACCCAGAGACGGATGAGGAGTCAGGCGAGGAGGAGAGCCAGGGCAAGTGGGAAGGAGGAGGAAGAATGATGCCATTGTTAGTAAAAGGATCAGGACAAGTGCAGTATATCCCTCGGGGATCCCAGGACCTAGAAGGGCTGAAAAACACTCTTCCCAGTCTACATGAAGGAGCAGGGAAATGGATTAGAGCCTTTGAAGAAGAAACGGTGGGACAATTATTGGCTATGGGAGATTTAAAGGCACGATTGATAAGGTTGATGGGAACCTCCAAATTTAATGAACTAATGGAAATGGCTGGCATAATAAACCCGAACGACCCAAGAACTGACTGAGATGGGTTTGACAGGGTGAGGCAGAGGGTATGGCAGGCCCTCAGGAAGCTTTATCCACCCAAAGTGGACCCCAAAGCCTTAAAGGGGGATCTACAGGGAGACACTGAAAACCCAGCAGCCTATGTAGAAAACCAATTGAAAAGGTGGAGACTGGAGACTGAGCGAGAGGTGGAAAATAGCTTATTTATGACCTCACTGTTCCGACATAGCATCTTGGATGCAATGCCTCCGCAAGTTAAATCCAAACTGGAGGAAGTGGTTGGGCTGACATCAATGACCCCACAAGAATTCAGAGACCACGTGGTCCATGCGGTTGAGAAATACCGGAAAGACAAACGAAGGTTGGCTGAGCAGCAAGAAGAGGTGCAAAGAAAGTTAATACAAATGCAGCTCGAAGAACTCAAAAAGGAAAAAGAGAAAAGCAAAAAGATGCTGCCAGCAACCACCATCGAGTACAGCCATTGAACTGGATGAAGCTCTGCTATATGGAGGAACCGATCATACTGTAAGACAAGGGCCGGAAAACCCCATACCAATAATCAACGTCTTTGGAGGAGCAGTCCCACAAATGCCCTATCAGGAACAGACTAAATTCAAACAGCCCAGACAGGACTGGAAGTCCCAAGGAGGGGGACAGAGGAGCTATGGGCAGAGGGGACCCCAGTGAGGAAACAGGGAAAGAGAGGTAGAGAGATTGTGCTGGGGATGTAATCAGCTAGGTCACATGAGAAGAGATTGTCTGTTTACACCATGGCCTGTCACACAGCAGCAGGAACCTATAAGAAGGGAACTAAAGTTTAGCCAAGGACCAGCCCCCACAGGCCCAAGCGGACCTGTGAACCCCTATGCGAGGTATTAGGGGTGCCCCGAGAACTCGAGTGGGAAGGGACATTACCCAATGATAACGAGGGAGGCAGACGAGGAACCCATTGTTCAGGTTATGTTAGAAGGGCAACTGACACCAATGATGATAGATACTGGAGCCACGTACACTTGTGTACAGCCACAGTATGCCCTTCACCTTCCCATGTCAGGGAGGGTGAAGGGCATACTGTGACGATTCCCTGACGATTCTGATTTCAGAAGCGCATGGGATTGACCATTGTGCAAGGGGGGAAGTGATAAAGAAAATAAAGAAGGATGGTTTTTGGTTGCCTTATTTACAGGCTTCAGTGGACTTTGTCTTGTCACAGTGCGAGGTATGCGCACAGAATAATGTTCGGAAGGGAATTACAACCCCAATATGTCACATTCCTGTACCTGAAGGATCGATTACGTAGACATGATAAAGATAGTGAGAGGGAAAAGATACATGCTGTTAGTAATTGATTGATTTAGCAGATGGGTGGAGGCGGTACCTTCGAAAGATCAAGGGGCAAAGACAGTGGTAAAATTTCTGACAAATGAAGTGATCCCAAGGTTTGGAATACCTACAGAAGTTAGCTCAGACAATGGTTCAGCTTTTATCCAGAAAGTGGCCAAACTGGTACTACAGGCGCTGAGGATAAAACAAAGATTTGGATGTGTATACCACCCTCAGTCACAGGGCATGGTAGAGAGAATTAATGGAACCCTGAAAGCCAAACTGAACAAAATCTATGTAGACACTAAACTTAATTGGGTCGATGCTTTACCATTAGCATTGATGAGTTATCGCATGCAAACTAATCGAATGACATGCCTGACACCACATGAGATGCTAACTGGGAGGCCCATGCCAGTGCCCCAGTGTAGAGGGCCATATAAAGGACCTAGTTTGGAACAATTGGAAATAGAATTGAAACAATACATACAGCAGCTAACTATGATACAAAAGTCTATTTATGCACAGGAAAAACAGAAAGAGCCAGAGACCATACAAGGGGAAGGACCGATCAAACCAGGAGTCCAGGTTTACGTGCGAGTTTTTCAGAGAAAGTGGAATGAGCCAAGAAGGGAAGGACCCTTTACGGTGACCAAGGCATCACCCACCGCAGTTCAGGTAGAAGGACGCTCCACCTGGTACCGTCTGAACCACTGCACGAGGGCAGTCCCGCAAGGACAATCAGGGGAGGAGTCTGAGGTAAGTGATGCGGAGGAGCAGTTAGCAGAAGACAGACTGGAGGAACAAGAAGCTGACACTGCACCTCAGGAGTTTGATCAATTAGTAAGAGAAATTTTTGGTCCTGAGGACAGGCCCGAAGACCCTCATGATGTGGCGGTGGATAGTAGTGCTTCTTCAGATAATAGGGATGACCTGGGAATGACCAGTTGTGCCCCTGGGGACAAAGCACCTACATACTCCAGTGCAGACTTGGAAACCATTAATGTGGCAGATATGGAATGGGACTGTTAAGTCCCCACAGAACCTACAGAAAAGAAGTAAGAGGAGCACAACACTTACCTCCTCGCCATTGTTACAGACACGTACTAATCAGTGGTATCAAATGGGCAACTTACACGGCAGGAATGATGAAGAGACAAAATTGTTGTCTGTGCTCAAGGGCAAGCCCCGCCCAGCGTGTAGTTCCCATGCCTTATAACTCCTCCACTTGCACGTGGTGGCGAAGAGAGTATAGGGAGCAATGTGAACGACAGTGTCCAGGTTCGATTAAGGCTTGTTTCCTGAAGCTTTGTGTTAAAACAGATCCCTGTTATCAAAGCTGTATGAGAAACGCACCAATGCGCCCATATTGGTGTATGTTAAATCAGGCTTCCTCACAGTTTGATCAACGCAAGCTTGCCTCTGACTGCAACTACAGCAGATCATGGGCTATAAACAAAAGAAGCCAGACACCTACGCTGGAACAGCTTATAATGCAATATCAGTTGAGCTATGAATCTTTTATGCGGACATGCGCTCATCCAGAGGGTCATTTCAGAGGTAGCTGCACTCAGATGTGGGATGTAACCCCAGGCGAAAGACATGTAGTAGGTTCCCCTCCACCCGAAGGTGCAATGGATGCCCAGACCATCCCCTTAAAAGACACCTGGTGGCTGTGTAGTGAGGAAGGGGGTCTGAGATCCACGCTTCCCCTCAATTGGGCAGGTAACGTGTACACGTGTTATGCTACTTCAAGAAGTTATAGTATCCCCTGAAGTACACTTCAACACTGATATCTCTGAACAGCAGACACTATTGCAAAAAAGGAGAAAATATGAACCCGACTTGATGATTTGGATAAATAGTATAGGACAGCCCAGAGGTATACCTAACGAATTTAAGGCGAGGAATGAGATTGCTGCAGGCTTCGAAGCATTTCTACCCCTGATAGGAACTATTAAGAATGTTGAATGGATAAATTATATATATTACAATCAGCAAAGATTCATCAACTACACCGATGATGCATTGGAGGCCTTGGGACAACAGTTAGATGCAACTAGCAAAATGGCGTGGCAGAATAGACAAGCATTGGACTGGCTGTTGGCAGAAAAAGGAGGAGTTTGTGTGATGTTTGGAGAGCAGTGCTGTACTTTTATACCAAATAACATGAGTCCAGAAGGATCGTTTACTAAGGCAATGTATAAGCTGAAAAGTCTCAGACAGGAAGTTAAACAGAATGCAGAGTTCGGACACCAGTTATTTGACTGGTTAAAAAGTAGACTCGGAGGATGGGGAGTATGGCTGACTAAGGTGGCAATGACTGTCGATATTGTATTGCTGAGCTTTGCGCTTGTTCTGTGCTGTTTTCTTCCTTGTCTCAAGTCTCTGGTAGTGCGTGCTGCAACCAAACAATTTCCGATGCTCGTGGCGATTACTGAAGCAAGCTTAGTGGAGAAAGAAGCACCGAAGATGTATTGTTACAGCCTACAACACCTGCAGGATGAACAAGAGCAAAACGACAGTGTGGGAGTAGATTGTAAGGGTTACTGAGGTTTTTTTCCCTGTCTCAGATACAAAGGGAAAGGTTTTTGGCTCAGCGGCCTAGGGTAACATGGAGAGAATACTTTGAGGTCTTGGTGTAGAAAATTGTAGTTTAATCCGAGATTTGGGAATAAGTGCTGGACTTTATTGGGGCTTTTGTGTGTGGACTCAGTCTTCTTTCTCTGTGTGAGACCCTATGGGTATCAAAGGGGGCATTATATTGGAGAATAAAGTTGCAACGTTTGCTGTGTGGCCAGAACTATGTGACCAGCCTTGTGTTTGCTATTTGCTATGTATCCAGTTTATTGGCCAGAATGTAATCTCTGTATTGCCTCTATACTATTGAACGCATCAGTGCCTTAAGAATGTAGCTAACAGTGAAAGTAAGCATGTAGAGATAACGCTGTTAGACAGGATCGTGGAGTGGTGTGATGGTATGGGGACCAGTCAAGGCCAGGAAGGGGGACACGTGTTCCAGGGAGTAGACTAGAGCAAGTATGGGCTACTGAGCAGAAATATTGGTGGCGAATCGAGAAGCTGATGTGCTGGTGATAAGCGTTGCAAGCAGATAGGGTATGCTAATGTAACTGAGATAGGAGACGAGGTATGCTAATGTAACTGAGATAGGAGACGGGGTATGCTAACGTAACTGAGATAGGAGACGAGGGTATGCTAATGTAACTGAGATAGGAGACGAGGGTATGCTAATGTAACTGAGATAAGAAATTACTATAAAGAATACTGTGTACTAGGCTCGGTGGGCAATTGGTGACACGTTCATTAAATGTCTCAGCTTTTGTTTGCAAATAAAGGCTTAAATTTCTTGAAGAATCTTCTGCGTCTCCTGGTTATTTCAAGAAACCACGACATGATCCCTGACTTGGCATGATCAGACTTCGATAGTCCAAAAGTCAGTAAAAGGTGAGTTTTCAGCAATTGTTATTTATCATGTTCAGGTGGGTGTTCTAGTAGACTCACCACTCTCACAGCTGTGGAGTTGCTGAGTGATGTTACCACACAGAAATATTTGGTGTTATTGGTGATTTCTCATAGTGTATCTTGGGCCTCAGCATGTACAAACCAAACAGAATTTTGCTCCCAAAACTCTGGCTGTTTCCAAGCAACTGGAATGGACAGCAATTTCAATAACTCTGGAATCACTCTGGAGCATTGTGATCACAAACGTAGTTTTTCCACAAATAAAAATGGCAGAGGAACTATTACGTTTAAGAAAAACTGTAACAACTCATTTATTGTAGCCAAAACACTAAACACAAAGTGTGATAACAGTCCTTTATATAATTACATTGTCACGTCAGACCAGCCTCTTAAAGTGAACCCCAGCTTTGTTGTTGGGAGCTGTGAATCTAGTACATTTCCACCAATGACATTACTAAAGGACTTGTTACCATGCTGTATGTCTCTATAATTTTATGATTTATCTTCAAAATAGGACCATGTGACCTTCTCTGCTTATCCAAGAGGACAGACAGTGCCTCAGTTTAATACCTCCTCTGAAAGAAATTGCCCATAGACAGTGCAGTGTTTACTTAGTATTATGCTGGATGCCAACTTGGATATCTGCTTTCTCGTCCCAGACATCAGCTAGTGTGTTAATCAGCTACTGTCAAACACTCACTCATGCTGATGAAGCTAGTCCCATTTGTCCATATCCCAGTGACTCTCCAGCAGGGCAATATCCCCCCTTCAGGGGGCAGTGGGAGTTTCTAAGGGGCAATAAATATAAAGGGCTTGGTGAGAGTGGTTGCTCAGCAGCAAGGGTAGCCTCTGACGGATTAATTAAATTAATTACTTATTATAAACATTTGATCCTCTGTGCCTCATAATTGATTACAATGATCACGTAATCACCTCAGATCTTGCTAACCTACCCTGCTCTTAGACTTTGCTCAAAGCACGTTATAAGACCATAAAACCATAAAACATAGCAGAATTCGGCCATCTAGCCCATCGAGTCTGGTCCACCATTCAATTATGGCTGATTCTCTTTTTGCTCCTCCTCAACTCCAGTTTCCGGCTTTCCTCCCGTAACCTTTGGTGCTATATGCATTCAAGAACTTATCAATCTTCTGCTTAAATATACCCAACGACCTGGCCTCCACAGCTGCACGTGGCAACAAATTGCACAAATTCCCCACCCTCTGGCTAAAGAAATGTCTCTGCATCTCTATTTTGAATGGACATTCCTCTATCCGGAGGCTGTGTCCTCTTGTCCTCGACTCTCCCACCATTGGAAACATCTTTTTCACATCTACTCTGTCTAGGCCTTTCAGCATTCAAAAGGTTTCAATGATCCTTTTAAATTCCAATGAGCATAGACCCAGAGCCATCAAACATTCCTCATATGATAACCCTTTTATTCCCGGAATCATCCTTGTGAACCTCCTCTGGACCCTCTCCAATGCCAGCACATCTTTTCTTAGATGAGAAGCCCAAAACTGCTCACAATACAGTTGTTGAAGAGCAATACGATTCTTCAGTATCTGGCATATTGTGAGAAATCTAGACTGAAGAAATTATGTTATTTCTGGTCAGTATTGCTATTTACTAATTAGCTAGAGCAATTCCCATACTCTGATCACACAGTGACACAATTCCTGTGTATTTAGGTATATTGTTCAATGGGAGGAAGTTCAGAATCTGCTCTTTACCGTATTTGTCTAGCTCATGGCCCCAACCGAAATATCACTGCCCCACGTTATGTACCTTTAGGCTCAGTCAGGTTTTGACAGAACCATTATAATGTCATAACTTTCCCCTTTATTGAGGTTTGACTTAAACAAGAGGTGATTGATAATTGAAAAATTGCAACAGGACTTACTTTTGACCACTAAACTGGTGGAAACACTTAAAGCCAAGAGTGTCGACTTTGAGAATCGGTCCAGAAGACAGAACCGACGTATACTTGGTCTTCCAGAAGGTATCGAACAAGGCGACCCCATGAAGTACTTTGCTCAACTTTTAAAGGATGCGTTCCCGTCTGTTTTTCCAGATAGCCCGCCATTACTTGATCGCGCTCATAGAATTATGCGGCGATCACTGAGTGCTTCAGCTAAACCCTCGGTTGTAATTGTCCGGTTTCATTACGTACATGTTAAAGAGCAACTTATTCGTGTGGCTCGGCGTGCAGGAATGGTTAAATTTCAAGATTACAATTTCCGTTTAGTAGAAGATTTTAGTCCTGAAGTAATGAAGGCAAGGCTTCTTTTTAAACCGCTGATGTCTGAATGTTATAAGAAAAATTTAAAACCAGCGCTCTTATACCCTGCGAAGCTCAGAATCTCCCCGCCGAACGCTCCTCGCCGGATTTTTCTTTCTACGTTTGAAGCGAGAAGTTTTCTGAACAAGAACTTCCCTACTGCTATGGTCTCTCATGCCGAATGAATGAGTGATTTTGATCGTGTAAGATGGTTTTTGATCCTCCAAACCAGATTTTGTTTCTGGTTGTTGGTGTAGGTTTACTCTATACTTTATACTCAAGTTAAAGTGTTCTTTCGACATATTAATCGTTTTGTTTTATGCACTTTAACCATTATACTGTATCGCTGGCTATTTTCTGTTCCTTCGAAGGTGTATTTTTAACCCTTCGAAGGTGAATACGTTTTTACTAAGATGGTGGCTTTTTGAAAAAACATTTTTGGTGTTTTTTTTTAAGACGCCGCTATTTTTTTCTCTTGTCTTCTTCCTACAATGCATCACTTATCATAGTTTAAATATTTTTTGGTTTGTCTGGGTTTTAACCCGATTTATAAGTTTTTAGTGATTATATTTTCTTCGTTTTTTTTCTACTACCAATTATATTAAGAAGTTAGGTTTTAGTATAGTGATTATAATTTTTAAAGTTTGGGTGGATTTTTTTAATATACTTTATATACAGAGTGGTCTTCCGCTGATATGGGGGTAGTGTTAGTTTCATTCTTTCTTTTTCCCAGCTTTTTTTTGGCTCTGGTTTTTTTTCACTTTCTTGAGTGGGAGGTGGGTGGTCTTTTTTCTAATTCTATATTTCTTTTACCAGTTTTTTGTAGTTTTTTCATTTGGGCTTGTTTTGAACTACAAATATGTCCGTGATGTCGTCACTTCCGGGTCCGCTTTTTATTTTTGTTCCTCTTCCGGGTGCATGAGTTTATAATTTGGTTAACCCTTTTTATACCAAAGGGTTGATTTTAGAAATATGGCTCAGACCATTAATTTTGTTTCTTGGAATACTAATGGTTTAAACCATCCGATTAAACGTAAGAAGATTTTCAAAGTATTCCAAAGACTTAATGCTCATATCATTTTTGTACAAGAAACTCATGTGAGGAAGGAGGAGATCTATCGCTTTTTTAGATTTTGGCGGGGTCAACAGTATCATTCGAATTCGAATGCCAAAGTAAAGGGAGTTTCAGTTTTTATTGACTCCTCTATTGTACTTGTCCAACATGATATCTTTTCGGATCCGAATGGTAGATTTTTGTTAATTACGGGCTTACTTTTTAATAAAAAGTTTGCTATGGTTAATGTTTATGCTCCAAATGTGGATTGTCCTGATTTTTTTAAGTCCTTATTTACTTCTTTACATAATCTAAATGAATATAAGTTAATAATGGGTGGTGATTTTAATTGTTGTTTAAATCCTTTGATGGACAAATCTATATCTACTCAGACTGTACCCAATAAGTCGGCCACTTATATCAACTCTTTCTTGACTGATAATGGAATTTTTGATATTTGGAGATTTCGGCATCCTAAGGACAAAGAGTTTACTTTTTTCTCACATGTTTATCATTCTTATTCAAGAATTGATCATTTTTGTATTGACTCTTGTTTGATTCCTTCGGTAAATGGTTGTTATTATGATATTATAGCTATTTCTGACCATGCTACATTAAAACTTTCTATTAAATTTACGGACACAGTTCCTAATGCTAGACAATGGCGATTTGATTCTACCTTATTGCAAGATCCGGACTTTATTAAATTTATGAATGAACAGATCGATTTCTTCTTCTCAACCAACTCCACGGAAGATATTTCTTACGGAACACTTTGGGACACTTTTAAAGCATATATACGTGGACAGATTATTTCGTACTCTGTTGGTCTGAGAAAACGCATAAAGAAGGAAGCTCTTTTATTGGTTGATAAAATTAAAGAGATTGACAAGAAATATTTGATTACTCCTAGTAAGGAGCTTTACAAACAAAGGGTTGAGATTTATGCCGGTTAGAAGAATGGGCTGAACGTTGGCAGATGGAGTTTAATGCTGAGAAGTGTGAGGTTCTACATTTTGGCAGGAATAATCCAAATAGAACATACAGGGTAAATGGTAGGGCATTGAGGAATGCAGTGGAACAGAGAGATCTAGGAATAACAGTGCATAGTTCCCTGAAGGTGGAGTCTCATGTAGATAGGGTGGTGAAGAAGGCTTTTGGAACGCTGGCCTTTATAAATCAGAGCATTGAGTACAGAAGTTGGGATGTAATGTTAAAATTGTACAAGGCATTGGTAAGGCCAAATTTGGAATATTGTGTACAGTTCTGGTCACCGAATTATAGGAAAGATATCAATAAATTAGAGAGAGTGCAGAGACGATTTACTAGGATGTTACCTGGGTTTCAGCACTTAAGTTACAGAGAAAGGTTGAACAAGTTAGGTCTCTATTCATTGGAGCGTAGAAGGTTGAGGGGGGATTTGATCGAGGTATTTAAAATGTTGAGAGGGATAGATAGAGTTGACGTGAATAGGCTGTTTCCATTGAGAGTAGGGGAGATTCAAACGAGAGGACATGATTTGAGAGTTAGGGGGCAAAAGTTTAAGGGAAACACGAGGGGGTATTTCTTTACTCAGAGAGTGATAGCTGTGTGGAATGAGCTTCCTGTAGAAGTAGTAGAGGCCAGTTCAGTTGTGTCATTTAAGGTAAAATTGGATAGGTATATGGATAGGAAAGGAGTGGAGGGTTATGGGCTGAGTGCGGGTAGGTGGGACTAGGTGAGATTAAGAGTTCGGCACGGACTAGGAGGGCCGGAATGGCCTGTTTCCGTGCTGTGATTGTTATATGGTTATTACTTACTTCTTCAATTGAAAATCAACTGATGAAGTCCAGATCTGATTTTTATATACATAGTGATAAATCGGGTAAACTGCTAGCGAGTCAATTGAAGAATGCTTTGGTTAAACGTCAAATTACTAAGATCCATCAGCAAAATGGGGATTTGACAATTAACCATGATGAGATAAATAAATCATTTCAAGATTTTTATACTTTCCTGTATCATTCTGAATTTCCTCAGGATTGTAGTACCATGTGTGATTTTCTTGGGAAATTGAATTTCCCAAGATTATCACCAGATGATCGTTCAATATTGGAAACTCCTATGACTGATGCAGAAATCAAAGGGGTTACTTCCTCCATGAATTCAGGGAAAGCACCTGGTCCGGATGGGTATACAGCAGAATTTTTTAAATGTTTTTCCACTACTCTCTCTCATTGGTTATACAGGGTTTTTGAAGAAGCAATTTGCCACAATCTTTTTATAGAGCTTCTATTTCTTTAATATTGAAGAAACATAAAGACCCTACTGATTGTGCATCCTATAGACCAATATCCTTACTGAATGTAGATTCCAAGATTTTTTCCAAGTTACTTGCATCCAGGTTGGAGAAGGTATTACCCCAAATTATTTCGGAGGATCAAACCAGTTTTATTAAGAATCGTTATTCTTTTTTTAATGTTAGGAGGTTATTGAATATTGTGTATACTCCTTCACATAATATTTCAGAATGTGTTATTTCATTAGATGCAGAGAAAGCATTTGATAGAATTGAATGGCCATACTTATTTAATGTGTTGGAGAAGTTTAATTTTAGTTCGACATTCATTTCCTGGATTAAACTGATTTATCATACCCCAGTAGCCTCGGTGTTTACTAATAATCAAAGATCTCCCTTTTTTCGTTTATTTCGGGGCACTAGACAAGGCTATCCTCTTAGTCCACTATTATTTGATATTACTTTAGAACCCTTGGCAATTGCTATCAGAGAATCACAGGATATTCTTGGTATTAATCGTGGGACAGATATTCATAAGTTATCTTTGTATGCAGATGATTTATTATTATTTATTTCCAATCCTGAGAAATCCATTCCTGTAGTTTTATCATTGCTGGCTCAATTTAGTGATTTTTCTGGGTATAAGTTAAATCTTAATAAGAGTGAATTGTTTCCTTTAAATAGACAGGTCCCAATTTATGGAAAATTACCTTTTAAATTAGTTAATGACTCTTTTATTTACTTAGGGATTAAAATCACAAAAAACCATAAAGACTTATTTAAGGTTAATTTTGTACCCTTAATTGATCAGATTAAATGCTTATTTACTAAGTGGTCACCATTATCTTTATCTCTGATAGGTCGGATTAACACTATTAAGATGGTTATTTTACCTAAGTTCTTGTATATTTTTCAAGCGGTACCAATTTTTATTCCGAAATCTTTTTTTACTAATGTTGATTCAAAAATGTCCTCATAAATTTGGCAGAATAAAAATCCTAGGTTAGGTAAAATATACTTACAGAAGGCAAAGAAGGAAGGTGGATTAGCATTGCCTAATTTTAGATTTTATTATTGGGCAGTTAATATCAGATATTTGATATGTTGGTTGAAAGATTGGGATGGATCTTTTAGCCCTCATTGGGTGAGCCTGGAAATTAAATCGGTACCAGGTTTTGCACTGGGTTCTATTTTGGGGACTTCTCTCCCTTTTGCTCTTTCTAAATTGCCGAAACGAATTGACAACCCGATTGTTAAACATACTTTACGTATATGGTTTCAATTTCGGAAATTTTTTGGGTTGACTCAGTTTGTTTTAAATATTCCTATTGTATCCAATTGTTTTTTCCACCCTTCAATTATAGACCAAGCTTATTTGGCTTGGAAGACTAAAGGATTACTACGATTTTCTGATTTATTTTTGGATAATTGCTTTATGTCTTTTGAGCAATTATCTAATAAATATAATTTGCCTAGATTTCATTTTTTTAGATATTTACAGATTAGGAATTTTTTAAATACTGTACTTCCTACTTTTCCAAACTTTGTGTCTTCAGGCATTTTGGAGAATTTGTTTGAATTAAACCCCTTTCAGAAAGGGCTTATATCAAAACTTTATAATATAATTATGAAGATACGTTCAGAGCCCCTTTATAAGACAAAAAATGATTGGGAAAGAGAGCTCAACCTTATTATTCTTATTGAGAATTGGGATAAAATTCTTCAATTAGTTAACACATCATCTATATGTGCTAAACATTCATTAATACAGTTTAAGGTTGTACACAGGGCTCATGTCCTTGGGCACATGTCCAAGGATAAATTGGCTCATTTTTATTCCTATATAAATCCTATTTGTGATAGATGTCAATCTGAAATAGTGTCTTTAACTCACATGTTCTGGTCGTGTCTGCTTTTGAAAAAATATTGGAAAGATATTTTTGATATTATCTCTGCGGTATTGAACATTGATTTACAACCCCATCCTATTACCGCAATGTTTGGTTTACCAATGATGGACTCACTTCATTTATCTTCTTCCGCTTGTCAAATGATTGCACTTCTTACACTAATGGCTAGAAGATCTATTTTGTTGAATTGGAAGGAAATTAATCCTCCTACTGTATTTCATTGGTTTTCTCAAACTATGTTATGTTTAAATTTAGAAAAAATTAGAAGTGGTGTATTTGACACTTCTACTAAATTTGAAAAGATATGGAGACCATTTATTCAATATTTTAATATGATGTAATAGGACCCTGTTCCAGGCCTATTTGATTTTCCAGTTTTGATTTCATATATGTCAAGAGGATCGGAGTTGACAACACTGATGATTTTGTATTTTTGTGAGATATTATAAACAGCCCTTTTTTTTCTCTTTTTTCTTTTTTTTCTTTTTTGTTTTTTTCTTCTATTAGTTATTAGATTTTTAGATTAATTTTTTTTGCATAATGATTTTTTTTCTTTTTTCCTTTTTCTTACTTCTTTTTATTTTATATTATGATACACCTAGGTTTGCCTTGTCTGTTTGTATATTGTATCATTTACGATGTGGGAATACTCATTTATATTGTAATCATTGTTCTTGTAATCTTTTATAGTTAGTTGAAATATGTACATTTGTAATCCCATTATCTATGTACCAATTTTATTTTGTTGTTATTAATAATGATAATAAAAAGATGGAAAAAGAAAGATAATAAACTTGCTCCATCAGGTCAAAACGCCATTTTCTTAAAAATAATGGACACCAAGGTCTTCAGAGATGAAGCAAATAATTGGGTCGCCCCACTACCTTTCAGAGAACCACGCCAGTGCTTGCCAAACAACAAAGAGCAGGCAGTCAAGCGGTTCACGTCCTTGCAAAAAACCCTGAAAAGGAAACCGGAGATGCAGCAACAATACGTAGCATTTATGGAGAAGATCTTCGCTAATGGACATGCTGAAGTAGCACTGCCACTGAGGGAAGGCGGGGAGTGCTGGTACCTCCCAACATTTGGGGTTTACCACCCACAAAAGCCCAATCAGATCAGGGTGGTCTTTGACTCCAGTGCTCAGTGCGCTAGTATCTCCCTTAATGACGTGCTCCTTACAGGCCCCGACCTTAACAATACCCTTCTCGGGGTCCCGCTGCGCTTCCGGAAGGAGAAGGTCGCAATCTTACTGGACATCCAGCAGATGTTCCATAGCTTCTTAGTACAGGAGGACCATTGCAATTTCCTCCGTTTCTTATGGCACAAATGTAACTTCCTTCGCACTGCGAACGAATTGGCCCAGGCAAAGGACGTCATCTTTAAAGCAACTTAAAGAGCGGCTTTTGCAGGGGAGTTTTCAGCTCTCCAAGTTAATAAACCAATACCAAAGGACAGCCCTTTGAGGAAATTCAGCCCGATCCTGAAGAACAATATCATCTGCATTGGAGGCCGGTTAATACACTCCCAACTTCCAGCTGCAGAAAAGAGTCCAGTAATCCTGCCCAAAGACAGCCATGTGTCCTTACTGCTCACTCGCCATCACCCTGAACAGGTAAGGCATCAGGGCCGTCACCTGACGGAAGGAGCAATAAGGGCAGCGGGACTGTGGATCTTGGGAGGTAAAACACTGATCAATTCAGTAATTCATAAATGTGTAACCTGCAGGAAACTGCGAGGCAAGTTGGAAGTTCAACGTATGGTGGACCTCCCACCAGAACGCCTCGAAGCCTGCCCTCCTTTTACATATGTGGGGCTCGACGTATTTGGTCCCTGGACTATCATTACGAGACGCACCAGAGGAGGACAAGCAGAGAGCAAGCGGTGGGCCATCATGTTTAGCTGCATGAGTTCAAGAGCGGTACACATTGAGGTCATCGAATCTTTGGATACATGCAGCTGCATTAACGCTCTCAGGCGCTTCTTTGCGCTAAGAGGCCCTGCAAAACAGTTAAGGTCTGATCGTGGCACAAACTTTGTTGGAGCATCAAAGGAGCTGGGGATGGACAAAACGGTGCAAAAGTACCTCAGTCAGCAGGTATGCAACTGGGAGTTCAACACACCACACGCCTCTCACATGGGAGGCGCATGGGAGCGGATGATTGGTATCGCCAGAAGAATTCTTGATTCAATGTTTCTGCAGCAACGCACCCAATTGACCCACGAGGTACTGTGCACACTAATGGCAGAGGTCACAGCCATTATAAATGCACAACCACTCCTACCTGTGTCTTCTGACCCGGAAAACCCCTTCATACTCTCGCCATCAATGTTCCTTACGCAGAAGGCAGGAGCCCCCCCTCCACCAGGGGACTTCTCTGATAAGGATTTGTACACAAAGCAATGGAGACAGGTCCAGGCTCTGGCAAATCGTTCTGGTCTCGTTGGAGACAGGAATATCTACCTTTGTTGCAACACAGACAAAAGTGGACAGAACCCTGCAGGAATCTTCAAGTTGGAGATTTAGTCCTGCTCAGGGACAAGCAAATCGCCCGCAACAGCTGGCCAATGGCCAGATTCACTGCCACATTCCCTAGTAGGGATGGACATGTCAGGAAGGTTGAGTTGAAAACTACCGACCAAGGTGATGTGAAAATTTACCAAAGGCCAGTTACAGAAGTCATTCTACTTCTACCTAAGGACTGATTTAGAGACTGAAGTTTTGTATTATGTTCACAGTGACCCTACGAAGGTCAAGTGGAGAGTGTGTTGCCTTTATGGCATTTGTTTAGTTTATAATATTTTCGCTTTAGTAATTCGTTTGTTATCATTTTCTAGTTAAAGTTAGGATTGTTTAAAGTAAATTCATTGTCTGTGCTATATCGCGGCATGCGATGACGTCACACCCGGTTTCGCCGCGTCTTGTAGGAAAATACCGGTTTGGAGAAACGGGAAGGAGGGGGCTCACATGTGCAGGATCAGCACAAGAAAAGTTTTCTTTCTACGCACTAGAAACATTAGTGAAGCAACGCCGTAAGTTCATGAGATAATCGATATGTTGAATTAAAAATGTTAACATTGATTCTGTTAAAAGTAATGACGGTTGATAAGGTTTATGTTTTTGTTATTTAAAGAGTTGCGGATAGTTTGTGTTGAAGTGTATTTAAAGCAGTCAATGGCATAGGTAGATTCTGACTGTATGCTGCACTTTAATGTAATATAGTTGTTGTAGTTTTACGATGTAAATGTGATATCAAGAAGGAAACAAATACTGTACATATTTTGTATTGTTTTATCAACAGTTTTGTGGAGGAGTGAACAGTAAATGGTTAATCTTACTGCGATCCTGTCTTCATTGACTACGGTTTACCTCAGTGTTTAGTTCAGAGTTCTCTTACACCTGAGCGAGAACACTACACCGGGCTTGGCTCCATAACGACTATTGATGCACAACAAGAGAGAAAAGAATTTGAATGTTCTGGGTCGATGGATAAAATAGAGGCATGTGACTTCTTTGTATTGATCATGTGACTTTAAAATGGGCATTAAACTGCCTCTTGAACATGAAGCTACTGAATATACTGACTACTGAACACACCAAAACTACTGAAAGCACCAAAACTGAAGCAGTTGCAAGATCCAGGATGCCTAATGAGTTGCACATTTTGAAAAACTATATCAAGATCTCAATGTTCTGTTTGATTTTAATTATAACATGATTCCAATGACATGAGCTAAACTCAATTTACAGGAAAAATACTCTCAGCTTTTGCGCATTTTGGCAACAGATCACCTGTCAATACAGATCAGAGGCTTCTGCTGCAATGAAAAGGAAGTTTATGTGAAACTTCATGAACAGAATTTTTCACAAAGTCCAGAATATCAAAGAAGCCAACAGTTCGGGCAGCAGCTGGTGAGAGAGAAAGGTCAATAACCTTTCATCACAACTTGCAAATGTGAGAAACAATTGCAGAGAAAGGTGACGGGTGAAGGGAGCAGAGGAATGTATGTGGTGGGCACGTTGAAACTGATGATGGTGAGGAGGTGGGGCAAAGTAGTATTGTTAATTACAACTAATCTTTTCAGAGAGGATATCAATAGGAAATGAATAAGAGGTGAGAGAACAGAAAGATAAAGTTGGAGGGCTGAGATGCAGAACAATACAGGTGCAAGAAATGTGAAATAAAAATGGAAGGTGGAAATGCCGAGCTCTACAGCAAACTCGTTGGGTTCCAAACTCACTTCCACCATTTGATCAGCTGCTCATCATAAGCACTTTCTTCTTATTCTTTGTTTGCCTGGTGCTCAGTCAGGGTTTAAACAGGTTTTACAGGCATCATTTTCTCAAATTGCAAATCACTCGCAGGGCGAGCAGAACATCTGCTATCCGTCACTGGGTGGAAGACACTTCAGACCTAGCAATTAATACAATTTGAAAGATGGTTAGTACTCTTTCTTTATCTCAGCTGCCACTACAGTCCTTTCTTTCTCAACTACATTCCCTGACAGCTACAAACAACAGGTTGCTCTTTTGGTCTCTGACGGTATGTTCTCTTCCTTCAGCTGTCTTCGAATTTCCCCACATTTATAAAACATCTTTGGTTTGTTGCCTGCTCTATCTTACGTCTTCTTAATTTTCTCTGGATTTTCTATGAACTTTCTATATTGACTGGAAAAGAAGAGAGTAAATTGATATACAGGTTTAGAACAAAACACTCAGATCCACACATACTTGGCTGAATGACATCATTCTGTGGAATCAGAATGCCTGGATGCAACTGGTTACTCTTTGGATCTTGTCTTGAGACTTGTTGTGGTAGCGAACCCTGAGATGCCCATTTAAAGCTCAGCAAACGTGGTGAAACAGCTGAATAAGGGGAGTAAAAAAAAGGCGTTTACTGTGCTTATCTTCTCACAGATGAAGAGCATGGTAGCGCTGCACTCTAAGACACCTGTTCACATGTCTTCAGACTGGGAGAGCGTGTGGCAAAGAAGGGACTGGGCTGTGATTACCAACTCAATTGACACAGCGTTGTATCCAAATCTTATTAGCCTACGATACCAACTGATTGACAATAAAGTTGTGTAAAATTATCTCAAATTTTTGAGTTGTGACTTGAGAATTTTATGAAGGTGAAGTTCTACATCCCATGCTCTGAAAACTGAGGGGTCATCTGTAATTAGAAGATCTTCATTTTTTCTTAATTTTTACTTTTGGATTCTTAGTTAGCTTCAACTTCAATTAAATTTATTTCAAGTTACCCAGCATACACTGTTCCTTCTTCTCCAGGCCACCGGTTGCTTATTTAAGTAAGTTTGTAAAATTGTAACACCAAACCTTTGATCTATACCCGCGAACATTTCACAGTGGTCTAGTGGTTTATCGTTTTGTGGCAGGGTGCAGATAGGTCTCTACCAAAGGAGGTGTAAGATACTCCTTCCCTCCGCTAACCTGCATGTCACCCTTGGGCAAGGTGGTGCACCTACTTAGCCCCTCAGCTCCACTGAACAGGATCATGTAAAGCCACGGGAGTGGGTGGTGGATAATTGTATGTGTAGCTGGTTATGTGACTACTGACACCAGCAGACAGTCTCTGAAAAGTATAGATAATGGCTGGGGTCACCATTGAGTAAAGACACTGCCCAGAACAGAATGGCAAGCTACATCTGTAGAAAAATCTGCCAAGAACAATCATGGTTTTAGACATACGGCATGGCACGTAATGATTGGTGATGGATCTGTTTGGAGCTTGGCCATTTTTTTGTGATTTAGTTCATTTTTATTGCAGGATTTTTCTGTAATATTTCCTAGTGTAGCAACACTCTTCATTCTATCACTATTTATAAATGAAAAAGAATAAGTGCATCACAATTATTTTCTGTTCATTATTTACTTCCCTACTCCTTAAATATTCCTTTACATTTTTTTAGACCCTGAGCATGCACCTGAGGTGCTTGTTTTCAGATAATAGGCTCTCAGAGGTTCTGCAAGCAACATGATTAATTTAGGAGGTTGTGAAGATCTGTCTACTCCTACTTCAAAACATAAATATCTCCTTTGTTCAGGCTTTTATTTGTTAACTAATAGCCCTGAAGACTTTCATTTTGAAATTCAGTTGGACCACAACAGGCAGGCAGCCATTTTTGTTTTTAGTAGAGGTTTTCAGTCAGACTGAAGTACATGCAAACAATCCTGTGCCATCTTTCTTTTGTTTGTGCCATTGAAACCATCGTCTGTGATGGTTGCTTTAGTTCATAAAGGAGAACACTATCTGAGCAATATTTTGTGTTACTTTTATGTAAAGGTTTATTACTGATTATCAGTACAGTCTTTGTCCAGCCTTGAACATTTAAGGAATGCTTACATGATATTAATCATCCGGCATATCTTAAAACATTGATTGCTCATACTGTGTATAATTTTCACAGTATTTAATATACATGTATATACTACTGTAATTCAGTTTTTTCTCTATATTTACTAATCATGTATTTCAATGAACTGCTGCCATAAAGTTAACAAATTTCATGACGTATGCCGGTGATATTCTGAAAATATTACATGTAAGTCTAGCTTCATATTCCTAATTTCTCATGAATGTGTGACTTAATGCAGTTTGCTGCATTAAGTACTTATGGTATTTTTCTGTTCCTCTGTTTTACTCATAGAAAGTCATAGAATCATAGAATTTAAACATAGAAAGTTGCCACAAAAACAGTCCCTTACGCTCATCCAGTCCAGGCTAAACCATTTAAACTGCCTTCTCCCACTGGCTGATCCCGGATCCCACTCGCTGATCCCAGATCCCACTCAACCCCATACACCTGCCTTCTCGCCATAGCCCTGACCAATCAGGAAACCATCAGCATCTGCTTTAAGTATACCCACAGTCTTGGCCTCCACAGCAGTCTATAGTGGAGCATTATACAGATTCACTACTCTCTGGATAAAATAAATCCCTCCTTCACTCTGTTCTAAAATATCTCCCTCAATTTTGAGGCTGTGTCCTCTATTTCTGGATACCCCCACCCACATCTTGTCCACCTTATCTCGTCCTTTCAGCATTCAGTGGGTTTCAATGAGATCCCCATGCATTCTTCTAAGTTCCAGTGAGTACAGGCTCAAAGTTGCCAAATGCTCCTCATGTTTACCCCTTCATTCTTGGAATCATTGTTGTGAACCTCCTCTGGACTCTCTCCAATGACAATACATCTGTTCTGAGATATGGGTCCCAAAACTGTTGACAATACTCCATGTGCAGCCTGACTAGTGTCTTATAAAGCCTCAGCATTATCTCCTTGCTTTTATATTCTACTCCCCTTGAACTAAATGCCAACATTGCATTTGACTTCTTTAACACACACTCAGCCTGTAAGCTAACCTTCAGGGAGTCTTGCACAAGGTCTCCTAAGTCCATTTTCACCACTGATGTTTGAATTTTCTTCCCATTTAGATAATTGTTACGAACCCCGTAACTGGGTTACTTACCAGCAAAGATAGAGACATCCATTGGAGTCTGATGATACTATTTTTAACAGTATTTATTAGTAAAAATACACAAAAATAATATCAATGCAAATATACAGATAATATACGTCGTCAATACTAAGCCTAAAAGTGCGGGTATAATGATAATCAATAAGAAATAAGCTCTATTGTTGTCTAGGGGATAATGAATTGTCCGATGGAAATATAAAGTTCGCTGCAGTTCACACAGGCTGCCATCGTTTGTTTATCGCTGTGTTGCAATTGTTGGAGAGAGAGAGAGAGAGATAGGAGAATGGGAACAGTTACCGCTACGGGTTTTTCCAACCTTCCTTTATGATTTTGATCCGTCAGGTGTCTCGTTGTCGTGGCCGTTCAAGTGTGACCTCTCCTTTAGCTAAACCGTTCTTCTGTGATGAGCCCGCCACCCAGGCAAGGGAGGATGCACACGAGCTCCCACCGGCTTTTGCTATAAAACGCTGTCACTGGATTTCTAGCGTTTCTCCTGGTGCATCTAAAGGGGTTGTTCCCCAGACCCTCTTTTATCCTTACTCACGGGGTCTCAGATGTCAGTCAGGTTGGGATGATGCAATCCCTCAACCAGACCACTCTGGTTGTCCCCTGAGGGGTTTCAATGAATAGTACAGTACTCAATACACAAGTCCTTCTCCAAGAGACAATAGCAGTAATCAGTGGTTCCGTTCCGCTTATGTCAGGAGACATTCCACCTGGTTGTGTATTCTGCGTCTCTCTCTCTCATTTCCTGACATGCTGTGTATCTCTCTCATTTCCTGGGTCTCATACCCGAAATACTAGCGATCTTGCGATTCTCAAAAAGGAGGGGGCGACTTTGCACCCTTCGGCCCCTCAGAGTTGCTCCACATTCATAACATAATAGTCTTCACTAGGGAGTGGAGCGTAGGAGATGACAGCGTCTAACAGCGACTCCTTTGCCTGCATCTTCGGAAACAGCTCTATTTCCATCTTCAATATCTCCATTTTTTCCTTTCAGAGTTCCTTTGAAGACCCTGACCTGGAGTTACACGCTGACTTTGGTTCTTTGCGGGAATGGAACCTACTCTCGGGGTCTCACGACTGGCTACTATTCAATATACCAAGGATACAGCCTTTTCCAGTTCCCTTTGCAATCTCAACTCCATATCTTGGCTACCATTTGGAAGCCAATATTCTATATGATTCCCATACCTTTGTAGTTCCTTAACTCCACAAAGCTTCAACATTCTCTGACCCCATTTCACCTCTTTCTAAAGATGTAATTCCATCTCTTACCAACAGAGCCACACCACCACCTATGCCTTCCTGCCCGTCCTTTTGATACAAAGTATATCCTTTGATGCTAAGCTCCCAACTATGGCCTTTCAGCCATGACTCATTTATGCCCACAATGTCACACTGACCAATCTCTAATTGTGCCATGAGTTTGTCCATCTTAATCAAAATACTATGCGCATTTAAATACAGCACCTTCAGTCCTGCATTCTTTGTGCTTATGAATTTTACTTTTGTGTTACAATTTAACTCCTTGATCTGACTGCATTTATCCCAATTATGGGCTTGTCCTTCCTTACATTCATGTTACACCCATCATCTACTTGTAAACCTATTGGCTCATCCTCAGCTCTATTATATTGGTTACCATCCCCTGCCATATTAGTTTAAACCACTCCCAACAGCTCTAGCAAATCTGCCCACAAGAATATTGGTCTTCCTTGGATTCAAGTACAACCTGTCCCTTTTGTACAGGTTCCACCTACCCCCGAGGAGGTCCCAATTATCCAGAAATCTGAATTCCTGCTCACTGCTTGAATTCTTCAGCCACACATTTATCTGGCACCTCATTCTATTCCTATCCTCACTGTCACCTGGCATAGGCAGCAAGCCCGAGGCTAATACTCTTAAGGTCCTGCTTCTCAGCTTCCTTCCCAACTCCCTGTATTCTTTTTTCTGGACCTCCTGCCATTTTCCACCTATGTCATTTGTACCAATATGTACCACAATTTCTGGCTGCTCACCCTCCCTTTTCAGGATGTTGTGGATGTGTTCAGAAATATCACGGACCCTGGCACCTGGGAGGCAAACTACCATCTGTGTTTCCTTTTCACGTCCACAGAGTCTGTCCCCCAAACTATAGAGTCTCCTATTACTGCTGCCATTCTCTTCAGTTCCCTAACAACGGGGCCAGACTGGGTGCCAGAGGCACGACCGCTGTTTCTTCTCCCAGGTAGGTTGTACCCCCGCAACAGTATTCAAAATGGAGTACTTATTGTTGATTGGGAAGGCCATAAAGGTGCCCTCCATTATCTGATGTTCTCCCTTCCCTCTTCTGCCAGTCACCCATTTATCTGTCTCCTGTAGCCTTGGGGTGACTACCTCCCCGTAGCTCCTATCTTCTTCATTCTAGGGAATAAATTTCTAACCTATTCAATCTTTGCTTATAACTCAGATACTCTAGTGTCGGCAACATCCTTGTAAATTTTCTCTGTACTCTCTCAACCTTAATTACATCTTTCCTGTAGGTAGGTGACCAAAACTGCACACGATACTTCAGATTTGACCTCACCAATGTCTTATACAACTTCAATATCACATCCCATCTCTTGTATTCAATAATTTGATTTATGAAGGCCAATATGCCTAAAGCTTTCTTTATGACCCTCTCCATGGACCTGTATTCCCAGATCCCCTTGTTCTACCGCAGCCCTCATTGCCCTACTACTCATTTTGTAAGACCTACACTGGGTGGTCCTCCCAAAGTGCAACACCTCGCACTTGTTTGTATTAAATTCCATATGCCATTTTTCAGCCCATTTTTCCAACTGCAAGCTTTGATACTCTTCACACACAAGGAGAGCATTACGGTGAAAATACTGCAACACAGCTGGCCAAACAGTGTACAAACAGTCAATGGCAGTGAATAACAAGCATTATGGACAAGTGATTCTCAAAGCACACAACACCACAGGAAATCAAAGAGTCTGACAACAGTTCACTGTGGTCATGCAGAATGCACGAGCCAGACTGAAGGCAGAAGCTGAATGAGAGTGTGCTACGTTTGCAGAGAGCAGGATCGCCACGAAAAGAGACAAAGCTCAGCTAGAGGCCATTTTGGAAGCCCTGTATTTTGAAAAAGATGCTGCAGCTGCTATTGATCAGGCTGAGATATTGGAGGCCACAGTGGAGCAAGAGGGTGAGGAGTTTTACTGTAAAAACAGCCACCCAGCAATAATACAGGGCACACATGACACGTGAGTGGTCAGGTCAGGAACCAAGCCAAACGTCTCAGCCAGCAGACAGAGTCAGCTTGTAGCACAGCACTCCATTCAATTTACCTCTTACTGTTCACCTAACCCTTTGGAAAACAACAGTAGCCAATGGTCACCCTCCAGTAAGTTGCTTACAGCAAAGTTCAGAAATACTTAGTCCTTCACATATGTCACACAACTCTAACTGACCTGTCCAACACCAAACAAGGACTTTGTCTACTGTTAAAACAGCGGAGACAATGGTAAGTAATGATTCACATTGATAGCCTCAGTACAAAGGTAGTTTACAAGAAGACTTCAGTCATCATGAATATGACCAATTATCTGGCACACAAAGAGCTTGTGAGCACCAGTCCTTCACATTTGTTGACCGTCTAGAAAGTAATACAGCATGGAAGTCAGCTTTTAACAATAGAATCAAAGACCTGCAGCTTACTGTTGGCAAAGAATCGGACTTGCTGTCAAAATAGCATTGCAAGGAGTCCTCAGACTATGTTAGGTACTTTAGAGCAGTTCATGCGGGAAACCAGCTACAGCTTTAACACTGACCTGGGAGAGGCTCAACAAATAGGAGGTAATACAAATCATCCTTTTCAAGAAGCTGCTCGACTATCCAAAATTTTAAATGAGGATAACTACAAGTTAAGAGAACTTGAGCATCTGTTAATTAAGCTTCTTCCAGCAAAGGAAGAAGGCTATCTACTTGATTTAGCTTATTTAGACACTGCCTGTGGCATTAGTTCTATTGTTGAAAAGCTGTCACATTCTTTGTAAGAGAGAGAGATTTCTCAAGGTTGAAAGTGTAAAGAGGAGAATAGTGTCACTAAATTCCCCCCTCCTGCACCTATTTGTTTGCAAAAAAAAGTCCCCAGCTTCGCTCTTCCCACCTACAGCTCATCTAAAGCACACAAGAATTACGACTCCAATGTCAGATCATAAGATCAATATCTCCCAACCTATAGCTCAGAATGAATCTGTACTTAAAGATGACCCAGCAAAACACTGGTACTTTCATATTAAACCTCACCCATTGCAAAAGTGCCTTGACTTTAGGTTAATAACCATTGATGAATGAAAGGCTTACCTGAAAGTGCTTCAGATACGTTCTTCATTGTTGTGTATTTAATATTTCAGTAATATTCAGTAATATTTGAGTAATATTGGAATTATATAGTTTGATTAAACTTTCTTTGCTTGTTTGCATAATTACAGGTTATATGTAAAAGTACGTGCAAGGTGTCTGTCTAGGCCACTGTGTAACTGATTACACCACCACATCAGATGTGCATGCATCACTAAATTAAAAACCAAGTACATACGTCTATCCCAGGCACCGTGTTTTTCTTTCCATTAGTGTGTTGTATTAAATATTGGATACATGTCTGAACAGTTTAAAATGGCAATTTAACTCTTCTGAACGCCTAGCCTGTGAGGTCTGTATGTCTGTTAGTGAGTAATGTTAGCAGTGCCTGTACAAAGTAAACACTGTCAGTCTGCTAACTCCTAATGCTTGCTGACAGCAGCTGGATCCTTTCTTAGTCTCACTACCGTAAACATGACGATGTTTGTTACTGACTAAACTTTGTTGGTTGCTTTGAGAGGTAGCTTCTTAGTGTCTGAAAAGTCAACTTGATGAATTCCTTTTTGGATTTGGTCTTATCATTTTCATGTAATATTAATTTTCTTTGTGAGTCTGAGGAATGTTGTGTCCAAAACTTTATTGGGCTGATGGATGAGGAGTGACCATTAAAGAGTCTCATTATTTTAAAAGTGCATTCTGAACACTGTGTTACTGAACACACATTGCTTGAATGAAAGAAACCACATTGAGTTAATAAAAACATCAAAGAGTTGGTCTGTTCCTGGGTCTCTGCCTTGTGAAGCCTGTAAATATATGGAATTGCCTTTCCTAGTTTCAATAGACAATAGACAGCAGGTGCAGGAGTAGGCCATTTGGCCCTTCTAGCCAGCACCGCCATTCACTGTGATCATGGCTGATCATACATAATCAGTACCCCGTTTCTGCCCTCTCCCCATATCCCTTGACCCCGCTATCTATAAGAGCTCTATCTAACTCTCTCTTAAATGCATCCAGAGACTTGGCCTCCACTGCCTTCTGGGGCAGAGCATTCCACATATCCACCACTCTCTGGGTGAAAAAGTTTTTCTGCATCTCTGTTCTAAATGGCCTACCCCTTATTCTTAAACTGTGGCCTCTAGTTCTGGACTCACCCATCAGCGGGAACATGCTTCCTGCCTCCAGTGTGTCCAATCCCTTAATAATCTTATATGTTTCAATCAGATCTCCTCTCATCCTTCTAAATTCCAGTGTATACAAGCCCAGTTGCTCCAATCTTTCAACATATGATAGTCCCGCCATTCCGGACTCCCTCAATAGCAAGAATGTCCTTCCTCAAATTTGGAGACCAAAACTGCACACAATACTCCAGGTGGGGTCTCACCAGGGCCCTGTACAACTGCAGAAGGACCTCTTTACTCCTATACTCAATTCCTCTTGTTATAAAAGCCAGCATGCCATTAGCTTTCTTCACTGCCCGCTGTACCTGCATGCTTGCTTTCATTGACTGATGTACAAGAACACCTAGATCTCGTTGTACTTCCCCTTTTCCTAACTTGACTCCATTTAGATAGTAATCTGCCTTCTTGTTCTTGCCACCAAAGTGGATAACCTCACATTTATCCACATTAAACTGCATCTGCCATACATTTGCCCACTCACCCAACCTGTCCAAGTCACCCTGCATTCTCATAACATCCTCCTAACGTTTCACAATGCCACCCAGCTTTGTGTCGTCAGCAAATTTGTTAATGTTACTTTTAATCCCTTCATCTAAATCATTAATGTATATTGTAAACAGCTGCGGTCCCAGCACCGAACCTTGCGGTACCCCACTGGTCACAGCCTGCCATTCCGAAAGGGACCCATTAATCGCCTCTCTTTGTTTCCTGTCAGCCAGCCAATTTTCAATCCACGTCAGTACTCTGCCTCCAATACCATGTGCCCTAATTTTGCCCACTAATCTCCTATGTGGGACTTTATCAAAAGCTTTCTGGAAGTCCAGGTACACCACATCCACTGGCTCTCCCTTGTCCATTTTCATAGTTTCATCCTCAAAAAACTCCAGAAGATTAGTCAAGCATGATTTTCCCTTCATAAATTAATGCTGACTCGAACTGATCCTTCTACTGCTATCCAAATGTGTTGTAATTTCCTCTTTTATAATTGACTCCAGCATTTTTCCCACCACTGACGTCAGGCTAACTGGTCTATAATTCCCTGTTTTCTCTCTCCCTCCTTTCTTGAAAAGTGGGACAACATTAGCCACCCTCCAATCAGCAGGAACTGTTCCAGAATCTATAGAACATTGGAAAATGATTACCAATGTGTCCACGATTTCTAGAGCCACCTCTTTAAGTACCCTGGGATGCAGACCAACAGGTCCCGGGGACTTATCAGCCTTCAGACTCAACAGTCTATCCAACACCGTTTCTTGCCTAATATAAATTTCCTTCAGTTCATCCTTTACCCTAGTTCCTTTGGCCACTATTACATCTGGGAGATTGTTTGTGTCTTCGCTAGTGAAGACAGATCCAAAGTACCTGTTCAACTCATCTGCCATTTCCTTGTTCCCCATAATAAATTCACCAGACGACTTTACCCAGACCGGAAATGATGATTGGTGCCTGGAACCCAGGGGTGGTTTCAGAAGTGAGTTGGAATTCAGAGTTCCTCTGACAACAGCAACAATCAATGATGATTAAGAACTGTGTACCCCGAAACCTTTGTGTCTTTATGTGTCTTTGTGCTTTCTATTTTATGATAATAAATTAGGCTTAAGTTACTTTATTGTCTAGTACACTTTTTACCACATCTCCGGGACTCTCAAATAATTTTGGTCTGATCATCCTAGCCCATTACAATTAGTTCTATGTTTTGGAGTTACAAAACGTAACTTGTGGCAACGGGGAAGTGAAGCTGAGGTGACCACCTAACCCGTTGAAGTGCAGCACACTTTTTCCTTCAGAAGGAGGTGAAAAGCGGTTGAGTTCAAAACAGAAGGCAGAAAACAGATGAAATTTATGGGTTCATAAACAGTGAGTACCAAGTGATGTGATAATAATAAATAAAAAAGTAGAAATAAATAGAAAAGTAGAAATGGCTGGCAACATTAGAAAGATAGATGCATTTAATTACACAAAAGATAACTGAGTGATGTATACTAAGGAAACTGAGCCATATTTTAAAGAAAGTGGATCAGCCGATGAGAAAGGAGTGCCAGTTCTGCTGAGTGCAATTTTTGGAAGAGCATACAGTTTGCTTGGAGCAAACCAACCAAAATGAGCTTGGCAAATATGAAACTAATGCAGGAACATTTAGAACTAAAACCACTGTTGATTACACACGCTTTAGGTTTCTTCAGAGGAATCTAAAGGAAGGGGAGTCCATATCAGTTTATGTGGCTGAACTCAAGAAATTGTCCGAGCATTGTGAGTTCAACAATGGGCTTAATGATGCACTGATAAATCGTTTAGTTTATGGAATCTTACCAGAAAGCAATAAAAAACAAAAGGCTCCAAACTGAAGAACAACTCACATTTAAAGGAACAGTTGAAATCCGGGTGAACTCCAGAACATTTGGGAAGTGAAGGGGTGATAGATAAGGCATATAGAGACATACCCAAGGTGCAGGGCACAGGATGACAAGGTACCGGGTGACAGTTAGGAAGAGGAAAGAGGTTAAGGAGCCAATGCAGAGTACCCCTGTGACCATCCTCCTCAACAACAGGTTTATCACTTTGGATACCGTTGGGGTGGGGGGGGGGTTGACCTAACAGAGAAAAGTCACAGTCAAAGATCTCTGCCCCCGAGTCTGCCTCTGTGACTCAGAAGGGAAGAGATAAGGCACATTGTAATGGTAGGGGATTCTGTGACCAGAAAGAAAGTTGTAGAAGGTATGTTGCTTCCTCGTTGCTAGGACAGGACAACTCAGATCGAGCCTTCAGTGGGAGGTGAATGGTGAGAGGTTGTGGTACCAATGACATAGGTAAGATGAGTGATGAGGTTCTGCGTAGGGAGTTCAGGGGGTTAGGTACTAAGTTAAAGAGCAGGACCTCCAAGGTTGTGATCTCAGGATTGTTATTCATGCCATGTACCAGTGAGGCCAGAACTAGGAAGGTTATACAGTTTGATATGTGGCTATGGAGTTGGTGCAGGAAGGAAGGCATAAGATCTTTTGATCAATGCAAGGTTGGACCAGTACAAAAGGGATGATTTGCACCTGAACTGGAGAGGGACTAATGCTGCTCAGTGGGGTTTAAACTAGAGTTGCAGGGGAATGGGAACCAGAGTGCCAGAACACTTAGTGGAGAGACTGTGGAGGCAGATGTTTGTAAGATCTCAAACAAAGTCAGGAATCAAAAGGTTGAGAATGGTGCGACTAGTGTCCTGAGCTGTGTATATTTCAATGCAAGAAGCATCGTAGGAAATGCAGATAATAGCGCTGAAGATGAGGTAGCTGGTTTACAAACAGAGGCAATGTGTAGTGAGGAGAGGCTGTTGATAGAGCAAAATTGCAGTCAACGTAAAAGGTGGACAAAAATCGAAAAAGGGTGAATATGGGACTGAAGGTGTTGTATCTGCATGCATGCAGTATATGGAATAAGGTGGATGAACTTGTAGCACAGTTTCAGTTTGGCAGGCATGATGTTGTTGTCATCACTGAATCATGGCTCAAAGATCATAGCTGGGAGTTTAATGTCCAAGGATACACATCGTATCAAAAGGAAAGGCAGGAAGGCAGAGGGGGTGGTGTTGCTCTGTTGGTAGAAATTGAAATCAAATCATTAGAAAGAGGTGACATAGGGTCAGAAGGTGTTGAATCATTGTGGATAGAACTAAGGAACTGCAAGGGTAAAAAGACCCAGATGAGAGTTGTATACAGACCACCAAACAGTAGTAAGGATGTGGTCTACAAATTACAATGGGAGATAGAAAATGCATGCCGGAAGGACAATGTTACAATAGTCATGGGGGATTTCACTATGCAGGCAGATTGGGAAAATTGGATTGGTGCTGGATTCCAGGAGAGAGAATATCTAGATGCCAAAATCTGCAGATGCAGGAATTCCAAGGGAGTTCCACCAAATTCTGGAGGAACTCAACAGGCCTTGATAGAGCGGATGTGGAGAGGATGTTTCCTATGGTGGGAGAGTATAGACAACACACTCTGAATAGAGTGTTGTACTTTTAAAATAGAGATGAGAAGGAATTTCCTAAACCAGTGAGTGGTGAATCTATGGAATTATTTGCTACAGGCAGCTTTAGACCCAAATCTTTGTGTATATTTAAGGCAGAGTTTGATATATTCTTGATTGGTCAGGGCATTAAGAGATACGGGGTGAAGGCAGGAGATTGGGGCTGAGAGGAAAATTGCATCAGCCATGATGAAATGGCAGAGTAACTCGATGGGCCAGATGGCCTAATTCTGGTCCTGGTCTTATGACTTTTGAGATCATGAGGAATACCGAAAAGTGAATAGCTAAAATTTTGCCCCCAGAATAGAGGAGTCCAAAACCACACATAAGTTTAAAACGAAGAGGGGAAAGATTTAAAAGGGACAAATTCTTCACACAAAAGATGGTTAGTATATGGAATGAGCAGCTAGAAGTAATAATAAAGCTGGGTACAAAACTATTATTTTCCATCATGTAGAGGACTATGTGGATATGAACGATTTTGAATGATATGGGCCAAGAAAGGAGTGTTCATCATGAACGAATAGGGATACAATACCACACCCACTTGCACATAGATGTGCCCCATAGTCGAAGATGAGATCATTCCTACCAGGAAGTTAGAGGATTACAAAGCTTATAAAAGCCAACAGAAGCTTACAATTAAAGCAATAAGGAGAGGTAAGATGAAATATGAAGGCTGACTATAATCGAGTGATTGAGATACTACATGATGCCATCTCCAAACATCTGGACAGCAAAGATACATGCATCAAGATGCTCTTTATCAACTACAGCTCAGCATTCAACACCATCATCCCCTCAAAACTAATCAATAAACTTTAAAACCTTGGCCTTAATGCCATTGCATCATTGATTTCCTTACTTGCAGACCCTAGCCCATTTTAGATTGGCAACAACATATCCTTCACAATCTCCATCAGCACAGATGCACCACAAGTCTACATGCTTGCCCTCTGCTCTATTCACTGTACATTTATGACTTTATGGCTAAGCACAGCTCCAATTCCATATTCAAGTTTGCTGACAACATTACTGTCGTAGGCTGAATCAAACATGGCAATGAATCAACATATAGGAGGGAGTTTGTAAATCTGGCTGAGTGGTGCCACAACAACCTTTCAAGTCAGCAAGACCAAAGTGCTGATTTTCACTTCAGGAGAAGGAAACCAAAGGTCCATGAACCAGTCCTCAGAGGATCAAATGTGGAGAAGGTCAGCATCTTTAAATTCCTTGGTGTTATCATTTCAGAAAACCTGCCCTGGGTCCAACACGTTGGAGCAGTTATGAAGAAAGCACAGCAGTGCCTCTAATTCCTTCAGAGTTTTTGAAGATTCAGTATGACATCTAAAACTGACAAACTTCTCTGTGTGTGTGGTGGAGAGTATATTGACTGGCTGCATCACAGCCTGGTACGAAAACACTAATGCCTTTGAATGGAAAATCCTACAACAAGTAATGGATACAGCCCAGTTAACCTTGGGTAAATCCCTCCCACTATGAGCACATCTACATGAAGCATTGTCTCAGGAAAGCAGCATCCATCATCGGGCACCCCTACCACCCAGGTCATGCTCTATTCATGCTGGTGCCATCAGGAAGAAGGTACAGGAGCCTCAGGACTCTCACTACCAGATTCAGGAACATTTAGTGACCTTCAATCATCAGGCTCTTGAACCAGTGGGGATAATTGTACTCAACTTCACTTGCCCCTTCATTGAAATGTTGCTACAACCTGTGGACTCACTTTCAGAGTCTTCATTTAATGTTCTCAATATTTATTGCTTATTTATTTTTTATTATTTCTTTCTTTTTGTATTTGCACAGTTTGTTGTCCTTTGCACACTGGTTGAACACCCAAGTTTGTGTGGTCTGTCATTGTGCTTATTATTCTATTGTGGGTTTATTGCATATGCTCACAAGAAAATGAATCTCAGGGCTGTATATGTACTTTGATAATAAATTTACATTGAACTTTCATCTATCAAATAATATAAAAGTGGGGATACCAGAAGTTTGTTCAGATATATGAAGTGTAAAAGAGAGGCAAGAGAGTCAAGAGTGGATATCAGAGAGCTGGAAAATGATGCTGGAGAGGTAGTAATGAGGAATGAAGAAATGACAAACAAATTGAGTAAGTATTTTGCATCAGTCTTCACTGTGAAACACTGTTTGTCATGGTTCCGGTTGGCCTTTCTCCTTTAACACTCCTTTCTCCCTGATTATGCCCTAAGTTCAGTCATTAGATCTCCAATTGCTGCTAGTTTACTCAATTACCGTACACCTGGTTTTCATCAGAGACTGTGAAATAAGTGCAATAGTATCAGTATCACAGGTTACCAGTTTGTTGGTCTATTCCCATGTGATAACTTTGTTTCTTGACTGCTTAGAACCGTTTGTTCCAAGTTCAGCTCCAGTTTCAAGATATTCCATGAAAACCCCGTCTCCGTGTCAAGACTCCATAATCAGAGCTTCGTGTCAAGATTCCTCGTGTTTGCTGTTCAACGTTCACGTCTGCACCAGCATCCCCAACTCAATCTCCATGCCCGTGTCCTGCACTTGGGTTATTCTCATTTACTCCGTGCAACACTATTAAGATACAAAGTGGTTTCTTACCCAGGTCGTGAGGCTGCTGATTTCTCTGCCACCACTGAGGTCTCATCACGAGTGAAGTGTCAGTAACATTATACTTTTCAACTTGTGTCATAAGTGTACCTTATTATTTGTTTGTGATAATATTAAGTTACTTGTTGTGTACGTGAGGTCATGTACTGTGCTGTGCACCATGGTCTGGAGGAACATTGTTTCATTTGGCAATATATATGCATATGGTTGAATGACAATAACCTTGAAGTTGAACTTGAACCTGAAGAAGCAGTATGCCAGAAGTTCAAAAGTGTCAGGGGGAGAAATGAGTGTCATTGCTATTACTAAGGAGAAGGTGCCTGGAAAGCTGAAGGGTCTGGAGGATAGATAAATCTCCTGGATAAGATGGACTACATCCCAGCGTTCAGAAAGAGTTGGCTAAAGAAATTTTGGAAACATTAGTGGTGACCTTCCAGCAATCACTAGATTCTGGAATAGTTCCAGAAAACTGGAAAATTGCAAATGTCACTCCACTCAGAAGGAAGGGGGCAAAAAGCAGGAAATTATAGGGTTAGCCTGACTTCAATGGTTGAGAAGGTGTTGGAATTCATCATTAAATTTGAGGTTCTGGGGTACTTGGAAGCACATGAAAAATAGGCTATATTCAGTATCATTTCTTTAAAGAGAAACCTGACAAATCTCTTGGAATTCTTTGGAGAAATAATAGACAGGATAGACAAAGGAAAGTCAGTGGATGTTGTTAATGTGGATTTTCAGAAGACCTTTGACAAAGTGCCATACACGAGGCTGCTTAACAAGATAAGGCCACAAGACTAGAAGACAGGTGCAGAATTAGGCCATTTGGCCCATTGAGTCTGCTCTGCCATTCAATCATGTCTGATCCTTTTCTTTCTCCTCAGCATTCCACTCCCTGGCATTCTCCCTGTAATCTTTGATGCTGTGGCCAACCAGAACCTATCAATCTCAGCCTTAAATACACCCACTGACCTGGCCTCTCCAGCTGTCTTTGGTAATAAATTCCACAAATTTGCCGTCCTCTGGCTAAAGAAATTTCTCTGCATCTGTTTTAAATGGGCACTCCTCTATCCTGACTCCCTCACCATCGGAAATGTACTTTCCACAATTATTCTCTTAAGGCCTTTCAACATTCAAAGTTTCAAAGAGATCCCTCCCTCTACCATCCTAAATTCCAGTGAGTACACGCCTAGAGCCATCAAACATTCCTCATATGATAATCCTTTCATTCCCAGAATTATCCTTGTGAACTTCCTCTGAACCCTCTCCAATGCCCGCACACCTTTTCTTCGATTATGGAGCCCAAAACTATTCACGATACTCAAGGTGAGGCCTCACCAGTGCCTTTTAAAGCCTTAGCATCACATCCCTGCTCTTGTATTCTAGACCTCTTGAAATGAATGCTAACATTGTATTTGCCTTCCTCACCACACACTCTATCTGCAAGATAATCTTTAGGGTGTTCTGCATAAGGACTCCCAAGTCACCTTGCATCTCAGATTCCTGGATTTTCTCCCCGTTTAGAAAATTATCTACACATTTATTTCTTCTACCAAAGTGCATGACCATGCATTTTCCAACATTGTATTTCGTTTGCCACTCTTGCCCTTTCCCCTAATCTGTCTCAGTCCCTCTGCAGCTCACCTGTTTTCTCAACACTACCTGCCCCTCCACCAATCGTCATATCATCTGTAAACGTGGCAACAAAACCATCTATTCTATCATCTAAATCATTAATATACAGCATAAAAAGTAGTCCCAACACTGGTAATTCTGTTCCTATATCTCAATCTTATGGTCTGCTAATTCTTTTGGTCTGGTGTCTGGAAAATTTTGACAACTCTAGATCAGGAGATGTGGGCTCCACTGTTAATACCAGCATTTATTGTCCACCACTAATTCTCCTGGAATTGAGGAGGAAATGAAAAATTAATTACATTGCCTGTCTGGAATTATGTGTGAAAATTGGAGAAAGATGTCAGAATTCTTGCTCTGAAGAAATTTTTACGGTAATTTGTAGTTTTGTGTGACTGTTTTTATTTAAATGTCCAGGTACATAAATTTACTTGATAATTAATATAAACACATCTAGTGATACAGTAGCAATAGTTATTAACAGTGTTGAGACCCCAGTTCAACCCTTGCCTCTGGTGCCGTCTGATTGAGTTTGCTATAGAGTCTGCAATGCAGAACATGAAAACTGGGCCCTCAGCCCACTATTTTCATGCCAAGCTTTTTGCCCATATAAATGAATCCCATTTGTCTTTATCCTTCTGTGTTGCCTGTTTAACGGTCAGTATAACTACTTCCTAAACACAGTGATTGTATTTGATTCCACCATTTCCTCCAACAGATGGTTCCAGATATCAACTGTTGTGGTAGTTAACAGGTTAATCCTATTCCACTCAGTTAGCTGCTCGCACATGGGAGGAGTTCACATACTATACAAGCAAGGTTATCAATAAAGTTCAGTTAGAGCCGGCTGGTGGCATAGTGGCATCAGTGTTGGACTTTGGGGCGAGATCCAATTTTGAATCCCAAGTTCGAATCCAGCCACATTCCATTACGAGCTGGTGATCTCTTCTGGCAGAAGGTAAACTACTGCTGTGACTTATGCGATTTTCCAATATGTCAGAGGGGTGTGGAAGGAAATTGTCCTCTACCAATCATCTGGAAATAATTCTGGATACGACATACCCTCAGTTGAATAGCCTGCATGCTGCTGTGCTCTGTACACTCCCTCTTAATGAACACAGTATTAACCACTATGTAAAGCCAATTCCCTCAAATTGCATCTTAAAAATTCCCCGATCTCACATTAAACCTATGACCTCTTGTTTTTGACAATCCTACCCTGTGAAAAAGATTCTGACTACTTGTGAAAGAGATTCTGCCCCTTATAATTTCTACCTCTCTATCAGGTCACTCTCCTCTCCTCCACAGCCGATCTGAACTCTTCCTATAATGGTGAAGGTAACAGCTTGGTTAATTTTCTCTTTACCACCTCCTATAATGCAGTGAGGAGAATAGGCAGTGTAATGTTGCTCATAAATTCCCAACTCTTATATTCTATGTCCTGACTGATGAACAAAAGCATACCATACAAATTCTTCATCAATTCATCTCCCTATGCCACTTTTAGGAAATGGTGCACTTGAACCCCAAGGTCTGTCTGTTCATAAAAATCCAAGCATGCCTTGGATTCAAGATGCCTTAAACTTCTGGACTAGCATAACCTGTGAGACCTTGTCAAATGGCTCACTATCATCCACCAATCAACATCTCCCACTTGTTTTCAATATTCTATTTTCTTCAAAATAACTGAAAGCTGGTCAAAGCCAGAGATCTGGTCACTGTGGCTTTCCCTGATAGTTTCTCCCATCCCCCAGCAGTATCCAAAGAGTTATTGAGGAGAACCCCTCGGGATCACTGCACTGTCTGTCTGTTCCCTTTCCCTCTCCTATGACTCTAGGAGCTGTCCCTGTAGCTGCTAACTATGGCGGATCTCCTGGCAAGATGGCGGCAAGACTGGCTGCAGCAGCACCTACGGGGTCAACAGAAGGTGCTACTGTTCTGCTTAAACGTACTTTAACGATCTAAAGATCCTGCTACGCATTAAAAACTGCAAGTACTCCAGGTCTGCACCATCAGCGGGTCACTCGCTGGCGGAGATAACGGAGGATACGTGCAATGTGCTGCTGCCTGAGTCAATGGGGGGCTTACAGTCAAATAGCAAGTGGCCGTTGTGGTCGGTTTTGTTGTGTTCGCAAGACCTTTTGGGCATTGTTAATCTGGTATACCGCAAGTTCAATTCACTGATTTATTGCATGAGAGCAGGGGCAGATGGTTGGGGAGCTCCCTGTCCTTGCGGACAAGGCCTGAAGCTGTGGTGTTGCCTGTTTGCAGCTGCCTGGAGTGAGGGGATGAAGCCGTTGCTCTTTGCCGTGAGCGGTGTGGCAAGGTGTCCAGAATGGGGTTGGAGCTGCTCTCCCAGAGTTCTGCTCAGCAGAAGACAAGCTCTCTAGTGGTCAGCTGCAGAGCTTTGACACTTCTAAGCTGCTTTTCAGCTGTCGAGCTCTACTGGGGATAGAGCACTCAGTTGTGGTCGACTGAAGATTTCAAATGACTGAGGAGTCTGGACTCTATAGATAAACATTTGTCTGGTAGTGTTTTTACTAATTATTCTATACGTGCCTGTATATGCAAGGACTGGGCCTCTAAGCTGCAGTATCACCTAGTGGGTGTCAGGGCAGGTCGAGAGGTGATCTCAGGGGTCTGAGAGGTCTGGACTACATTCTGCATCGTTGTATTTTTACTAATCTTCTATCTGTGCTCGTATACATGAGAACTGGGCCTCAAAACCACAGTGTCATCTAGTAGGCGTGGGAACAGGTGGACATATGATATCGGTGAGGTGGGGGCGTCTGGACTTTGCACATGCATATTCTGCATCATTGTATTTTCCTGATATTCTATGTGTTTGTTCACTTGTATGTGCAAGGACAGGGAAATCAAACTACGGAGGGATGGACATTGGGAGTCCTTTATTCTGTAATGACTATTGGTATTGTATTTTAGCACCTTGGCCCCACAGTAATGCTGTCTTATTTAGAGTATTCATGCACGGTTCAAATGACAATTCAACCACAAATGAATTGAGCCCTGCATTCTGCAGAATGAGTCCAGTTCCATTTCCAGGTCCCTAATGTCGTCTGTAAGGAGTTGCTCCATGATGCATTTTTCACAGTTTAGCAATTAGGGAGACTGAAGGTCTCCCAAGTTTCCCACAATATATAAAAGGTTCACACCACTGCTCTGGGATCTATTCTTGCTACTCTAGTTTGAAAGAAAGAAACTAAAACTTGAATAACCTCAACTTAGCCTCCACTCCCTCACCGCAGCCTCTTGAGCCAATGGCTCAGATTCCCCCTGTACCCCTGTGCATTCACACGTTGTTTGTTCCCAAAGTAGCCATTCCACTCAAACTTCTTTATATTAGCACTTGCCGAGTGACTAAGTGCCAACAGCTGTGAATTTGTGAAATTATAAGTACAAAAAGGGGACAAGAACTTACCTTGTTTTGCAGACTTTCTGAAGTTTGGGAATTCCTTTGCATTAACAATAAAGCTTAGTGATAGACAGCAATGACATTCACCTTGCCGCTATAATACCAATCCAATTCACAGCAGAGTATCGGTCACTCAATCAGTTTAAAAGCCAACAGCAATATTCTCCCAGCCGACAGTATGAAGGATATAGAACTCACAATGCACATTTATATTCACATTGAAGTCCAGCTTGATCGATTGAGAGAGACATCCCAGATAAATCTAACAGTGACAAAGGCTATTTACCTCATAACCAGCTTCATGGTTCTTCTCAAAATTGTTTATAGGTGTTATTTTTAAACTAATTCAAGTTTATAAAACAATAGAAGAATTGCTCATAATCTGAGAATCTCTTTATTGACGCAATTAGCACTTCAAGGCACTTAGTTAAATTTATTAATCCATTTAGTTTTCAATTTTATCTGTCTATCTTAGTTAGAAAATAATACTTGAGCAGCTACAGAAAGCAAAGGGTGAACATTCCAATTGTTTGTAAATATCAAGTCTGAAATAGAATATTAGTCCTGCACAAGCAAATAGAAATGCAAGTTCTAAAAGTAATATAACACATTCAATTATATAGAGGTATTTACAGATTTTGAAAGCTAAATGAGTCTTACCAGTATCAGCATTGCACTGCAGGAAGGATACAGGTGAAGTACAGTATCAATTCAGGTTCTGGGCCTTTCAACAGCCCAGCTACTGAGTAAATGGTGGGATGTTCAACCCTACACACAGAACATCATTTCTATGGTTTTGCTGCTCAGGTAATCTATAAGTATTATTTACTCACTTCCTGTACACTCATTTACAAAATATTGCACTCCCAAGCATAATGAGAACTGGATATCCTTGAATGGAAATTCTCTATTCTTTCATCCAAGTTGTAAAACAACTTCAATGCCTCACACGTGTCACTTCACCTGGAACCCATAATGGCTGTTCAATGCTTAGAAATTCATCCTTGGCACTTTCTACTCTCCTCCAGCTTCATTTCAAATAACTTCAATGGAATTTAATTTCAGAAACTGAAAAGAATGTGCTGCAGCTACCATTTTTGTGTTTCCAACCACAAATGAATATAAAACACATACATCCATGCTTTCTCCCATCTCCTAACCAACTGCCAAGAACGTCATAAACTTACTGTCAAATCTGTGTGTTTTAATTTTTGATAACAAAACACTTGTAAAGCTCGTTAGAGTCAGACAGCATGAAATCAGTCATTTGGCCTTCTAGGTCCCTGACCTACTAAAACACATTATCTTAAATCTGAGCCCTTTAGTTTTAGATATATCTGCAGCTAGGAAAGTCTTTCTTCTATATTTCCAATCTTTGCTGTCAAAATTTTGATACCTCTGTCAGATTCCCCTTAGCCTCTGTGTAAACAAATCCAGTGTTTCCTCATGAGGGAAATGTCCCAGTCTGGGCAAGGTCCCAGTGTAACTTATCTGAACCCTCTCAATATCCTTCCCATAGTGTGCTGACCAGAATTGCACAGATACTCTTGCCTTGACCTCATCAATGTTCTGAATCATGATTCTCCAGTTCCTACATTATTCCCACATTATATACCCACATTATGCAATGTCCTATGCAATTCTGTAACGATGGTCACTCTACCTTCCCACCTTCACATAATTGAAGAATGCCTTGGGGTTTTCCTTTACCCTACTCGCCTACCCTATGGGTCTATTGAGGAATATAGGGTAGCAGGAAAGGAGCTTAAGAAGGGGCTGAGAAGAGCAAGAAGGGGGCATGAAAAGGCCTTGGCAAGTAGAGTAAGGAAAACCGCAAGGCATTCTTCAATTACGTGAAGAACAAAAGGATGACAGAAGTGAAGGTGGGACTGATTAGAGATAAAAGTGGGAAGATGTGCCTGGAGGCTGTGGAAGTGAGCGAGGTCCTCAATGAATACTTCTCTTCAGTATTCACCACTGAGAGGGAACTTGATGACGGTGAGGACAATATGACTGAGGTTGATGTTCTGGAGCACGTTAATATTAAGGGAGAGGAGGTGTTGGAGTTGTTAAAATACATTAGGACGGATAAGTCACCGGGGCCTGACGGAACATTCCCCAGGCTGCTCCACGAGGCAAGGGAAGAGATTGCTGAACCTCTGTCTAGGATCTTTATGTCCTCGTTGTCCACGGGAATGGTACCAGTGGATTGGAGGGAGGCGAATGTTGTCCTATTGTTCAAAAAAGGTAGTAGGGATAGTCCGGGTAATTATAGACCAGTGACCCTTACGTCTGTGGTGGGAAAGCTGTTGGAAAAGATTCTTAGAGATAGGATCTATGGGCATTTAGAGAATCATGGTCTGATCAGGGACAGTCAGCATGACTTTGTGAAGGGCAGATTATGCCTAACAAGCCTGATAGAGTTCTTTGAGGAGGTGACCAGGCATATAGATGAGGGTAGTGCAGTTGATGTGATCAACATGGATTTTAGTAAGGCATTTGACAAGGTTCCACATGGTAGGCTTGTTCAGAAAGTCAGAAGGCATGGGATCCAGGGAAGTTTGGTCAGGTGGATTCAGAATTGGCTTGCCTGCAGAAGGCAGAAGGTCGTGGTGGAGGGAGTACATTCAGATTGGAGGGTTGTGACTAGTGGTGTCCCACAAGGATCTGTTCTGGGACCTCTACTTTTTGTGATTTTTATTAACGACCTGGATGTGGGGGTAGAAGGGTGGGTTGGCAAGTTTGCAGACGACACAAAGGATGGTGGTGTTGCAGATAGTGTAGAGGATTGTTGAAGATTACAGAGAGACATTGATAGGATGCAGAAGTGGGATGAGCAGTGGCAGATGGAGTTCAACCCGGAGAAGTGTGAGGTGGTACACTTTGGAAGGACAAACTCCAAGGCAGAGTACAAAGTAAATGGCAGGATACTTGGTAGTATGGAGGAGCAGAGGGATCTGGGGGTACATGTCCACAGATCCCTGAAAGTTGCTTCACAGGTAGATAGGGTAGTTAAGAAAGCTTATGGGGTGTTAGCTTTCATAAGTCGAGGGATAGAGTTTAAGAGTCGCGATGTAATGATGCAGCTGTATAAAACTCTAGTTAGGCCACACTTAGAGTACTGTGTCCAGTTCTGGTTGCCTCACTATAGGAAGGATGTGGAAGCATTGGAAAGGGTACAGAGGAGATTTACCAGGATGCTGCCTGGTTTAGGGAGTATGCATTATGATCAGAGATTAAGGTAGCTAGGGCTTTACTCTTTGGAGAGGAGGAGGATGAGAGGAGACATGATAGAGGTGTACAAGATATTAAGAGGAATAGATAGAGTGGACAGCCAGCACCTCTTCCCCAGGGCACCACTGCTCAGTACAAGAGGACATGGCTTTAAGGTAAGGGGAGGGAAGTTCAAGGGGGATATTAGAGGAAGGTTTTTCACTCAGAGAGTGGTTGGTGCGTGGAATGCACTGCCTGAGTCAGTGGTGGAGGCAGATACACTAGTGAAGTTTAAGAGACTACTAGACAGGTACATGGAGGAATTTAAGGTGGGGGGTTATATGGGAGGCAGGGTTTGAAGGTCAGCACAACATTGTGGGCCGAAGGGCCTGTAATGTGTTGTACTATTCTATGTTCTATGTATGACTGACTCACCCGATTACTCTGGCTCCTTTGAAATTCAATACTGGTCCTATCTCATCAGCTGACAGGTGTTCATGTACTCAATCTCTCATAATCACGGATAGGAGGGAAATACCTAGCATGATTTATGGTGATCAACACACACAAAATGCTGTAGGAATCCAGCAAGTCAGGCAGCATCTATGGAGAGAAATTAAACAGTTGGAGTTTCACACTCAAGACTAGAAAGGGAGGTGGCAGGAGCCAGAATACGAAGGTAAATGGACCACAAGCTGGCAGGTGATAGGTGAGTAAGTGAGGGGGACGTTGGGTGGCTGGGGGTGGAGTGATGGGGGATAGAGTAAGAAGCTGGGAAGGGATAGGTGGAAATGGTAAAGGGCTGAAGAAGAAATTATCTGATAGGAGTGGACAATAAACCATGGAAGAAAGAGAAGGAGGAGGGAACTCAGAGGGAGGCAATGGACAGCTGAGGAGAAAGGGTGAGAGGATAACCATGAGGGGAAATAGAAAAAGATAAAGGAAGGGAAGGGGTAGAGATTACTGGAATGTGGAGCAATCAATGTTCATGCCATCAGGCTACCCAGATGGAATACGAGGTGTTGCGCCTCCAACCAGAGAGTGGCCTCATCATGGCGGTAGAGAAGGCCGTGGAAAGACACGTTGGAATGGGAATAGGAAGTAGAGTTGAAATGGAAGGTCACCAGAAGATCCTGCCTTTTGCAGCAGACAGAACAAAGGTGTTTGACAAAGCAGTTCTCCAAACTGTGTTGGGACACTACAATACAATGCTTTATTGTCACCAAACAATTGGTACTAGAGCGTACAATCATCACAGTGATATTTGTTTCTGCGCTTCACGCTCCCTGAAGTACAAAAGAAAATGGTGGGCAGAGGGATCCTAAAGCCCCTCCGCTCCAATCTGAGCAGCAGCCCAGCTCTTTTCCCACGCTTCCTCAGTAAATAGTGCATCTTTCCAGATTTCCATCGATGCAGTGTGTTGTTGGCAGCTCTTTGAGGTTGGTGGACGCATCCCACGGGGATCGATCGGCAGGTTGCGTCGTTGGGCGCTCCAGTTCAGGCCGAGTGCCACTTCCAACTGTTGGGGGCCTGGGCTGTCGATCGGGTCGGGCCCCGAAATCAACACTTAATCCCGGAGGTCCAGGCTGCTGGCTGAAACAAGTCCGTGAACTGTGTCATGGTTGCGGAGGCCTCCGATCCAGCTGAGCCCCGGGCTCGATTTCCGAGGTCGGCAGCGGAGGCCTCACTTCCGGCAGCTGTGGATAGCCACCAACAGGGCTCTACGGTGGTCGCTCCTGGGAAGCGTCTGGGGTATCTTGAGGTCTCTGACATCACTTCTGTGTGCTCGCTTGCTTCGGCGAGGTGCTGGTCGGAATGGGCCGTGTCTCCAGGCGCTCTGACACGGTAGCAGGCCGCAGGTCTCCGGGAACGTGGTGGACCTCGGACCAGGCCTCGACGATCAGGTCCAGGTACGGTCTGGAGTTGAAGCAATTCTGGTGCGTCGATGATCTCCAGCTGAGTCAGTAACTTCGCCAGGGTGTTGTTGATCTTACTAGATGTAGCAAATTGGAGGTTTAGAAGGGTTTCTCGGGTACAGGATAGTGCAGAGGGTAGTTTGCTCAGCAGAGCACGCGCAGAGTCGCCAGTTACTGGCGCCATCTTAAAATCATCTGGGAATAATGGGTGCAATAGACAACCCCAACAGTAAACAGTCAAGTAAAGTGTTGCCTCACCTGGGCAGACAGCTTGGGACCCCAAATGGTGTTGAGGGAGCAGGTATAGAGGCAGATGCAGCACTTATCATGTTTGCAGGGATTTATCTCCGGAGATTGTGATTTGTGATAGAAGAGCTACAGAACAGTTTGACGTTGAATGGCTGTGAATGAGCTGGCAGCAGTAAGCTCTCGATTCTGTTTCTTACTGCTCTTGACAGGCAAAGTTTTGCGGATGTGGTCCTCCTCTTTCTGAGCCTTTCAAGTGTAACACCCTGGGAAAGGTTTCACTGCTGATGTGATGGTCTTTCTGTAGAAGCACTGCTAATGTAATGATTGTTCTGTAGCAGAAGTGTTTGGGTTATGGTTAGAGATAGTGGGGGTTTTGGAATGTGAGCCATCCAATGAAGGGAGTGTTTTTTTCTTGTTGTGTGCCTGAGACTGAGGTGATCTGGGTCTTTCGTTTGGCGGATGATGGGGAGAGAAGATGTCAGAACAGAGAGGTTGCAAACACCAGAAAGGAGTGGACTTGGAGTGGGGCTGGGAGTCGATGAAGCCCGGTGAAATTGATGGAGGACCAAAGGAAGGGAAGTCGTGAGCTCCAGCTTGTGCACATTAGACTGTTTCGTTTTATTAGACTTTTCTTTTTATTTTACTTTACTAACCCTTTAGTCAAATTAAGAATTATAAAGCTAAATCATTTAATTGTGTATATTGTGTACTTTCTGTTATTTCATGGTACTGATTTGCAACAGGGTAACACATCACACAGCATCCACACAAACAGGAGGTTTTGCACATCAATCTCGTACATTTGGTGGGGCCAGAGATAATCTTCCCTAGAAAGGGAGAGAGTCTTCCCTAGACTTATACAGCCGACAGAACCTGAGGGTTATACAAGTGTACATCCCATGATATGAACTTCCCACCCATTTTATCCACTCCTTAAAACATACAAGTAAAGCACTGGCAGACAGCTAATACATTTCATGTGACTTGACTAGCTGTCAACAACGTTGAATGTTTCTTCAAATTCAGAAACATTCAAAATCAGAAAGTTACACTTGCTCTTGAAATTAATAAATATGTTTTAAAATTAAATACTCAAAGCCCAAAGAAAGGAGTAAATTCAATAAAGTGCAATTTGTCAAATACTAATGCTACTTCTTTACAGCGATTACTTTGCATTAAAATGAATGCAGTCACTTATCCTCAGACAGATCTAACTTAAGTAACCAGATTCCCAAATGTATGGATTTAGGAATTGTTGGAGGCTGGAATTCTATCTGTTGGATTGTATTGAGAGTTATTGCTAAGGAACAATTATAGGAAATCTAGAACATCATGATTGCAGGAAATTCAGATTGTTTAGTACTTTTACATGCTTGTGACAAATTTCATGCTTGTTAAGTAAGTAACTGGATTACCCAAGGAACTACTATCTTTTTTCAGAGAGAAATACAATATGCAAGCAGGCCCTTCAGGACTCCAAGTCCGTGCTGGCCATTTACACTGATGCTATTTTAATCCCATTTAAAAACATTGGGATGTGAGAGGGGGTCAATTCACCCAGAGAACACACACAGGTATCATCTGAGGTCAGGATTGAATGCTAGTGGTTGGCACTACGAGGCAACAGCTCTAGTGTGCTGCACAGAGGAAAAACAATTGTTTACTTTAAATGCAATGCACATAAAGCAAACCACAAGAAACTCCTTAAATCTTGTCCGAGGTGCTAAGTCAAATCAAAGAAGATCAACACTAAAGGGTTTCTTTTGACAAGTACACAGAACTTCAGCATTCATTGTGTATGATTGTCTTTCCATTTTGAGCAATTTTCAAAAGTCAAAAGATAATGCTAGGTTGTGACAGTACAAGGTAAAAAAAACAGAACATAGTCATCCAGAACACATTACCTCTTGAGAAACTCAGAACGTGGATTTGAGAACAGTTGACATTCTTATCTAAACCAAGCCAATGTCAAAACAATGTTCAATCTCTGCTAGGCTTATTACTTAGTGAGTCCTTCTGTCATGATGTGCACTGGAAATGTCAGAGCCCAAGTGCAAAGGAAAGACAATCTCCAATGTAGAGACAGTGACCAGAGTTTGTTCATAATAATTCTAATAGAACATTACTGGCTTGGCCTATCAACACCATGAAATGTACCATTCTCAAAACTGGGGCCCCCATGATTACCACCAATCTGGCATCCACTTAAATAATACAAGTAACATAGAATCCCCAAGCCTACCAAAATAAATGCAAGTTTACTGAGAAAGCACCAGGAGAGTGCATTACAAAGAGTGAATTGCTCAAGAAAAAGCACAAAGAACTTTAAGCTATTAACAACTCTCATTAAACAATTGACCAGTGAAGGTGTTTTAAAAGCCTCTGTCTCCTCGCACATCCAAAGAACTCATTACATGGTAGAAAATGAAGCCTTGGGATTTACTCTATGTTTCAAAATGTCAAGAGATCTGAATAGTGTAAGGAAGGTCAACAGCCTTTAGATGCTGTCTGAATAAATAACGGTTGAAAGACAACAACTGCACTATAATTGAAGGAGAATAGGGAGGAGAAGAGGAATATGTCATGTGCAAAATTGGAAGAGTAGGAAAAGTGTACAGAGAAGCATTGGCCAGAGCAATAATAGTTAAACAAAAAGGAACAATGCAATGATGGGGGGAGAATTGGAAGAATAAACTTTCTGTTCGGTCCTTGATTTGGAAAAATATCAGAGAAATGTAATTCTCACTTTTCTTCATCTAGATATTACACCTATGCATCTGTACTTATTCAGATGTAGCAGAACCAACCATTTATTTCATTGGCTCACACTCCTCTGGGTGTAGAAGTCTCTTTGCACCCTAAACCTACATTATCTACGTAGTTTTAGGTCCTCACCCTCTTTGTGCTTTTCCTGATTTAGTACACCTCTGAAGTCACCCCTCAATGTCCAGTTCATTAACTCAGCATACTCAAGTCTTCTCTGCACTCTGTCCTGATTAACCATGCATTTCCTATAACAGCAACCAAATCTATACACAATACTTCAAGAGCAGTCTCACCAACATCTTGTACAAATGCAACAAGAGACTGAACTCTTAAACTCAGTACACAGACTGATGTAGTCCAACTTGCTAAGTGCCTTCCTTACTACCCTATCAAACTTTGAGGCTACTTTCAGTGCTAGTGCTTGACCGTTCACTGTACAATTCTTAATCTGGTTTGACTTCGTGATATGACATCTCAAGTTCCATCACGCTAAACACTGGTGCCCCCAGGGTTGTGTGCTCATCCCTCTGCTGACTCACTGCACTGTCAGATTCAGCTTCAACCACATCACCAAGTTCACTGATGATACAACAGTGGTTGGCATCGTCAGCAACAATGATGAGTTAATATGGTAATGTTTCTCTGGGGCTAGCATTAGGACAGCTTCTTTTCGCATCGTATGTCAATGATGTAGATAAAGGAATTGATGGCTTTGTGGCCAGTTTCAGATCATGCAAAGAGGAGCAGGAGGTGTTGAAGAAGTGAGGAGTCTGCAGACAGATTGGGAGAAGGTTGAGAAAAGAAGTGGCAGATGGAACATAGTGCATAATGATGCACTTTGCTAGAAGGAATAAAATGTAGACTATTTTCTAAACGGAGAAAATATATTTAAAAAATCAGAGGTGCAGGCCTCTCTAAAAGTTAACTTGGCAGCTTGTGTCAGTGGTGAGGAAGGCAAATGCAATGTGAGCATTCATCTGGAGAGGACTAGAATATAAGAGCAAGGATGTAATATTGGAGCTTTATAAGAAATTGGTCAGACTGCACTTGGAGTACTGTGGGCCCCTTACTTAAAGAAAGGATTTACTGGCATTGGAGAGGATCCATAGGAAATTCATAAGAATGATTCCAGAAATGGAAGGGTTAATGTACAATGGCTCTGGCCCTGAACTCACTGGAGTTTAGAAGAATGAAGGGAGATGTTAATGAAATCTATCAAATATTGAAAGGCCTAAGCAGGGTGAACATGGAGAGGATCTTTCCTATCGTGTTTCAGCTTAGGACCAGGAGCACAGGCTCAGAATAGAAGGACATCCCAAAAGAACCGAGATGAGCAGGAACTTCTTTGGACAGAGAGTGGGTGAGTCTGAAGAATTCTTTGCAACATGCTGCTGTGGATGCCAAGTTTGTTATATTTAAAGCAGAGGTTGATAGGTTCTTGGTTAGTAAAGGTGTCAAAGGTTATAGGGAGAAGGCAGGAGAATGGGGTTGAGAGGAATAATAAATCAACCATGATGGAATGGCGGAACAGACTCAATGAGCTAAATGGCCTAATTCTACTCCTATGCCACATGGTCTTATGATGTTATGGCATACAGATAGGAGGTAGAGAGGCTTGTTAAATAGTGTGATAACAACCTGACCCTCAGTGTGGACAAGGCAAGAGGAACGTGCAAGTCAACCACTCTCCCTTGCACATCATTGGCTCTGCCATGGAGAGGGTGAAGAGTGGTTTCTTGGTGTGCTCATAACAAGCGATCTAACCTGAAACCACAACCTACTTATTAGTCTAGAAGGCACAGCAGTGTCTACACTTTCTGCTGTATAAAGTTTCCTGACCCAATCTAACAAATTTCTACAGGAGCATCATCAAGGCTGTTTGGTTAGCTGCATCACTGTGTGGTACGGAAGCTGCAGGGCATCAGACCTCAAAATCCTACAGAGGACAATAAAAACTGTTGAGAGGATCACCAGGGCCTCCCTCCCCATTTTTGTGGCATTTACTGGGTGTGTTGGATATGAAGAGTACAAAGCATTGTTAAAAATTCCTATAACACATCCAACCCTCTTCCATCAGGACTAGGACTACCAAACTGGATAACAACTAAGTAAATGCCACCACAAAGAAACCTGAAATTGCCCCAACTGTTTTAGAAGTTTGTGCAGAGTCAGTCTGTCATCTAGAACTTCAACAAACTTCTACAGATGCAGAGTGCAGAGTATCCCAAATGGTTTCATCATGGCCTGGAATGGAAACACCATTGCCCTTGTACAGAAAAGCCAAGAGCAAGTGGTGGGCACAACCAAGTTCATCACAGTTAAAAGCCCTCCCCACCACTGAGCACACCAATAAGGAGAGCTGTCACAAGGACCCCACCATCCAGGACATGCTCTCTTCTCACTGCTTCCATCAGGAAGGAGGGACAGGAGCCTTATATCCCACACCATCAGGTTCAGGAAAAGTTGTTACCCTTCAGCCATTAGAATTCTGAACCAGTTTCTATAACTTCACTCACCTCAACTTTCCTGTCCTCTTCACACACCTTGCATGAATTGACAGGCAAATATACACCATCCCCAATTACTACACGAAAAAGATGTTCCAAGTTGACTTTCTTTAATGTAGCAACTGGCAGTGGGGTAAAATTCCAATGCTTTCAAAGGACTAAACATCAGAATGAAAAAGCAGGAACTTCCCATAGCTCTAACATGAAGAACTGCTTAAATACCTACTGATGATGTCATCAACTAGTGACACAGATCGCATGAGCTATATGACTGCTATACAAAACCACCAGCAGAGGGTGCTAAATAACAAATAAAAATAACTGACTACTGAGGCTGCACACTCCCCGCCTGGTATCCCTAGATACCACAATTTAACACTTCACAGTTAACCTCCGAATGAACAAGTCCCTTGTTCCTATTCCTCAGGGGAGAGCAGCAGGACCACTTCAGGCTCAGGCCTGAGAAACAGCTTTGTTCCATCACCTCTGTTGATCTTCACCTCAACCTTATGGACTCTTCCGTCCTTGCTGGGAAATACCTGAGTTATGACTCCTAAAGGTGAGTCATTTCTCTTGGATTGACAATCCTTCATGAGCACCACAGGTCCTGGTGTGATGTTTGGCCTACTGGGCGTCCATTTCCTTCATGACTACAAGGTAAACAAATATTTTTTGTGCCATCTGTCCCAGAAGGTACTGGTGAGACTTTGCTCCTGCCGCCACTGTCTCATGTACAGGTTCTTGCTGTCAAACTCACCTGGGGGAATGGGATAAGGGCCGCTTTTCTGTGAGCAGTGCGGCAGGATTGAGGATGAATGGATCTTCTGCATCTGTTGACACGGGCACTTGTTCACAATGGCTGTCACCTCATCAGTAAAATGGATCTAGCATCCTCAGAGGACTGTCCTTAGGGTCCTGATGCATTCCATTCCTTCAGCATAAGTTTCCTGCTGCACAGATTGAATGATGACATTTTTGCTCTGACTGAGGTCCTCCACTGTGTATGGTATCTCTCAATGATGCCATCCCTTGCAGCTTCCTGTAGAGTCTTCTGAGGTCTTCTTGAAGAGGCATGCAATATGTCTGAGACAAGATATGGCACGAGTAAGAGCCCCCCAAGTAGAAAAGTGCTCAAAGCGCTGAGATCCAAGTCAGCTGTCTTGGGTGGTGGAGGTGAGCACTGTCACTTGCGGGCAAATTTCTTTGTCTTGTTCTGGGGCTACTAGTTCAAAGACGGTTGTCTTGAGATAAGTTTTCTCTGGATGAGATAAGAACGCAGGCCCGGTAAACCAGGTGGTATCTTTCAAACGGGCTGCAGGGATGGACCTTGTGGCATGGTCCCAGGGTTGTGTTCAGTGGACACATAATGCCATTGTTGTGGTTGTGTGCCCCTCCTGATCCTCTAGATCAGATTGTTGACATAAATGTAGAATCTCTGCTTTTCATTGTAAATGTAGCCCAGAACTACCTTGCTGTCTGTATAGAAAGTGACTGCATCAAACTCAATGTCAATCTCTAAGGAGATGAGCTCCACCATGTCCACAGCCATCACAGCAGCACACAACTCTAACTGAGGTCTGGTTTGTTCTGGACGTCGAACTAATCTTGCCTTGCCTAATATAAAGCCTATGTGGCAGTTCCTCTCTGCACCTCAGATCTCTAGATAGGCAACTGCAGCTATTGCCTTATCAGAAGCATCTAAAAAGACAAGGAGTTCCTTATGCTGGGCCTCTGTTGGAAACACACTTGTACATGGCCTTGGGATCTTCAGGTGCTGAAGCTCTTGTAAGGATTCTCTCCACTTTTTCCGTAGTTCTTTGTCTGGAGGTAATGGAGCATCCCTATCACTCGTCTCCATTGAGAGTTCTCAAAGTAAGGCCTTGCCTCGTATAGTAACAGGTGCTATGAACCCAACGGGTCATACAAGCTCTTCACTGTTGATAATAACCCCTGGCGAGTGAACGGCTTCCTTTCTTCTGCCACCTGGAATAGGATTGTGTCAAGTCCCAGGAAAGTCCAAGTCTGCGCTGTATAGGTAGGGAGTCAACACTAAGATCCAAATCTTTAAGGTCGTTGGCGTGATCCTCAGTGGGGAATGCCTCCATGACCTCTCTGCTGTTTGAGGCTATTTAATGTAGCCTGAGGTTGGAGCAAGTCAGCATGTTCTGTGTTCTTTTGAGCAAGTCAATAGCAGCCTCTGATGTGGGCAAGGACTTAAGTACATTATCAACATAGAAGTCTCTTTCAATGAACTGCCTTGCATCCTTGCCTAACTCCCTCCCCCCTTCTGCAGTGGCTTGTCTGAGACAGTCAATGGCGACTGCTGGCGATGGACTATTCCCAAAGACGTGCACTTTCATGCGATACTCTGTGATGTCATTTTCCAGGTTGTTGTCTCGATACCAAAGAAATCTCAGGAAATTTCTGTCTTCCAGCCTGATGACAAAACAGTGGAACATCTGTTGTACGTCCACTGTGATGGTAATGGAGTCCGTACGAAAGCGGATAAATACCCCAAGAAGACTGTTGATGAGGTCCGAACCAGTCAGGAGGACCTGATTCAGTGAGACTACCTTGTGTTGAGCACTTGAATCAAAGACCACCCAAATCTGGCCTGGTTTCTTTGGATGGTAAACCTCAAAGCAAGGGAGGTACCAACATTCTTTGTCTTCTCTGAGAGGAGGAACTGCCTGTGTGTGACCATTCTGGAATATCTTTTCCATGAATGAGATGAAATGATCCTTCATCTCAGGCTTCTTGTTTAAGGAGCGGCGTAGTGAAGAAAGACTGTCTGCTGCTTGTGACCTGTTGTTGGGAAGGTGACATTGGGGCTCTCCGAATGGCAGGGGAGCTACCCAGCTATTGTCCTCATCTTTATAGGCTCCCAGTTGCATAGTCTTCAGAAAGAGTGTATCCTCAACCGAAGGGCCCATTTTGTCATCATCTTTTGTCTGACATGACATCACAGGTACTCTCTGTAGTCCCCACATGTGGGGCCCTCCATATGGACAAGTGCGGGGAAACCTGGGGCTTTGCTGCTGTACCACTTTTACTTGATGATATAGCGATTAGGGCATGGTTCAAAGACAGAGTGACGACCATTCCCGGAGTGTTGGTATGGTAGGTGCTCACAGTGGCCAGCTTGAGGACATTTCATAGACAGACGTTGCCAACAATTACCCATTCCAAGTCTAGTTATTCAGCATAGGGGGAGTCATGTAGCCCATTTATATGCTTCTGTACTTTGTGGCTCCTAACGATGTCTCCTCCCAGCAGGATCATGATAGGAACCTGAGAGTTGAGCTCTGGGATCTTTTATAACCATATAACCGTATCACAATTATAGAACAGAAACAGGCCATCTTGGCTCTTCAAGTCTGTGCCAAATGCTTATTCTCACCTAGTCCCACCGACCTGCACTCAGCCCATAACCCTGCATTCTTTTCCTGTCCATATACTTATCCAATTTTACTTTAAATGACAATATCAAACTTGCCTCTACCATTTCTACTGGAAGCTCGTTCCACACAGCTACCACTCTCTGAGTAAAGAGATTTCCCCTCGTGTTACCCCTAAACTTTTGCCCCCTAACTCTCAACTCATGTCCTCTTGTTGAAACTCCCCTACTCTCAATGGAAAAAATGTCAACTCTATCTATCTCCCTCATAATTTTAAATACCTCTATCAAGTCCCCCCTCAACTTTCTATGCTCCAAAGAATAAAGATCTAACTTGTTCAACCTTTCTCTGTAACTTAGGTGCTGAAACCCAGGTAACATTCTAGTAAATCTTCTCTGTACTCTCTCTATTTTGTTGACATCTTTCCTATAATTCGGTGACCAGAACTGTACACAATACTCCAAATTTGACCTTACCAATGCCTTGTACAATTTTAACATTACATCCCAACTCCTATACTCAATGCTCAGATTTATAAAGGCCAGCATACCAAAAGCTTTCTTCACCACTCTATCCACATGAGATTCCACTTTCAGGGAACTATGCACCATTATTCCTAGATCACTCTGTTCTACTGCATTCTTCAATGCCCTACCATTTACCATGTATGTCCTATTTTGATTAGTCCTACCAAAATGTATTACCTCACACTTATCAGCATTAAACTCCATTTGCCATCTTTCAGCCCACTCTTCTAACTTGCCTAAATCTCTCTGCAAGCTTTGAAAACCTACTTCATTATCCACAATGCCACCTATCTTAGTATCATCTGCATACTTACTAATCCAATTTACCACCCTATCATCCAGATCATTAATGTATATGACAAACAACATTGGACCCAGTACAGATCCCTGAGGCATACCACTAGTCACCGGCCTCCAACCTGACAAACAGTTATGCATCACTACTCTCTGGCATCTCCCATCCAGCTACTGTTGAATCCATTTTACTACTTCAATATTAACACCTAAAGATTGAACCTTCCTAACTAACCTTCCATGCGGAACCTTGTCAAAGGCCTTATTGAAGTCCATATACCCTCATCGACTTTCCTAGTAACGTCTTCAAAAAATTCAGTAAGATTTGTCAAACATGACCTTCCACGCGCAAATCCATGTTGACTATTCCTAATCAAACCCTGCCTATCCAGATAATTATATATACCATCTCTAAGAATACTTGCCATTAAATTACCCACCACTGACGTCACCTTACCTGCCAAAGCAACCTCGTATCTTCATTTAGCTTTTCTAATTTCTTCCTTAAGATTATTTTTACATTCTTTATATTCCTCAAGCACCTCATTTACTCCATGCTGGCTATATTTATTGTAGATCTCTCTCTTTTTCCGAACCAAGTTTCCAATATCCCTTGAAAACCATGGCTCTATCAAACTTTTAACCTTTCCTTTCATCCTAACAGGAACATAAAGATTCTGTACCCTCAAAATTTCACCTTTAAATGACCTCCATTTCTCTAGTACATCCTTCCCATAAAACAAGTTGTCCCAATCCACTCCTCCTAAATCCTTTTGCAACTCCTCAAAGTTAGCCTTTCTCCAATCAAAAATCTTAACTCTGGATCCAGTCTTATCCTTCTCCATAATTATATTGAAACTAATGGCATTGTGATCACTGGACCCAAAGAGCTCCCCAACACGTACCTCCGTCACCTGACCTGTCTCATTCCCTAACAGGAGATCCAATACTGCCCCTTCTCTAGTTGGTACCTCTATATATTGTGGCAAAAACTATCCTGCACACATTTTACAATCTCCAAACCATCCAGCCCTTTTACAGTATGGGTTTCCCAGTCTATGTGTGGAAAATTAAAATCTCCCATAATCACAACCCTGTGCTTACTACAAATATCTGCTATCTCCTTACAAATTTGCTCCTCCAATTCTCGCTCCCCATTAGGTGGTCTATAATACACCCCCTATAAGTGTTACTACACCTTTCCCATTCCTCAATTCCTCCCAAATAGCCTCCTTAGACAGGCCTTCTAATCTATCCTGCCAGAACACCGCTGTAATATTTTCTCTGACAAGCAATGCAGCACCTCCCCCTCTTGTCCCTCCGATTCTATCATACCTGAAGCAACGAAATCCAGGAAAATTTATTTGCCAATCACACCCCTCCTGCAACCATGTTTCACAACATCATATTTCCAGGTATCAATCCATGCTCTAAGCTCATCCACCTTTCTTACAATGCTTCTAGCATTAAAATAAATGCATTCAAGAAATTGTCCACCTCTTCCTCTCTGTTTATCTCTAACAGTGCAAACAACTTTACTATCTTCTTTTTCTTCCTTCTCCCATACATCTGTTCCGACACCTGGTTCCCCTCCCCTCCTTGTATCTAGTTTAAATCCACAGGAGCCTCTCTGGCAAACCTACCTGCAAGTATATTTGTCCCCCTCCAGCTCAGATGTAAACCATCCCGCCAGAACAGGTCCCACCTTCCCTGGAAAACTGCAGCCTTATAAATCTCAAGCCCTCCCTCCTGCACCACGTCTTCAGCCATGTGTTGATCTGCACTATCTTACTATTTCTAAACCCACCTGTACGTGGCACTGGTAGCAATCCTGAGATTGCTATCCTGGAGGTCCTGTCCTTTAACTTTGTGCCTAACTCCCTAAACTCACCTTTCAGGACCTCCTCACTCTTCCTACCCATGTCATTGGTCCATACATGGACCATGACATCTGGCTGCTCACCCTCCCTCTTGAGGATACTGAGAACTTGATCCGAGATATTGCAGACCCTAGCACCAGGGAGGCAACAGACCTTCTTGGATTCTCGATCTCTTCCACAGAACCTCCTATCTGTCCTCTTAACTATTGAATCCCCTATCACTATTGTTCTCCTCTTTTCCCTCCTTCCCTTCTGAGCTGAGGGTCCAGTCTCGGTGCCAGAGACGCAACCACTGCAACTTGTCCCTGGTAGGTCATCCCCGCCAACAGTATCCAAAATGCTATACTTATTATTGATGGGAACGGCCACAGGGGTGTTCTGCTCATTCTGTCTATTCCCTTCCCTCTCCTGACAGTCAGCCAGCTACCTGTTTTCCTGACTCTTAGGGGTGACTATCTCCCTGTAACTCCTGTTTATTTCTTTTGCGCCCGAGATTTCAGATGTGCATGATGCAGTGTTGCTTCCAGTGTGGGGATTTCAGAGCGATTATTCGGAATCGCATTACACTCAATCAGTGTTGGTAAAGAGAGAATAACCTGCCCGTCCATGGATTCCACCTGAAAGCCATGTGCTCTTCTGCCTGCCGTCTCAAACACACCAACACGTCCAGAGGGAGCAAGGAGAGTTGTGGCCTTTGATGTTGAAAAGGTCAAAGAACTCACACCTTACTAATGAGCGATTACTCTGATTGTCCAGTATCGCATATAACCGGATTGTCTTTTCCTGCTGGCTGGCTGGGTAGACTTCCACGAGACAAATCTTTGAACACGATTTTCCAGTGAGGTCTTCCCCACACAGCTTGAGGAAACAGTAGCTTCTTCAGTATTGTTCCCTTCCTCCCCACCATGCTCACGTGCAGGGGTTTGGGCCTCTGAAGACCAGGGTGCGGGGCTGAGGTGTGACTCTTGCTTCCACATTCAGTACACTTTATGCTGCTGTCACAGTTTTTGGCTAGGTGTGCTGATGATACACAGCATTTGTTGCAGATGCCATGTTGCTTTAAAAAGGCTTTCCTGTTCTTGATGGACTTCTCCCTAAATCATGGCATTTTTGAAGGGGGTGTGGTTTGTTGTGTAAGGGACATTGCTTAGCAGAATCCACTTTACTCTTGCGTGTTGTGTCAGCCGAAGAGGAGGTATAAGGAGACACTTGAGTCTTGTGGACTGAGATTGGAGGCCTCTGACTGCTGTACTTAGGAGCTGACTTTCCCATCACTGCAGGGTCAGTGCTGCCTAGAATGAGAGAGAATCTAGGATCAGTTCACATCTTGGCTTGCTGACAAATGAAATCCACAAAGTAGGTAAATGGTGGAAAAGGAACATTGTGCTTCTCTTTGAACTTAAAACTGTGTGCCATCTCTCCTGCAAATTATATGGTAGCTTCTGCACAATGGGGTTGATACCACGGTCTGTGTCTAAGGAAGTAAGTCTTAGCAGGTCCCCATCAGATTTAGCGGCTTCAAGTTTCATTAACAAGTCACCTAGCTCTCTTAACTTCCTGAGGTCATTATTAGAGATCTTAGAGAAGCTATCCACTCTCTTGAACAGCGCATCCTCGATGAGCTCTGGCAACCCATAACACTCGTCAAGTCTATTCCAAGCCATTTTGAGCCCTCTCTGTGGGTGATGGAGATGCACAGCTCTTATCCTTCTCACACGTTCAGCTGACTCGGTACCTAGCCACTTCACCAAGAGGTTCATCTCCTCTCTGTCTGTAAGGTTTAGACCTCGCATGGCATTCAGGAATGATGCTTTCCAAGCCCTGTAACTCTCAGGATGATTACTGAACTGCAGAAGCCCTGAGAACACAAAGTTTGCATCTTGCACAAAACCTGACGAAGTCCGTCATGCTCTGACTATCAGCAGGATTAGCCAGTTGAGCCTCTGCATACTGGTGTGCTTGAGGATGACTTCTGTCATTAGATACCTCTGTGTGACTCCTGCGATCCGTGGATCCCCTTGAACTCTGCACTATCTGGGGCCTTCTACCTGAAGGGTGTGACATGTGAGCGTCAGTGTGCCTTAACTGACTTCCAACCAATGAAATACGCTCCTGAGGATTATGGTCATGACTGGGTTTATCATCCTGAATGTGACACTGCACTGTATCTTTGGATGCATGCTGTACAACAGTGGCTGGTTGACTAACACTGTTAGTAGAGACTCCTTCTAATGCAGGTGTTGATTGATAGGTAGCATGCTTTGCCTGTTCTTCCACATACTCCTTTGTGCAGCCTGCTGGATCATAGGTTTGAAGATCAATTTTGGAGCTGAGGTCCTCATTTTGCTCTTCCATGGCTGCCTCTAATGCTTCAGCTTTAGCTACCACAGCTGCAGCTCATTGTCCAGTTGAAGAGCACCAAGTGAAATGTCTAAACACATCTGTTCCATTTTGATTTGGCTTTCTTTTTCTGCAAATGCTGCTTCGGCTTTAGCAGCCTGGGCTTCAGCACAAGCTAAAGCTCTGCACTGATAGAGGAGCCATGTGATCGTTTGGATGAAGATGAACCTGACACATGAGTCCTTGTCTGTAATGACTGAGATCCTGATGATTTTTTCTCCGACATTTTGAAAAGAAAATTGCCTTCATATTCCAGAAAGCGTTGTTTTACTTTCCTGTCCTCTTCACATGCCTTGTATGAACTGACAGGCAGATATACACCATCCCCAATTACTACACAGAGAAAGATGTTCCAAGTTGACTTCCCTTAATGTAGCAACTGGCAGTAGGGTAAAATGCCAATGCTTTCAAAGGACTGAACATCAGGATGAAAAGGCATGAGTTTCCCACAGCTCTAACATGGAGAACTGCTTAAATACCTACTGATGATGTCATCAACTAGAAACACAGATCACATGACCTAAATGACTGCTATACAAAACCACCAACAGAGGGTGCTAAATAACAAATAAAAATAACTGACTACTGAGGCAACACATCAACTCTGAATGGATTCCACAACATATGGACTCACTTCCAAAGACTTTCAACCACTCATGTTTTCAGTGATATACATTTACAATTTATTTAGTTATTTGTTATTTGTTTATTATTTGCACAGCTTCTCTTTTGCACATTGGTTATTTGTCATTCTTTGTTTTCAATGATTCTATTGCATTTATTGCTGTGAATGTCTGGAAGAAAATTAATCAGGGCAGTACATGGTGAAATACAGTATATGAACTTCTGTGATAAATGTATCTGAACTTTGTCACAATTTCTATTATATTTCTTTTCCTGCAAACACATGCAAGAGAATTAATCTCAAGGTAACAGAGATATTTTGATAATACATTTTACTTTCTCTTTGGCTCTTTAAGAAGAGAGGGAGGTAAAAAGGCAGGGTATTATCACCAATTAAACTGACTTCAATGTTTCATAAGATGCAAAAGTCCATCATCAAGGATAAGGTTTCAGCATAGTTGAAGATGCATAATAAAGCAAGCCAAAGTTAACACAATTTCCTTTACAGAAATTTTGCCTAACAAATCAATTGGAATTCTTTAAGGAAGTAACAGGCAAGACAGACAAAGGAAAGTCAGTAAAGGTTGTTTACTTGGATTTTCAGAAAGCCTTTGACAAGGTGCAACACATGAGGAAGATTAAAAAAAAGCTCATGCAATTACAGGAGAGAGGGGAGTTGTGTTACACCAAAGATTTTATTGGGGAGCTTAATGTAAAGGAACTCTTAGGAGACAGTGATCATAACATGATTGAATTCATACTGCAACTTGAGAGGGGGAAAGCATAAGTCACATGTATCAGTATCACAATGGAATAAAGGGAATTACAGAGGCATGAGACAGTCTGGATTAGAGGGGGATACTGTGGGGATGATGGCACAACAGGGGTAGCTGAAGTTTCTGAGAATAGTTCACAAGGCACAGGATAGATATAGACAATAGACAATAGGTGCAGAAGTAGACCATTCGGCCCTTCGAGCCTGCACCACCATTTTGAGATCATGGCTGATCATCTACTATCAATACCCGGTTCCTGCCTTGTCCCCATATCCCTTGATCCCCCTATCCATAAGATACCTATCTAGCTCCTATCTATGTCCCACAGAGGAAGAAGTTCTCAAATGTCAGGGCTAGGCAACCGTGGCTGACAAGTGAAGTTAAGGATGGCATAAAAGCCAAGAAAAGGCATATAAGTTAGCAAAAGTGAGTGGGAAGTTGGATGATTGAGAAGCTTTTAAAATCCAACAAAAGGCAACTAAAAAGCTATAAGAAAGGAAAAGATGAAATACGAGGGCAAACTGGCTGATAATATAAAGCAGGACACTAAACGTTTTCTTTTTTCAGTTAAAGAAAGTGTAAAAGGGAGGCGAGAGGTGATATTGGACCACTGGAAAATGATGCTGGTGAGGTAGTAATCGGGGACAAAGAAATAGCAAATGAACTTAATAAGTATTTTGCTTCAGTATTTACCGTGGAAGACACGAGCAGTGTGCCAGAGGTCCGTGAGTGTCAGGGAGTAGGAGTGAGCGTCATTGCTATTACAAGGGAGAAAGTGCTAGGCAAACTGAAAGGTATTAATGTGGATAAGTCACCTGGACCAGATGGACTACATCCCAAAGTCCTGAGAGAGGTTGCTGAAGAGATAACAGATGCATTGGTCATGATTTTTCAAGAATCACTTGATCTGGCATGGTCCCAAAGGACAGGGAGATTGCAAATGTCACTCCACTCTTTAAGAAGTGAAGAAGGCAAAAGAAAGGAATTATAGGCCAGTTAGCCTAACCTCAGTGGTCAGGAAAGTATTGGAGTCCATTATTGACAATGAAGTTTTGGGATACTTGGATAAAATAAGTCAAAGTCAGCATGGTTTCTGTAAAGGAAAGTCTTGCCTGACAAATCTGTTGGAATTCCTCGAACGAATACGATGGACGAAGGAGAGGTAGTGGATGTCATTTACTTAGATTTTCATAAAGCATTTGATCAGGTGTCTCACATGAGGCTGCTTAACAAGATAAAATCCTATGGTGTTACAGAAAATATACTGGAATGAATAGTGAATAGCTGACAGTCAGGAGGTAGTGAGTGGGAATAAAAGGGGCTTTTTCTGGTTGGCTGCCAGTGGCTAATGGTGTTCCTCAGGGATTAGTATTGGGACCGCTACTTTTCACATTGTTTGTCAATGATTTAGATAATAGAATTGATGGCTTTGTGGCAAAGTTTTCAGGTGACAGAAAGTTAGGAGGAGGAGTAGGTGGTGCTGAGGAAGCAATGTAATTGCAGCAGGACTTAAACAAATTGGAAGAATGGGCAAAAAAGTGGTAGATGGAATACAGTGTTGGGAAATATATGATAATGCATTTTGGTAAAAGGAACAATAATGTAGACTATTATCTAAATGGGGAGAAAGTTCAAACATCAGAGGTGCAGAGGGACTTAAGAGTCCTCGTGCAAGATTCCCAGAAGGTTAATTCACAGGTTGAGTCTGTAGTAAAGAAAGCAAATACAATGTTGGCATTTATTTCAAGGGGAATAGGATATAAAAGCAAGGAGGTAATGTTGTGAACCTTTATAAGGCACTAGTCAGGTCGCATTTGGAGTATTGACAACAGGTTTGGGCCCCGTATCTCAGAAAGGATGTGTTGTCATTGGAGAGAGTCCAGAGGATGTTCACAAGGATAATTCCAGGAATGAAGAGGGTTCACATATGAGGAGTGTATGCCCGCTTTGAGCCTGTACTCACTGGAATTTAGAAAAATGCGTGGGGATCTCATTGAATCCTACCAAGTTTTGAAAAGACTAGATAAGGTGGATGCGGAGAGGATGTGTCCACTGGTGGGGGTATCCACAACTAGAGGGCATAGCCTCAAAATTGAGGGGCAACCTTTTAGAACAGAAGTAAGGAAGAATTTTTTTATTCAAAGAATGGTGTATTTGTGGAATGCTCTGCCACAGACTGTGGTGGAGGCCAAGTCCATGGGTATATTCAAAGCAGAATTTGATAGATATCTGACTGATCAGGGCGTCAAGGGATATGGTGAGAGGACAGGTGTATGGGGTTGAATGGGATCCGGGATCAGCCATGATGGAATGTACTTGATGGGCTGAATACTCCTATGTCTTATTGTCTTATGGAAAGATGCTAGCATGTTTAGAAAATTGTCTAAATGGCATAAGGCAAAGAGTGGGAATAATGGAAGCCTTTTCTTGTTTGTTGTCGATGTATTCTTCAGGAGTTAGCATTGGATCTGCCACTTTTCAAGTTAATATATACGGTGGTGGTATTAATGACTTTATGGTCAAGTTTGTGGATGATACAAAGACAGGTGAAGCAGCAGTTAGTTTTGAAGAAGCAGGGAGTCTTCAAAATGATTTGGACTCATCAGAAATCATCAAAAATTATGAGGAAGTCTTGATGAGCTGAGTAGGTGGGCCAAGGGGTGTAAAATGTATTATCATTGAGATTAAAGTGAGGTTTGCATTTTGTAAAGTCAAATCCAGGTTGGAGTTTCACTGTTAACAGCATGGCCCTGGACAGTGTTGTGGAACAGAGGCTTGTCTGAGCACAAGTACATGGTTCACTGAAAGTGCAGTCATGGTAGACAGGATAGTGAAGAAGATTTTTACTGAGGATTAAAATTAGAAGATCCTGTACAGGATGCTACTGAGCCTGCATTTAGAGTGTTTTGTTCCATTCTGGTCACAGTCCTATAGGAATACTAATGTCTTTCCTAAAATATGGTCCATATAGGTACCAATGACATAGCTCAGAAGAGAGTAGAGGTTCTGCAAAGTGAGTTCAGGAAGTTAGGTACTAAATTAAAGGACAGGAACTCTGGGGTGTAATCTCAGGATTGCTACCTATGCCACGTGCTAGTGAGGCCAGAAATTAAATTACTTGATACATTTTAACTCATGGCTGAGAAGTTAGTGTAGGACGGACAATGTAAGATTTTTGGAATATTGTGTTCTCTTGCAGGGAAAGTTGAACCTGTACAGAAGGGACAGTTTGCACCTGAACCGTAGGGGACTAATAACAATAATAATAACAAAAACAACATTAATATTAATAACAATAATAATAAATACTTTATTGATCCTGATGGGAAATTCTTTCTTTACAGCAGCAATGTTTAAAAACACACTTAGCAGTGTGCAGCCTTAACCAATAATAAAGTACAGAATAATAATATACACCTTAATTTAACAATGTGCAATAAAGTACAAAATAATAAAACAGAGACTATTGTACAATGTTCTGTGTTCTCCTGTCACAGGGATGAACTATTGTATATGCTTACTACATCTGTTAGGAAAAATTTTCTGTAACAACTCTTGTGACAGCGGAGCTGAGTGAGTCTGTTCGAAAGGGGGCTCCACTGCTTATTCAGTAGCTCATGGAGAGGATGTGCCAGATTGTCTGTAATGGATTACAGTTTGTTTAGTGACCCCCTCTTCACTACTAACTCACAAGAGCCCGGATTGTAACCAAGGATGGATTCAGCCTTTTTGATGAGTTTATTTAGTTAATATCTGAACAGGAGGATTTGCTAGTACTGCAAGGGGGTGTTTAAACTAGAGTTGCAGGGGGATGGGAACCATAGTGTCAGAACAGTTAGTTGAGGCAAATATTGTTAAGACAAACAAAGCCCAAAGAACAATATAGCACAGTACAGGTCATTTGGCCCACAATGTTAAACCCTGCCTCCCATATAACCCTCCACATTAAATTCCTCCATATACCTGTCTAGTAGTCTCTTAAATTTCACTAGTGTATCTGCCTCCACCACTGACTCAGGCAGTGCATTCCATGCACCAACCACTCTCTGAGTGAAAAACCTTCCTCTAATATCCACCTTGAACTTCCCTCCCCTTACCTTAAAGCCATGTCCTCTTGTACTGAGCAGTGGTGCCCTGGGGAAGAGGCACTGGCTGTCCATTCTATCTATTCCTCTCAATATCCTTGTATACCTCTATCATGTCTCCTCTCATCCTCCTTCTCTCCAAAGAGTAAAGCCCGAGCTCCCTTAATCTCTGATCATAATCCATACTCTCTAAACCAGGTAGCATCCTGGTAAATCTCCTCTATACCCTTTCCAATGCTTCCACATCCTTCCTATAGTGAGGCTACCAGAACTGGACACAGTACTCCAAGTGTGGTCTAACCAGAGTTTTATAGAGCTGCATCATTACCCCATGACTCTTAAACTCTATCCCTCGACTTATGAAAGCTAACACCCCATAAGCTTTCTTAACTACCCTATCTATCTGTGAGGCAACTTTCAGGGATCTGTGGACATGTACCCCCAGATCCCTCTGTTTCTCCACACTCACAAGTATCCTGTCATTTACTTTGTACTCTGCTTTGGAGTTTGTCCTTCCAAAGTGTACCACCTCACACTTCTCCGGGTTGAACTCCATCTGCCACTTCTCAGCTTACTTCTGCATCCTATCAATGTCTCTCTGCAATCTTCAACAATTTCTGTAGTTGTAATAGTATCCCTGACCAGTAATACCACCCTTCCTCTCCTTTCCCCCCCTCTCTATCAATCCAGGAATATTGAGAATCCATTCCTGCCCTGGTGCCAGCCAAGTCTCCATAATGGCCACTACATCATAATTCCATGTATGTATCCAAGCTTTCAGTTCATCACCTTTGTTCCTGATGCTTTTTGCATTGAAGTACACACACTTTAGCCCTTCTACCTTACTACCTTTATACTATTCTGCTTCTTTTTCATCAAAGCTTCTCTATATGTTAGACCTGGCTTTACTCCATGTACTATACTTGCAGCTCTTGCATGACCTTTATCCTCCTCCACCTCACTATCTGCTCTAACACTCTGTTTCCCCTCCCCCTGCAAATCTAGTTTAAACCCCCTGGAGCAGCACTAGCAAACCTTCCTGCAAGGATGTTAGTCCCCCTCCAGTTCAGGTGCAACCCGTCCCATCGGAACAGATCCCACCTTCCCTGGAACAAGGCCCAATTGTCCAGAAATATGAAGCCCTCCCTCCTGCACCAACTCCTTAGACCTCAGACAAAGTCAGGAATCGAAAAAAAGTTGAGGATGGTGTGATGAATGTACTGAATTACGTAAATTTCAATGGAAGAAGTATTGTAAGAAAGGCATGAGTTCAGGTCATAGGTCAACACATGGAATTATGATATTCAGATTCAGATTCAGATTCAGTTTATTGTCATTTAGAAACCACAAATGCAATACAGTTAAAAAATTAGACAATGTTCCTCCAGAATGATACCACAAAAGCATATGACAAAACAGACTACACCAGAAAATCCACATAACGTTTGGCAATCCCCAATCCAGAGTCCGGAGAGGCTGCTGCGTATTAATATCGCGCTACCGTCTTAGCACATTCCCTGGAAAGGAGCTCCAAATCCACCAGACAAACAAGACCAAAAACTAAAGCTACAAGACCTGCACAAAACCACATAGTTACAACAGTGTAAACAATAGCATAATTGATAAAAAAAAAACAGACTATGGGCACAGTAAAAATAGTCCAAAGATGTTAAAGGACTATAAATTCAAAAGAAATCACCACACAGTTCCCACAAGTCCCCAGGGTCCCAACAGACTCGCCATCCCACGCCGGCGGCAGAAGGGAATACCCCCACTATGGACTTCCACGGCGCCGCCCGACTCAGCCTCACAGACGCAGTACACAACGAAAGCTCCATCGAACCCAGCCTCGCAGACACAGCACACACCAACAGTGACCTGACCGGAACGGACTCCGAGTCCGTTGAACCTCCGAGCCGACGACCAGTCCCTCTGGCACAGCTTCTCTGAGAACCATCCTCTGCCGAGTGTATTAAGACGGCCCCGCCAACGGCCATCGGCAACGTGACCCCGAGCGCCGGGGGCCTGTTCTTCCCAGCAGAGTCCCAGACCTCACAGCAGCAGCAGCAACGAAGAAGGTCTTCCTGGAGATTTTGCGATGTTCCTCCATGCTCCCACGTCTGTTTTCAACCGATTATGATTGCGCATGGCACCCCACTTCACAAATAACAGATAATCAGCTCCGGAGTGGCCGCTGCAAGCTGCATCGCGCCGCCATCTTGTAGCCATTAATGAGAATTGGTTGCTGGAGGGGCAGGACTGGCAACTTTAATATTCTATTGTTGTTTTAGACACAATAGAGCAGGAGGGATTAAAGGGGAAGGGTGGCATTATTCATCAGGAAAATTGTCACGGTAATACTTAGTCAGAACAGACTGGAAAAATCTTCTAGTGAGGCTTTATGGGTGGAACTGAGAAATAACAAAGGTATGACCACACTAATAGAACCTTATTATAGACCACAAAACAGACTGTGGGATTTTGCACAACAAATTTGCAGAGAGATTGCAGACTGTTGCAAGAAACATAAGGTGATAGCAGGTGATTTTACCTTTCCACATATTGACTGGGACTTCCAAATTGTAAAAGGACTAGGTGGAATAAATTTTGGCAAATATGTTCAGGAAAATTATCAGTGCATAGAACCTACAAGAGGACCAAGACATAGGGATTTAGTGACTTGCGTGCCCCACTGACCTGAAGAATTATGTTGGTTGGAATCAGGGTTTTATGTTTTAGCACTTGGTAGAGTCACCCATGCCAAAAAGGTCAAAGTGTAGAGGCCAGACTATGAGTGGTCCACTGGTCCTCCAGGTCTGGAGGTTCATCTCAGGGCTAACAACCCTGACTGGTAAAACAAAATTCTTACCAAAACATCAATGAAGAATCCATCTACGTCTGAGTGCAATGGTATTCCCGAGACTCCACCCAGAACTTGCATGACTGATAGTAGTGAAAACTGAGAGGAAGCTAGTGACCTGGTGAAGGAAGCCCTGAACACCACCAGAGACAGAGGACCTTCATTGCTACCATAAACATCAGTGTAACAAGCACAGGGTAGCGGTACGTAGAGGTCCCAACGAGAGAGTGGGTGAAACTTGATCTCATATTAGGGAATGAGACAGGGAAGGTGACAGAAGTTTGTGTAGGGAAACACTTCGCATCTTGTCATCATAATGCTGTTAGTTTCAAGGTCATTGTAGAAAAGGGTAGTTCTAGTCCTTGGGTTGAGATTCTAAGTTGGAGAAAAGGCAATTTTGATGGTTTCAGAAAGGATCTGGCAAGTGTGGATTGGGACAGGCAAAGATGTGGCTGGTAAATGGGCGGCCTTCAAAAGTGAAATTTTGAGAGTACAAAGCTTGCATGTGCCTATCAGAATAAAAGAATAACAGGTTTAGGGAACCTTGGGTTTTGAGAGATATTGAGATCTAGGATAAGAGAAAAAGAGAAGGTGCATAGCAGATGTAGGCAGGTAGGAACAAATGAGTTACCTAGGGATTATAAGAAATGCAAGACATCAGGAGGGCTTAAAGAAGGCAAGAGGTTACTCTAACAGACAAGGTGAATGAGAATCCTGGGGGCTTCTGCAAATACAGAAACATAGAAAACCTATAGCACAATACAGGCCCTTCGGCCCACAAAGTTGTAACAAACATGTCCCTACCTCAGAAATTACTTGGCTTACCTATAGCCCTCTATCTTTCTAAGCTCCATAAACCAATCCAAGTCTCTTAAAAGACCCTATCATATCCACCACCATATGTTAAGAGCAAAATGTTTGCAAGTACAAAATTGATCTTCTGAGGGTCAGAATGGTAATCTATGTGTGGAGCCAAATGAGATGGGGGAGATATTAAATGTTTTTTTGGTATCTGTATTTAATTGGAGCATGAATATAGAGTCCATAGAGTTGAGATAAAGCAGCACAAGGTCATGCACAATATATGGTTACAGAGGAGGAGCTATTTCCTATCTTGAAGCAAATTAGAGTGGACAATTCCCCAGGGCCTGACAAGGTATTCCCTCAGACCCTGTGGAAGGCAAGTACAGAAATTGCCGGGGTCCTAGCAGAGATGTTTAAATTATGCTCAGTGACAGCTGAGGTACCGGAGGATTGCAGGATAGTCAATGTTGTTCCGCTGTTTAAGAAAGGCACTAAGAAAAAAATCAGGAAATTCTAGGCCAGTGAGCCTGACATCAGTAGTGAGAAAGTTATTGGAAGGTATTCTAAGGGACCAAATATATGAGTATATGGATAGACAGGAACAGATTGGGGATAGACATCGTGGCTTCATGCATAGTAGATCTTGTCTTACCAATCTTACAGAGTTTTTCAAGGAAGCTTTTTAGGAAACTTGAAAGCAAGTGTGACAAGATCCTGAGGTTTATTAAATATGGACTGTGCCTTTAAAAAGAGAGCGAGTGCGTGTACACTGATTCAGAGAGAGAGAGAGAGAGAGCACCGAGCAGCTCATGAGTCGTAATGGTGATGGAAGGGCGGAGCTATATAATGGACAGCTGATGTTCAGCATGTTCAGGATATAGACAAGGTCAGCTGGCTTTTCAGACAGACACACAGAAGACACGAGACATACGGAAGAAATAGACACTGGATGAGCTTTGAGTGCCCATGAAAAGGTGGGTTTTGCTTGCAGTGTGGAAAAGGGGTGACTGGTGGAAGGCTATCGGTGTGCTTAACCCTTGACTGGGTTGATAGCTTTACCACATGACAGTACCCATTTGTGTGGTCACAGTCCGTGACTTTAACAGGACTTCGAGGGCAACGTGGGAAAGATCGACGGCATTGGCTTACTCTCTCTCTCCTCAATCTACTCAACTCAATATCACAAACTGAACTGACTTCATTCCTATACCATCATAAGACTGTATCATTTACCACCTAAGCTTGAAGAAGTTCGGGATTTTATATTTACACACACTTATATATACATAAACTCTGCTAACCTGGTTGATTTATCTGGTTTTATATTACTATATTACATAGATACTAATAAATAGTGTTGTGTTTGTAGCAAAATCAGACTCCAGGTATGTTCCATTTCTACTAGTTCTTTTGTAGCAGATGTTGTAGCAAGGTATTTGACAAGATCCCGCATGGGAGGTTGGTCAAAAAGGTTCAGTTGCTGGGATTAAACATTGAATGTGTGGGAGAAGCCAGAGAGTGGTAGTAGAGGATCATCTCTCTGTCTGGAGGCTTGGGACTAGTAGAGGGCCGCAGGGATCAGCAACTTTGCAGATTACACCAAGATTAGGGGTGTAGTGGACAGTGAGGAAGTCTACCAAAGCTTGTAGAGGGATCTGGACCAGCTAGAAAAATCGGCTGAAAAATGGTAGCTAGAATTTAATGCAGACAGATGTGTGGTGTTGCACTCTGAGTGGACCATCTAGGGTAGGTCTTACACAGTGAACTGTAGAGCACTGAGTAATGTAGTGGGGATCTGGGAATACAGGTCCATAATTCATTGAAAGTAGTGTCAGAGGTAGATAGGGTCATACAGAAAGCTTTTGGCATATTGGCTCTCATTGATGGAAGTGCTGAGTGCAGGAAACTGGATGTAATATTGAAGTTGTATAAGATATTGGTGAGATCTAATATAGAGTATTGTGTGCAGTTTTGGTCACCTACCTACAGTAAAGATGTAAATAAGATTGAAAGTGCAGAGAAAATTTACAAGGACCTCAGTTAAAAAGAAAGATTGAATAGATCTCCAACTCTATTCCCTAGGGCATGGAAGACTGAGGGGAGGTTTGAAGGATGTATACATGATGATGAAGCGTATAGAGAGGGTAAATGCAAGCAGGATTTTTCCACTGAGGTTGGGTGCGACTACAACTAGAGGTCATGGGTTAATGTTGAATGGTGAAATGTTTAAGGGGAACAAGAGGGGAAACTTCTGCATTCAGAGGCTGGTGAGAGTATGGACAGCACAAGTGGTGGATGCAATTTTAATTTCAATGTTTAGGAGAAGTTTGGATAGGTACATGGATGGGATGGGTATGGAGGGACTGGTCCAGGCTCAGATCGATGGGACCAGGCAGTGCAAATGGTTTGGTATGAACTAGATGGGTCAAATGTCTGGGATCAGATCGATGGGACCAGGTGGTTTAAATGGTTTGGTATGGACTAGATGGGCCAAAGGGCCTGTTTCTGTGCTGTAGTTAGATAATTAGAGGTTTATTGTCATTTCTGATGACAATGAGATTGCAGTGCTGCTCCCTTCTGCAAAACAGCATTCTGGGAATTCAATTACTGAAAACACAGTGACTACATTTCAAATCATTTACAAATAAATTCAAAACAAATGACTCTAAAAGAAACAGTGGCTGCCCCATTCAATTTTGTACCTGCCCATATTATAGAATACAATAATTCATTATAAAATAGCATCACAAAAGATGAGATTTTAAAAAAGAGCTCCAAAGTCAAAGCAAGGTAGCTGCCCCATTGAAACTAAATATTGCATGTTCCCGTGTACTGTGTTTAGAGATTGTTCATAGTGCATCTGAACAATGTGTGGGTGGCGTGGGACATTGTTCAACTGCACAGTGAAGCTGTTTTTCAGTCTGGATATTCTTGCAGAGATCTTTCTGTATCACCTGTTGGATAGCAGGAGATTGACCACTGGGGTGGGATGAGTCTGTCATGATTTTGCAAGCCCATTGTAGACATTTTGGATTATAGATGGTTTCATATCTGGTAGTTGTATCCCAATGATGTTCTGTGAATTCCTGATCACTCACTGAAATGCGCTTTGACCAATCTTGTAGGTAGGTCAGTCTGCTCGCAATTACGCATCGGTAAAGGTTCACCAGCAGCTTCTGGGACTGATTTGCTCTCTTTAATTCCTAAGATAGTATGGGCACTGCTGAGCCTTTCCTACTATCAAGGAGGTGTTGGTGGTCCAAGAGAGCTCCTCTGTGATGTTCACCCCTAAGAACTTAAAGCTTTCCACTGCTTCACCATTTCTAGCTAGTGGAGCTTGTTCAAACCTTCTGGATTTCCAGAAATCAATAGCCATTCATTTGTTTTTTCATGTTGAGTGAAAGGTTAAGCTTACTGCACCATTCAGACAGTTTCTGCATCTCTTCTCAGTCATCTGTAATTAATCCAGTCACTGTGGAGTCGTCTGCAAATTTGATGATGGAGTTGATAGCATAGGCAGGGGCACAGTCACGGGTGAAAAGAGTGTAAAGAAGTGGGGGTTCAGAACACATCCCTGCAGTGCACTGGTGTACAGGGTCAGGGAGGATGATGTCTACTTGCCTAGTCTGAATGTCAGGGTGTGGTTGCTAAGAAAGTCCAGAACCCGGTTCCAAATTGACGTAGAGACCCTGATGATATTACTTATGGTGTAGTTTAACAGTCAACTTGTTGGGGAGAATGATGCTGAAGGCAGAAGTGTATTCGATGAAAAGCACTCTGGTCTAAGATAGGTGGCGTTGTGCATAAAGAAGTAGGTTTTCAAAGCTTACAGAGAGATTTAGGCCAGTTAGAAGAGTGGGCTGAAAGATGGCAGATGGAGTTTAATGCTGATAAGTGTGAGGTGCTACATTTTGGTAGGAATAATCAAAATAGGACATACATGGTAAATGGTAGGGCATTGAGGAATGCAGTAGAACAGAGTGATCTAGGAATAATGGTGCATAGTTCCCTGAAGGTGGAATCTCATGTAGATAGGGTGGTGAAGAAGGCTTTTGGAACGCTGGCCTTTATAAATCAGAGCATTGAGTATAGGAATTGGGATGTAATGTTAAAATTGTACAAGGCATTGGTGAGGCCAAATTTGGAGTATTGTGTACAGTTCTGGTTACCGAATTATAGGAAAGATGTCAACAAATTAGAGAGAGTACAGAGGAGATTTACTGGGTTTCAGCACCTAAGTTACAGAGAAAGGTTGAACAAGTTAGGTCTTTATTCTTTGGAGCATAGAAGGTTGAGGGGGGACTTGATAGAGGATTTAAAATTATGAGGGAGATAGATAGAGTTGATGTGGATAGGCTTTTTCCATTGAGAGTAGGGGAGATTCAAACAAGAGGACATGAGTTGAGAGTTAAGGGGCAAAAGTTTAGGGGTAACACGAGGGGGAAATTCTTTACTCAGAGAGTGGTAGCTGTGTGGAACAAGCTTCCAGTAGAAGTGGTAGAGGCAGGTTCGATTTTGTCATTTAAAAAAAATTGGATAGGTATATGGACAGGAAAGGAATGGAGAGTTATGAGCTGAGTGCAGGTAGGTGGGACTAGGTGAGAGTAAGCATTGGGAAATGGACTAGAAGGGCGGAGATGGCCTGTTTCCGTGCTGTAATTGTTATAAGTGTCCATATGCTCTAGTGCTCCAGTGCAATGCGGAGAGCAAGAGAGATGGCATCACTTTGCGTTAGAGACCAGCTGGTGCTGGTCCAGAGTAACAGAGATGGCTGTATTGATGCGGAATATAACAGGCACTTGGCGGCTACAGGGGTGAGTGTTTGGAATGCAAACCGGGTCTCGTCTGTGCACAAGAGACAGGTTCCAGTTCATGCACTACAGACAGGGTCCAGTATGTGTACTCGAGAAAGGGTCCACTGTGCACTAGAGATAGGGTCCAGTCTGTGTACTAAAGGCAGAGACCAGTCCGTGCACTAGAGACATGGGCAAGTCCATGCAGACGAGACAGCATCCACTCCATACATCAGAGATAGGGTCCAGTAGGTGCATGAGAGACAGGGTCCAGTCCGTGAACTCGAGACTGGGTGCACTTCGAGTATTAGAGACTGGGTCCAGTCCGTGAACTCGAGACTGGGTGCACTTCGAGTATTAGAGACATGTTCCTGTCTGTGCACTAGAGACTGGGTCCAGTCTCTGCACTAGAGACAGGGTCCAGTCCGTGAACTCGAGACTGGGCGCACTTCGAGTATTAGAGACTGGGTCAAGTCCGTGAACTCGAGACTGGGTGCACTTCGAGTATTAGAGACTGGGTCCAGTCTCTGCACTAGAGACAGGGTCCAGTCTATGCATTAGAGAGAGGGTTCAGATCTGTGTATTAGAGACATAGTCCAGGCTCTGCACTAGAGACAGGGGTCTGTCCGCGCACTAGAGAGAGGGTTCAGTCTGTGTATTAGAGAGAGGGTTCAGTCTGTGTATTAGAGACATAGTCCAGGTTCTGCACTAGAGACAGGGGTCTGTCCGCGCTCTAGAGAGAGGGTTCAGTCTGTGTATTAGAGACGTAGTCCAGGCTCTGCACTAGAGACAGGGGTCTGTCCGTGCACTCGAGACAGGGTCCAGTCTATGCATTAGAGAGAGGGTTCAGATCTGTGTATTAGAGACATAGTCCAGGCTCTGCACTAGAGACAGGGGTCTGTCCGCGCACTAGAGAGAGGGTTCAGTCTGTGTATTAGAGAGAGGGTTCAGTCTGTGTATTAGAGACATAGTCCAGGCTCTGCACTAGAGACAGGGGTCTGTCCGTGCACTCGAGACAGGGTCCAGTCTATGCATTAGAGAGAGGGTTCAGTCTGTGTATTAGAGACATAGTCCAGGCTCTGCACTAGAGACAGGGGTCTGTCCGCGCACTAGAGAGAGGGTTCAGTCTGTGTATTAGAGAGAGGGTTCAGTCTGTGTATTAGAGACATAGTCCAGGCTCTGCACTAGAGACAGGGGTCTGTCCGTGCACTCGAGACAGGGTCCAGTCTATGCATTAGAGAGAGGGTTCAGTCTGTGTATTAGAGACATAGTCCAGGTTCTGCACTAGAGACAGGGGTCTGTCCGCGCACTAGAGAGAGGGTTCAGTCTGTGTATTAGAGACGTAGTCCAGGCTCTGCACTTGAGACAGGGGTCTGTCCGTGCACTCGAGACAGGGTCCAGTCTATGCATTAGAGAGAGGGTTCAGTCTGTGTATTAGAGACATAGTCCAGGCTCTGCACTAGAGACAGGGGTCTGTCCGTGCACTCAAGACAGGGTCCAGTCTATGCATTAGAGACAGGGACCATTCCGTGCAGACAAGACAGGGTCCACTCCATACTTTTACGTACCCCGTAACGGGTTAAAAGAACCAGCAGAAATGGAACACACCTGGAGTCTGATTTTGCTACAAACACAACACTATTTATTAGTATCTATGTAATATAGTAATATAAAACCAGATAAATCAAACAGGTTAGCAGAGTTTATGTATATATAAGTGTGTGTAAATATAAAACCCCGAACTTCTTCAAGCTTAGGTGGTAAATGATACAGTCTTATGATGGTATAGGAATGAAGTCAGTTCAGTTTGTGATATTGAGTTGAGTAGAATTGAGGAGAGAGAAAGAAGTGATTTGTTTTCCAAGTAAGCCGATGCCATTGATTCTTCCCACATTGTCCTCTGAAGTCCTGTTAAAGTCACTGACTGTGACCACACAAATGGGTACCGTCTTTACGCGGTAAAGCTATCAACCCAGGCAAGGGTTAAACACACCAATAGCTTTCCACTGGTCACCCCTTGTCCACACTGCGAGCAAAACCTACCCTTTCGTGGGCACTCAAAGCTCATCCAGTGTCTATTTCTTCTGTATTTCTATCTTCCGTTTGTCCTGTGTGTCTGTCTGAAAAGCCAGCTGACCTTGTATATATCCCAAACATGCTGAACACCAGCTGTCCATTATATAGCTCCACCCTTCCATCACCATTACGACTCTCTCTCTCTCTCTCTCTCTCTCTCTCTCTCTCTCTCTCTGAATCAGTGCACACACACACTCTGTCTCTTTTTAAAGGCACAATCCATAACGAATAAACCTTAGGATCTCGTCACAATACACCAGAGACAGGGTCCAGTCCATGCATGAGAAACAGGGTCCAGTCCGTGTGCTAAAGGCAGTGTTCATTCCATACAATAGAGACAGGGTCCACTTCATGCACTACAGATAGGGACCAGTCCATGAACTGGAGACAGTGTCCAGTCAGTGCACCAAAGACAGTTTCCAGTCCGTACACTAGAGACAGGGACCATTCCGTGCATTACAGACATCGTCCAGTCAATGCCCTAAAGACAGGCTTCAGTCCGTGCACTAGTGACAGTGTCCATTCTGTGCACGAAAGATCCACTGGAGACAGGGTCCAGACTGTGCACTAGAGAAAGTGTCCAGTCCATGTACTAGAGACAGGAACCAGTCTGTGCACTAGAGACAGGGCCCAGTCCGTGTACACGAGACAGGGTACAGTCCGTGCATGACAGGCAGGGTCCAGACGGTGCACACGAGACTGTGTCTACTCTGTTCATTAGAGACAGGGTCCAGACCATGTACAAAAAGCAGTGTCCAGTTGTCCAGTCCGTGCACTAAAAACAGGGTCCAGTCTGTGTACTAGAGACAGGGTCCAGACCATGCATTAGAGACAGGTTCCACTCTGTGCACTAGGGACAGAGACCAGCCTGTGAACTGGAGACAGGGTTCAGTCCATGCACTAGAGACAGGGTCCAGTATGTGCACTGGAGAAAGTGTCCATTCTGTGCACTAAAGGCAGCGTCCAGTCCATGCACTAGAAACAGGGTCCAGTCCATGCACTGGAGGCAGGAACCAGTCCGTGTACTCAAGATAGGGACCAGTCTGTGTACTCACGATAGGGTCCAGTCCATGTACTCGAGATAGGTAACAGTCTATTCTCTAGAAAAAGGGTCCAGTCCATGCATTAGAGACAGGACCAGTCTGTGCTCTAGAGACTGTGTCCAGTCAATGCACTAGAGACAGGTTCCACTCTGTGCACTAGAGAAAGAGACCAGACTGAAATAGAGACAAGGTCCAGTTCATGCACTAGAGAGAGGTCCAGTCCATGCAATATAAACTGGGTCTAGTCCATGCACTAGAGACAGGGTGCACTCCATGCACTAGAATGGTGTCTGGTCTGTTCACTCGAGACGTCTAGTCCGTGCAGTAGAGACAGGTGCCAGTCTGTGCCCCAGAGACAGGGTTCAGTCGATGCACTAGAGATGGGCTTCAGTCCGTGAACTAGAGACAGCTATCAGACTGTGCATTACAGACATCGTCCAGTCAATGCCCTAGACCGTGCTCTCGTGGCAGGGTCCAGTCCGTGCACTAGAGACAGCATTCAGTCCATACACTATAGAGACAGGAACCAGTCCACGTACACAAGACAGGGTACAGTCTGTGCATGACAGACAGTGTCCACTCCGTGCACTAGAGAAGGGGTCCAGTCTATGCACTCAAGACAGTGTCCATTTCGTGCACGAGAGACATTGTCCCATCTGTGCACCAGAGACTGGGTCCAGACTGTGCACTCGAGACAGAGGCCAATCCGTGCACGCAAAACAGGGTCCAGTCCATGCGTTAGAGACAGGGACCAGTCAGTGGAGATGAGACAGGGTCCAGACAATGCACTAAAGGCAGCGTTCGTTCCATGCACTAGAGACAGGGTCCAGTCCGTGCACTCAAGACAGGGTCCAGACATGGAGATGAAACAGGGTCCACTCTATTCACCAGCATTAGGGTCCAGACCATGCATTAGAGACAGGATCCAGTCCGTGCACTCAAGACAGGGTCCAGTCTGTGCACTAGATATAGGGTCCAGTCCTACACTAGAGACAGGGTCCAGTCCATGTACTAAAGACAGCGTTCATTCCATGCACTAGAGACAGAGTCTAGTCTGTATACTCGAAACAGAGTACAGTCTGTGAACTCGAGACAGGGTACAGTCCGTGCATGACTGGCAGTATCCAGTCCATGCACTAGAGACAGGGTCCAGTCTGTGCACTCAAAGCCATGAGACAGCTTTTCCAGGCCATACTGTCACTGATTTAGTTATTATCACTGGCGTGTAGGCCTAAGTTAGAGACAGACAGGTAGTCGGATGATCCCATGTGAAGCATTGATGAACCCAGTCTGTGTCTGCAATATGGTGTAATCCTGGTACTGTTGATCCTTGTGAGCATTTCACATTCCCGCAAAATTTAGGAAATATTATTTTAAGATTGGTGTGATTGAAATCACCGGTTACGATCATGGCACTGTCAGATTGGCAAGACAACTCCTTATTAATGTTAATGCTGATTTAGAGTTGGCCTGTGCTGGTATGCAAACTGCTGTGATGTAAACAACTGTGAATTCTCTCAGCAGATGGAATTCCTTGCACTTCAGCATGAGATAGTGTATTCCAGGTTGGGACGGGTCATTTTTTGCAGATTCATTGTTAACGTCAACACATAGACTGCCACCTGATTTCTTAGGCAGGCCCTGAATCAGGACTCTAGTGTTCCAGCCGGACTTCAGTGAAGATTATCACGCTGCATTTGAGCAAATTCTTCTGTGTGGTGAATTTCAGTCAGATTTCATCCACTTTACTCATGATTGATCAGGTGTTTCTAAGGAAGATTCTCGGAAGCAGGAGCTTGAAAGTTGCAGCTTTTAGCCTACCACGGATCGCAGTTCACTCACCACTGATCCCAGTTCACTCACCATGGATCCCAGTTCACTTACCACTGATCCCAGTTCACTCACCATGGATCCCAGTTCACTTACCACTGATCCCAGTTCACTCACCATGGATCCCAGTTCACTCACCACTGATCCCAGTTCACTCACCATGGATCCCAGTTCACTTACCACTGATCCCAGTTCACTCACCATGGATCCCAGTTCACTTACCACTGATCCCAGTTCACTCACCATGGATCCCAGTTCACTTACCACTGATCCCAGTTCACTCACCACTGAACCAAGTTCACTTACTACAGATCCCAGTTCACTTACCACTGATCCCAGTTCACTTACCACTGTTCCCAGTTCACTTACCACAGATCCCAGTTCACTTACCACAGATCCCAGTTCACTTACCACAGATTCCAGTTCACTTACCACTGATCCCAGTTCACTTACCACTGTTCCCAGTTCACTTACCACTGATCCCAGTTCACTTACCACTGTTCCCAGTTCACTTACACAGATTCCAGTTCACTTACCACTGATCCCAGTTCACTTACCACTGTTCCCAGTTCACTTACACAGATTCCAGTTCACTTACCACTGATCCCAGTTCACTTACCACTGTTCCCAGTTCACTTACCACTGTTCCCAGTTCACTTACCACTGATCCCAGTTCACTTACCACTGTTCCCAGTTCACTTACCACTGTTCCCAGTTCACTTACCACTGATCCCAGTTCACTTACCACTGTTCCCAGTTCACTTACCACTGTTCCCAGTTCACTTACCACTGATCCCAGTTCACTTACCACTGTTCCCAGTTCACTTACACAGATTCCAGTTCACTTACCACTGATCCCAGTTCACTTACCACTGATCCAAGTTCACTTACCACAGATCCCAGTTCACTTACTACAGATTCCAGTTCACTTACCACTGATCCCAGTTCACTTAACATGGATCCCAGTTCACTTACCACTGTTCCCAGTTCACTTACCACTGATCCCAGTTCACTTAACATGGATCCCAGTTCTCTCACCTCGGGCCCCATTCACTCACCGCAGATCCCAGTTCACTCACTACAGATCCCAGTTCATTTGCCATGGATCCCAGTTCACCTACCACAGATCCCAGTTGACAACATGGATCCCAGTTCACCTTCCACGGACCCGGTTCACTCACCAGGGATTCCAGTTCTCCTACCATGATTCCAGTTCACTCACAAGGGATCCCATATCATTCAGCACCAATCCCAGTTCACTTAACACGGACCCCATGTTACTGAGCATGGATCCCAGTTCACTCACCATGGATCCCAGTTCACTCACCATGGATCCCAGTCACTCACCACAGATCCCAGTTCACTCACCAGGGATCCCAGTCACTCACCACAGACCCCAGTTCACTCACCAGGGATCCCAGTTCACTCACCACAGACCCCAGTTCACTCACCACAGACCCCAGTTCACTCACCACAGACCCCAGTTCATTTCCTCTCATTGTGCTATCTACAGTGCCTCCCAGCTGGAGCTGGTGTCCAGGCTTGCCCCACTGTTATGGTGATGTCTGATTGTATGTGTACTGTGAGAGTGAGCTCTTAATATTCTTAATACACTTGACATTGATATTCAGAACTCCCTGTCAGCTATATTGTACAACAGTTCTGTGATTTGGAGAGCTTGAAGCTGCTGCAGCTATGCAAGCTGCCATCTTTTATTTTGGAAATACAGGAAAGATTTACAAGGAAGCTTTGAGGACTTGAGGGACTGAGCTTATACAGCACCCAGTTGGAGCTTGACTTCAGCCAGGTTGAGGAAGGAGCTTTACTCCCCTCGATAAGAGGAACTGCTTTGGATACAGTTGGAGGGACCGTTTACTCCCCTCAGTAAGAGGATTCTGTTTTGGATACTGTTGGAGGGAGCTTTACTCCCCTCAATAAGAGGAACTGCTTTGGATACTGTTAGAGGGAGCTTTACTGCCCTCGATAAGAGGAACTGTTTTGGATACAGTTGGGAGGTGGGCCGGTATGACCTACCTGAGAGAGCCACAGCAGCCAGATCTCTGGCACTGATTCTGGTGCTATGGCTAAGAAGGGAAGGGGGCAGAGGAGGAATACAGTGGTGGTAGGAGATTCCATACTCAGAGGAGTAGTTAAGAGAGTCTATGGATCTGATGGAGAGACTCAGGTGATATGTTGCCTCCTAGGTGCCAGGGCCAGGGACTAATCGGATCATGTCCATGAGATTCTAAAGGAGAAGAGTGAGCAGCCAGAGATCTTGGTACATATTGGCTCCAATGACATCGGGAGGAAAAGAGAGGAGGTCCTGAAGAGAAAATTTTGGCAGTTAGGTAGAAAGCTGAAAAACAGAAATCATGGATCATTTCAGGGCCCAGCTGCTGTCTCTCCTCTTCATCCATAACCAGTGTCTGCTTCACTCGGTGACCTCCAGGAGTTCTTTATAGCTTGCTGTTGGCCCTGGCTTCAGATGCCCAATCCCTTCAGCACTCTGACCAAGGAACTAGCTGCAGACCATCTGCAGCCAACCTGTACTGGGAACCTCTGCACCTTCCATCCACGCTGCTCAGCCTATCTTACATGTTTCCGCTCATACACCACACAGACTGCATCTTCCCAGGGCACTGTGACCTCTGAGATCACTACAGCCTTCAGACTGCTGGACCACAAGACCAAGTCAGGTCTGAGGATTGTAGTGGCTATCTCCAGGGGAAATATTAGCCCTTTGTCAAGGTTCCACTCACGAGCAGGCTTCAGTATTCCTGACACCAACCATGTCACCGAGGGTGGCACTGTCTGTCCTTGCCGGACAAAGGGATGGTGGTTCTTCCAGTCATATGGGGCTCAGAGTTGTAATTCTACCTTTGCTTCTCCACAATGGATACCAAACCTCTGAGGACCTGGTTGTGTCTCCATGTGTACTTTCCTTGAGTGAGGCTTACTTTACAAGATGAGAGGATGTGCTTGAGGTTTGCTGTTCTTCCACAGAGTGGACAATTTGGGTCTTCACTGAGCCACTGGCTCAGATTTTTGGGAGTTGGGAAAACATCATAAACTGCTCTAATAAGGAAGCTAATCTTTCTTCCTTCCTTTCCACATTAGTCTTTCCAGATGAATTTTCTTTTCTCAGTGTTTTCCCACTTTGTCCACTGTCCCTGTTTTGCCTGAGACACTGCTCTTGCATACCTGATCCGTTCCTCCTCCACCACCACAGCTCACCTTTGCCTTCATTTGCCAAATGGGCCTATTTGAGCCCGTACCAAGACCCCTTCTTCCATATTGCACCTGGCCACCATGTCTGCAAACCTAAGTGCTGCTTTTGCCTGTTTTACTGCCTCTGCTGGACACCACTTTCTTCCTGTTAAGGTCCTGAATGTGGTATCCTGGACAACAGTGTCATGGGATTCTGACAGAGTCATCTTAAGCCTCTCCTTGGCGCACTTGAACTTTTCAATCAGTCCTGTGACAGGCAACTCCAGAGCTCCTTTGCCATACAGGTAGATGTTACTATGTGATCTTGGTAGGCCCACCCACTTCTTAATGAAGTAACTAACTGTCCTCTCCGGCTTTTCAACATGAGTGATGGGGACTTCACTCCACATCCGAGGGAGCAATCCAAAATCCGGCTTTTCAACATGAGTGATGGGGACTTCACTCCACATCCGAGGGAGCAATCCAAAATCCGGCTTTTCAACATGAGTGATGGGGACTTCACTCCACATCCGAGGGAGCAATCCAAAATCCGGCTTTTCAACATGAGTGATGGGGACTTCACTCCACATCCGAGGGAGCAATCCAAAATCTGGCTTTTCAACATGAGTGATGGGGACTTCACTCCACATCCGAGGGAGCAATCCAAAATCCGGCTTTTCAACATGAGTGATGGGGACTTCACTCCACATCCGAGGGAGCAATCCAAAATCTGGCTTTTCAACATGAGTGATGGGGACTTCACTCCACATCCGAGGGAGCAATCCAAAATCTGGCTTTTCAACATGAGTGATGGGGACTTCACTCCACATCCGAGGGAGCAATCCAAAATCCGGCTTTTCAACATGAGTGATGGGGACTTCACTCCACATCCGAGGGAGCAATCCAAAATCTGGCTTTTCAACATGAGTGATGGGGACTTCACTCCACATCCGAGGGAGCAATCCAAAATCTGGCTTTTCAACATGAGTGATGGGGACTTCACTCCACATCCGAGGGAGCAATCCAAAATCCGGCTTTTCAACATGAGTGATGGGGACTTCACTCCACATCCGAGGGAGCAATCCAAAATCCGGCTTTTCAACATGAGTGATGGGGACTTCACTCCACATCCGAGGGAGCAATCCAAAATCTGGCTTTTCAACATGAGTGATGGGGACTTCACTCCACATCCGAGGGAGCAATCCAAAATCCGGCTTTTCAACATGAGTGATGGGGACTTCACTCCACATCCGAGGGAGCAATCCAAAATCCGGCTTTTCAACATGAGTGATGGGGACTTCACTCCACATCCGAGGGAGCAATCCAAAATCCGGCTTTTCAACATGAGTGATGGGGACTTCACTCCACATCCGAGGGAGCAATCCAAAATCTGGCTTTTCAACATGAGTGATGGGGACTTCACTCCACATCCGAGGGAGCAATCCAAAATCTGGCTTTTCAACATGAGTGATGGGGACTTCACTCCACATCCGAGGGAGCAATCCAAAATCCGGCTTTTCAACATGAGTGATGGGGACTTCACTCCACATCCGAGGGAGCAATCCAAAATCCGGCTTTTCAACATGAGTGATGGGGACTTCACTCCACATCCGAGGGAGCAATCCAAAATCTGGCTTTTCAACATGAGTGATGGGGACTTCACTCCACATCCGAGGGAGCAATCCAAAATCCGGCTTTTCAACATGAGTGATGGGGACTTCACTCCACATCCGAGGGAGCAATCCAAAATCCGGCTTTTCAACATGAGTGATGGGGACTTCACTCCACATCCGAGGGAGCAATCCAAAATCCGGCTTTTCAACATGAGTGATGGGGACTTCACTCCACATCCGAGGGAGCAATCCAAAATCTGGCTTTTCAACATGAGTGATGGGGACTTCACTCCACATCTGAGGGAGCAATCCAAAATCCGGCTTTTCAACATGAGTGATGGGGACTTCACTCCACATCCGAGGGAGCAATCCAAAATCCGGCTTTTCAACATGAGTGATGGGGACTTCACTCCACATCCGAGGGAGCAATCCGAACTGAAGGCACCAGAGCTTGATGTTTCCTGGCAGCGAGGTCTTATCAAAGGCTCTAAGCCCTTTGATGATTTCTTCTCTCAGAAGTTTCACTTGATTTGTATCACTGACGTTTACATTGTACCAATGCCCCAAGCTTTTAACTGTCATTTCTGATACAGTGGGAATTACTTTCTCATCCACATGGAACTTATAGTTGACCAAGCTTCCTTTGACTATAGAAATGCTCCTAGACTTTGTTTTAATCATCATTCGGGCCCACTTGATGCATGAATGGAGCTTCTCCAGCAACCGTTTGGTACAAGAGATGGTAGTTATCAGTATGGTAATCCATAAATGCCCAGATTGGTGGTAGGCATGGTAAAAGCCAGTGGAGAGATGGTGCAACCTGCCATTATGCCTATCTCTACAGGGTGCCAGGCTGTGTTACACTCTGCAGTTATCAATGAGAACTGGAGATCTCGAAAGTAGGCTTTGACCAGGGTTGTAACATATTCTCATACATGGAAGAATTCAAATGAAGGCCACAGGAGGTTATGTGAGACTGACCTAAAGGCATTGGCTATGGAGGTCATTCTTTCCCTTTTATCAGTTTTTATTTGATGCTAAATTATACTTGTGTGTTCCAAGCAGCCAGGGAAACCCAGCACCCCTGCCTTCTGCACATGTATGTTGATGAAATTGTTTTTCTCCAGGTAAGTAGACAATTTTGGTGCTATGACACTGAAAAATATTTTCCCTTCAACATATAATAGATTCATTTGCCAAAACTGTCCAATTTCTGAGGAATCTTTTACATTAGGAATTAGAATTCCTCCTTCCCACCGCCATATTCTTGTGGTGAACTACATATACCTGTCTGGACACACCCCCCCTGCTGACTGCTCCTGTGGCTCCTCCCACGGACCCCGGTATAAAGGCAATTGGAGACACAGCCCCGGCCTCAGTCTCCAGGGTGTAGTGTGGTGGTCACTTGCTGCTTGTTCTTTCTTCCAGCCAATAAAATTGATGCACCATCAATAACTCTCAGAGACGTGAGGCGAGATATAGGCTTGGTGTGCGCAGTGTCACCTTGGGTACAGGGTTCATAGTTACTGTGGAGTGTTCGGGGTAGTGGTCTGCTACTCCTGCGGGCGCCAGGTCACGGACGGAGACCGTGTACCTACCTGCTTGGCTGACATCCCCAGGGCCAGTGCTGCTCCGGAAACATGCGCGGAGCAATAAATACTCCCCGAGAGGGTTCACCTACTACATGCGAACCCCCAGTATGCCTACGTGGTCTTACCTGATGGGCGGGAGGACACTGTCTCCGTCCGCGACCTGGCGCCTGCAGGAGCAGCAGACCACTACCCCGAACACTCCACGGTAACTATGAACCCTGTACCTGAGGTGACACCGCACACACCAAGCCTATATCTCGCCTCACGTCTCCGAGAGTTATTGATGGTGCATCAATTCTGGAATAAGTTTATTCTTCTAGATATCTTTCATCAGTTTCCATAAGGTAAGGAAACATGAGCATTACTTTGAAAACTGAGTGTCATGATGCAGTACTTGTGCATAACAAGGGACTGAAAAATAAATTTGATAAGAAGAATCTTGACTTCTTGTGAATTGAGGGATGAAAATTAGCTTGATCACAGAGCACAACTGGATGAGCTTCTTCAACATAAGCAGGCACAATCCCAATTCAGCAACTCAGTGATTCATCAGTACCCTCTACATCCTAAAACATTTTCAGATCAGTAAGTGTTATGGTTTGTAACTCCAAAACATAAAACTAATCAAAAGAAAAACATGGAGAGACTGAGATAAATGTGTTCTTCCCATTTTTACTTTTAGCAAGATGCACACTTACGATGTGGTTGCCTGATGATGTGTGTCACTTGCGTACTTTTACATATAACCTGCAATACAATAAGCAAACAACAAAGCGTGTTTAAACAAACAATATATTTACAGGATATTCAAACACTACTGAAATATTAAATACACTACAGTCCTCCCAGCTTAGCTATAAACTTCATTCAATAGAGAATATAACTGAAATTAAATATGTAATGTATACAGGATACCATAGAATATAACTCCTATATAGACATCCACAGCATTGTAAATTTTAAACTGTTCCATTCAGGCCTAAAGATTTAATCACTGTGATGGGGTTCTTACTCTTGTGGGGTAATGTCTTGCTGGTGAGGGAGGCAGGTGAGACTTGTAGCTGTGAAACGATCTCAGGTTCTGGGGCTCCTCTGTGCTGGTTGTGGGAGTTGACTCTGGGACTGCAGGAAGTGGGTCTGACAGCTCTGGACGTGCTGGCATCCCAAACCTTGCATGGCAAGCTGCTTGATCTACTGATCTACCCCAAGCCACCTGACAAGGCTTTGAGCCAATGCTTTCAGTTTGACCACCTCTATGTGACCAGCATGTACTGTAACTCTCAGCTTAGATGACACATCTCTCAATCCTCACTTAAAGCATCCCCTGTCAAGGGCAAGTTTATCCCAGCTCTGGTAAAAATGGGGGAAATGAGATTTCTGCTGCACATTCTAGCCATTTTAGGTGACCATGTAGACCTGAAACTGTGTAGGGTCTTTTCTGTTTTCCCTTTGGATCATCTGTACCATCATAGGAAGTCTTTTGATTTGCAGCAGGGAGAAAATGTCAAGAGAAGTGTCCTCTTTTTATAGTTTTTCAGGTATTTCTTATGTTTCTTATTTCCTTTTACAATGGTAAATGGGACAATTTGTCACAATTTCTATGATTAGTCATACTTTTGAATTCAATTTTGTAATTGTGTCCTCCAAGAAATAGAGCTCATCTCTGTGCTCATGATTCTGCTGTTAGTGGAACATCTGTGGATTAAAAATGGACACTGGTGGTTCATGATCAATAATGAGGGTAAACTCTCTCCCAAACAGGTACTGGTTGAAATGTTTTAACCCACAAACTAGACTCAAGGCTGTTCTATCAAACTGTGTGCAGTTGTAAGGGAACTTGATGCAAAGGCTATGGGGCATTCACTTCTACAACTCATAACATGTGATGTGACTGCACCTGTTTCATAAGGCGAGGTGTCACAGGCAAGCTTCACTGGATGATGTGGATCACAGTGTGTGAACACAGTGTCTGATGTCACCATTCCCTTCACCTTTTGGAAAGCCTCTTCACTTTGCTCTGTCCATTGCCATTTCTTCAATCTGTAACCATGAGTTCAAGGGTGGGATCACGGTAGCCAGGTATAGCAGGAGCCTGCTATAGTAATTGGATGTGGCATCTTCATTTAACACAATTTTACTCTTGATATGTCTATGTTTTTTAATGCCAGCCTGAACACGGCTGAGGTATCATACAGTACCTTTCGGAATTTGCTTTCAGTGCAAGTGATGTGGCATGAAAATGGTGGATGGATTTTCAATCAAGTTGTCTCAGCCAATCACGGCCTTACAATGCTGACCATCTTGTTTTTACCACAATAAAGCTCAATGTGGTTTGTTGGTTGTTGTACTTCACAGTTAAAAATGTCATTTTCACAGGAGTTATCTTCTCTCCGGTATGAGTTCTTACTTGGATATCCGCAAGCTTCAGTTTACTATCTTTGAAATGCGGTTCAAACTTATTTTGTGGAATGACTGAAACAGTTGATCCAGTGTCTAATTCCATTTTGATTAATTTGCCATTCACCTCTGATGTATGCCCTATTACGAGTGTAACACTCGCTTCACCTAGTGGCTTAATATAAAGGGTGATAACCCCTCTGCCCAGACAAACTTAAGAAATCTTGTTTGGGGGTTCCGGTGACATCATCATCCAGAGTGGCAGCTTAAATCAATAGTCCTCCGGAAAAACACATATTTTGTCCTGTTAATCCATCAAATATAAGATCTTTTGAAAATATCTGAATTGATAAGGGGGGCAAAAATGGGGAAAAAGAATAGAGATAAAAAAAAGCATCACTGTTGAGCCTGTGGATGAGAGGAGAACAGCAAGCGGCTCTCCTGCCCGAACGCGTGGTAGCGAGGCTGACGATGGGCCTCGTTCAGGCAAAGCAGCAAATATGATAAAAATTCTGGAAGAGATATGATGATTCCAAAAAGATATAAAACAGCAACTAAATGATATCAAGTCAGAGCTCGCCAATGTCAATCAAAAAATAACAGTGGCAGAGACACAAATTGAGAAGGTGGAAGATCGCGTGCAAAACATGGAATGGATACTAAGTAAGATGATAAAAATATTAAATCAACAAGAAAGTGAACTGCTTGACCAGGAGGGAAGATTATGACAGAAAAATATCAGGATATACAATGTTCCGGTAGGAGCGGAGGGTTTGTCTATGATGGAGTTTGTAGGAAAGTTGTTACGGGATGCGCTGCAGATTCCTTCAACTATGGAGCTTGAAATTGAGAGGGTGCATTGTGCGCTTGTTCTGAGGCCTACTGGAGACAGAGAAGATAAGCCACGCTCAATAGTGATTAGATTCCTTTGATACAAAACCGAAGCAGAGATTCTACGAAGGGTCTGGGGAAAAAAGAGGGTGTTTTTGGACGGGAAATTAATATATTTCAATCAAAATTATCCGCAGCGGTCCTGCGGTAAAGAAAACTCTGAAGGAAAGCGAATATTAAAGCAAGGAACGATTAGATTCCAAACTCCGCACCCTGCTGAACTGCGAGTGTTTTATGAAGATGGGATCCAACTGTACCAGACAGTGGAAGAGGCGACTGCAGACATGAAGGCCAGAGGGTAGCCGGTCAGCGTGATCAAACCGAGGGAAAGCCTGGCTTAGCAGTTATCCCGTTCTGCTTGGGAAATGGTGAGAGAATCGAAAAAGCAGGGGACCAGAAAGTGAAGGAGAGGAGTATATCAGGAAGAGACTGTGAGTTTTCCGAAGACAGCCCTCACTCCATCCAGAAGAGCCATGGGGTTTGGCTAACTTTAAAAGGGCTGATAAGCAAAACGGAAACAAAAAAAGACGGTGCCATACCTATCTGAGGAAATACTTAATATAATGTGGATTTTATATTACTTAATTACTCAATTATTCTTTTTTATTCATTCATTCACTCCTTTCTCCCCACCTAAATGAGAATATAGATATATAGGAGGAATACACAGGGAAATCTTTTCTGTGTAATGGACATAGATTTGTTCACTTACTTTTATGAATACTTCAATGGGGGCCCTCAACTCACAGGTAGGCGGGGCTATCCCCCACAGCTAGACGTTTCCTCCAGCTCAACCCAAGGTCATCTACTAGAGACCTCAGCCTTGGAATCACACCTTTGTTGCCTTTTTTTATTATTTGCATTTCTTGGTTCTTATTTGTTCAGGGAGTAGATCGATTAAGTTTTATTCTGCTAATTTCAATGATATATTGACAGATAAATACACATGGCTAAGGGCAAAGTAAAATTCATTTCTTTTAATGTCAATGGGCTGTTAAATCCAATCAAATGCAGTAAAATTCTATCCAAAATGAAAAAAACAACAAGCCCATGTAATATATTTACAGGAAACTCACTTAAGTGATAATGAGCATGGAAAACTAAAGAGAATGGGCTTCACTAATTTGTTTTTTTCCTCATATAAATCAGGACATCGGAGAAGAGTTGCTATTCGAAATGGGAGATGAGGGCAGATATATTGTGGTAAGGGGGAATATAGATGGAAATTAGGTTACTTTATTAAATATATACACACCCCAGGAAGTGATATTAGTTTCTTTCAGAAAATTACTAATATTATGTTAACGGAAGCAGAAAGTCTCCTGATATGTGGGGAGACTTAAATTTACAATTACAACCAAAGTTAGACTCTTCCAATAGAAAAAACCTATGAAACTAAATCCTTACATAAGAAAGTTAATACACTTTTTGAGGATGTTGTTCTAATTGATATGTGGAGGGACCTTTTCCCCAACAGAAGGAATTACAGTCATTATTCTGCTCCCCATTCTGCATATACAAGAATAGACTATTTCATAACATTTGGAAAAGACAAAGACAAAATGAACACCTGTAGAATTGGGACAATAGATGTAAGTGACCGTGCACCTACATATTTATATATTGATTTATATATTATAATTTTTAACTGTTGATTTTGACCTACAATCAAAGAATATTATTTTGAAACTAAATTCAAGTCTACTCAATGATCCCTGGTTTAAGGAACAAATTAAAAAACAACTTGGTCTTTACTTAGAATTCAATGATAATGGAGAGGTTTCACCTCCCATTCTATGGGATACTCTGAAGGCTGTTTTAAGAGGTAAAATTATAGCGATATCTTCATATAAGAAAAAATAAGGAATCAAACATTAGAGGAATTACAAAATAGGCTGGAGGAAGTAGGAAAAAAAATCACAAATTGAATTCGGCACAGGATATATTAGAGGAAATTTTAGAAATTAGGAATGAAATTAATAGTTTGGTCACGCAAGAAATCAGGAAAATTTTAATGTTTCTGAAACAGACATTATGAAAGTGGATGTAAGTCTCTGAAAATACTGGCATGGAAACTGATAAAAAAGATAGTATTTCTACAATTCATACAATTCAAAGAACAAGAATGATAAAAAAATAAGCTAAGTGAAATTCAACAAGCTTTTGAAGTGTTTTACAAAACTCTATATTCCAAAGTTCCAGGGGGAAGCATAACCCAAATTGACACCTTCCTGAATTCTCTAGAGTTACCAACTTTAAGCGAAGAACAAAATAGAACGATGACTGCCGACATAACTGAAGTTGAACTAAAAGCTGCAATTAGTAGGCTTAAATTAAGCAAGTCACCAGGATCAGATGGGTATACGGCAGAGTGGTACAAAGAATTTGAAAATGAGTTAATTCCCTACACTGAACTGGGCTCTAATAAAGGCACAAATGCCACCCAGCTGGAAGGAAGCGATAATCTCAGTTATACCGAAAGAAGGCAAAGATAAAATGGAATGTGGATCATTTAGACCAGTATCCATTCTTAATGTGGATTATAGATTATTTACCTCCATCGTGGCCAAGCGATTAGAAGAGTTTCTACCCATACTGATACATAAGGATCGGACAAGTTTTATACAACAACTTCAAAAACAAGACAATATACGAAGGACACTTCACATTATGGATCATATACAAAAAAATAAACTCGAAGCAATAGTGATGTGTGAATGCAGAAAACTCATTTGATTTGGTTAATTGGAATTTTCTTTACAGAGTTTTACATAGATTTGGTTTCCATGAAACAATTATTAAAACTATACAGACACAATATGACAACCCTACTGCTAGGATTAAAATCAATGGATATTTATCAAATAGTTTTACCCTAGAAAGGGGCACAAGACATGCACCGCTACTCTTCGCATTATATCTGGAACTATTAGCTCAATACATCAGACAAAATGAAGATATCAGGGGAATTACTATTAAAGGGACAGAGCATAAATTGACCTGTTACACAGATCAACCAACATACTCTTTACCTAAATTGATGCAATCCTTTGAACAATATGGTCAATTATCAGGATACAAGATCAACATAGATAAAACCCAATTACTTTCATATAACTATAGCCCACCAAGAGAAATTGAAAATAGATATCCCGGGGCATGACAAAAAGAGTCTTTCAAATATTTGGGCATCATTATGCCAAAAGATTTGGTAAAGTTATCAGAATGCAATTATCAGCCTATATAAAAAAAAAATTAAGGAAGATATAACAAGATGGAACCCAATTCCTTTTTTTAGTCTCAGTTCCAGGATTGAATCTATTAAAATAAATATACTGCCCAAACTATTATATCTCTTTCAGACCCTACCAATAGAGATTAATCAAAATCAATTCAATGAACGGAACAAAATGTTATCAAGATATATGGCAGGATAAAAGGCCTAGAGGTCATCTCAAAACTTTGCAATTAGCCAAGGAAAAGGGGGGGATGGGGCCTACTTTCTCTTAGAGATTATTATTTTGCAGCACAGTTGAGAGCTGTGATATGTTGGTGCAACCCATCATATGACGCTCAATGGAAAAACATTGAGGAGCGGGTACTTCCCATCCCCATACAAGCAATTTTGGCTGATAACAACCTGCAAAGGTACATAAATACTATGGATAACCCATGGGTGAAATGGACTCTTATAATATGGAAAACTACTATAAAAGAATATAATCTAGAGGGAGATATTGCAATTCTTAAATGGTGTGCATATGACTTGGATTTTACGCCAAATAAACTGCATGCTAGATTTAAGGACTGGACAGCTAAAGGAATAACAGTTCTTTGCAATATAATGAAAGGAACACTGTTCAGTTTTGAAATACTTAAAGAGAAACACATTAGAAAAGCAAGACTTTTATCGGTATTTACAAATGTGACAATATGTTAATAGGATGGTTAAAAATGTAACTAAGACAATGATGCACCATCAATAACTCTCTGAGACGTAAAGGCGAGATATCGGCTTTTATTGACTGGAAGAAAGAACAAGCAGTAGTTGACCACCATACTACATCCTGGAGACTGAGGGCCGGGCTCAGGCCTCAATCGCCTTTATACCGGGGTCTGTGGGAGGAGCCACGGTCAGTGGGAGGGGCCACAGGAGCAGTCAGCAGGGGGTGCATGTCCAGACAGGTATATGTAGTTCACCACATTCACCCCCCCTTTGTTTTAAAAGAGAGTCCCCATGGGGCGAAGTTTCTTACAAGTATATTTACAGGTTAAGTCTATCAGGTGGTCGAATCTGTTGCTGTGATCTACGTAGCACCGGTTGTGATTGCACAGGTGCCGGTAGTGATTGCACTGGAGACGGTGGTTGTGCTGGTTCCGGCCTGACTGGAGGTGTCAGCCCACTAGGCGTCAGTGATCCCTCATGCGTGTGCGAGGCGCCTGGTATATGCGCGTACGAGACGCCCGGTATAGGAGTGTTGTGAGGAGTCTGTGTAGGGCTCGGTGTGCGCGGTGTCACCTCGGGTACAGGGTTCATAGTTACCGTGGAGTGTACGGGGTAGTGGTCTGCTGCTCCTGCGGGTGACAGGTCACGGACGGAGACCGTGTCCTCCCGCCCATCAGGTAAGACCACGTAAGCATACTGGGGGTTCGCATGTAGAAGGTGAACCCTCTCGACCAGCGGGGAGTATTTATTGCTTCTCACATGTTTCCGGAGCAGCACTGGCCCTGGGGATGTCAGCCAAGCCGGTAGGGTGGTCCCAGTGGCAGACTTCCTGGGAAAAGAGAATAGGCGCTCATGAGGGGTGGCATTGGTGGACGTACATAACAGGGAGCGGATAGAGCAGAGTGCCTCAGGGAGGACCTCCTGCCATCGAGAGACCGGCAACCCTTTTTGACTTAAGGGCTTGATGCACCATCAATAACTCACGCTAATCCCCAGTATGCCTACGTGGTCTTGCCTGATGGGCGGGAGGACACGGTCTCTGTCCGCGACCTGGCGTCCGCCGGAGCAGCAGACCACTACCCCAAACATTCCACGGTAACTATGAACCCTGTACCCGAGGTGACACCGCACACACCGTGCCACACCCAGACTCCTCACGACGCTCATGTACCGGGCATCTCGTACGCGTCTATTCCGGGGACCTCGCACACATGCGAGTGATCCCTGACACCTCCAGTTGGGACAGAACCAACCCACTCTCCGCCTCCGGTGTAGTGCTGTTTATTCTTCCAGTCAATAAAGCCGATATCTCGCTTCCTAAGTCTCAGTGTGAGTTATTGATGGTGCATCAATTTTATTGACTGGAAGAATAAACAGCACTACATCCTGGGGAAAATGAGGGAGAGCAGCAGCCCACAGTCGCCTTTATACAGGGGTCTGTGGGAGGAGCCACAGGAGCAGTCAGCAGGGGTCTGTGGGAGGAGCCACAGGAGCAGTCAGCAGGGTCTGTGGGAGGAGCCACAGGAGCAGTCAGCGGGGGTCAGTGGGAGGAGCCACAGGAGCAGTCAGCAGGGGGTCTGTGGGAGGAGCCACAGGAGCAGTCAGCAGGGGGTCTGTGGGAGGAGCCACAGGAGCAGTCAGCAGGGTCTGTGGGAGGAGCCACAGGAGCAGTCAGCAGGGGGTCTGTGGGAGGAGCCACAGGAGCAGTCAGCAGGGGGTCTGTGGGAGGAGCCACAGGAGCAGTCAGCAGGGTCTGTGGGAGGAGCCACAGGAGCAGTCAGACAGGTATATCTAGTTCACCACAGGGCTAAAAGTGTGGCCTTCCACACTGTGGCATTCTCCCTCTCCACCTGTCCATTTCCCCGGGGATTATAACACGTGGTCTGACTAGTAGCAATGTCCCTAGCCAGCAGGTACTGGCACAGCTCATCACTCATAAAGGAGGACCCTCTATCACTGTGGATATAGCAGGGATATCCGAACAGAGTGAAGAGCTGGCGCAGGGCTTTTATGACGGACGTGGTAGTGGTGTCGGGGCAGGGGATGGCAAAGGGGAACCGCGAGTACTCGTTGATAATGTTGAGAAAGTAGACATTACGATCGGTGGAGGGAAGGGGGCCCTTAAAGTCAACACTCAGTCGCTCAAAGGGGCGGGTGGCCTTGATAAGTTGCACTTTTTCAGGACGGTAGAAGTGCGGTTTGCACTCAGCGCAGACTTGGCAGTCCCTGGTCATCGTCCTGATGTCCTCAAGGGAGTACGGCAGGGTCCGGGCTTTCACGAAATGGTAAAATCGGGTGACCCCCAGGTGGCAAAGATGTGCATGGAGGGCATGTAGCTGGTTGAGCTGTGCGCTGGCACACGCTCCCCGGGATAGGGCATCAGGGGGCTCATTGAGCCTTCCAGGCCGGTACAGGATGTCATAGTTGTAGGTGGAGAGTTCTATTCTCCACCACAAAATTTTATCATTTTTGATTTTGCCCCGCTGTTGGTTGCTGAACATGAACGCAACCGAGCGCTGGTCGGTCAGCAAGGTGAACTTTTTGCCGGCGAGATAGTGCCTCCAGTGCCTAATAGCTTCCACTAAGGCCTGGGCTTCTTTCTCCACCGCGGAGTGCCGAAGTTCAGGGCCTTGAAGGGTACGAGAGAAGAATGCTACTGGCCTTCCTGCCTGATTGAGGGTAGCAGCAAGCGCGAAATCGGAGGCGTCACTCTCTACTTGGAAGGGAATGGTCTCGTCCACCGCATGCATCGTTGCTTTGGCAATGTCCCCTTTAATGCAGCTGAAGGCCGCGCAGGCCTCGGCAAAGAGGGGAAAAGTGGTAGACTTGACCAGGGGGTGGGCCTTGCCTGCGTAATGGGGGACCCATTGGGCATAATAGGAAAAGAAGCCCAGGCACCGTCTGAGGGCTCTGAGGGTGGTGGGAAGAGGGAGTTCTAACAGGGGGCGCATACTGTCAGGATCAGGGCCAATGACTCCGTTTTCCACGACATACCCAAGGATAGCGAGTCCGGTGGTTCCGAACACACACTTGTCCATATTATAAGTAAGGTTCAGGGCTTTTGCCACTTGGAAAAATCATTGGAGGTTGGCGTTGTGATCCGGCCAGTCATGACCACAGATGGTGATGTTATCCAGATAGGGAAATGTGGCCTTCAGTTGGCACTGGTCCACCATCCGGTCCATTTCCCTCTGGAAGACCAAGACACCATTTGTGACACCGAATGGGACGCGAAGGAAGTGATAGAGCCTGCCGCCCGCCTCGAAGGCGGTGTAGGGGCGGTCCTCTGGGCGGATGGGGAGCTGGTGATAAGCGGATTTCAGATCTATTGTCAAGTACACCTTGTACTGAGCTATCTGGTTGACCATATCCGCGATGCGGGGTAGGGGGTACGCGTCAAGCTGCGTGAACCTATTGATGGTTTGACTATAGTCCACGACCATCCTATTTTTCTGCCCGGTCCGAACAACAACCACCTGGGCCCTCCAAGGGCTTGTGCTTGGCTCAATGATCCCCTCCCCGAGCAGCCGCTGCACCTCTGACTGAATGAAGGCCCTGTCCCCCACGCTGTACCTCCTGCTTTTAGTTGCCACCGGTTTACAGTTGGGGGTCACGTTGGCGAACAGCGGAGGGGGAGGGATCTTGAGGGTGGAGAGGCTGCAAGTGGTGTCAGTAGCGCAGTTGTCGGCATGGTGCTGGGTGGGATGTGTGGTTCGGTGTGTGTGTATGGTCAGTAGTGGGGTATATGGCGAAGTCCCACAAAACTGAGGATTCCTGACAGTGGGTGGTGGGAGGGGCCCGTCATATGCCATAGTCACACTTTTTAGGTGGCTCTGGAAGTCCAGCCCCAATAGCACAGGCGCACACAGTTGAGGCATGACCAGTAGCGCAAAGTCCCAATATTCTGTGCCCTGCACCACCAATGTCGCTACACAACCCACCCGGATGTCTGTGGAATGCAACCCAGAAGCCATGGTGACCCTCTGGCTTACCGGCCGTGTCACGAGTCCACAGCGTTGCACCGTGTCCGGGTCAATAAAACTCTCAGTGCTGCCCGTGTCAAACAGGCAGCTAGTCCTGTGCCCCTCCACCAGGATGTCCATCATTGACCTTGCAAGCTGGTGTGGGGCACTTTGGTCGAGGGTTACGGAGGCCAGAGTTGAACCGCCGTCTTGGTGCCCGGTAAGCACCGGTGGGTAGGGGGCGGGGCATTTTGGCACCGACAAAGATGGCCGCCCCCATCCGGGCATGCAAGATGGCAGCCCCCATGCCTCGCACAAGGCGGACAGGCAAGATGATGGCCTCCATGCCTCACACGCAGCGCTGCCCGACCCCGCTCATGGTTTAGACTTACAGACCTTGACGAAATGGCCCTTCTTCCCACAGCTGGAACAGGTCGCTTCTCGGGCCGGGCAGCGTTTTCGGGGGTGCTTTTCAAGTCCGCAGAAGTAACACTGCACAGGCTTGCGACTGGCAGCAGCTGTGGTCAGGTTCAGGGAGTTTGTGGAATCGCGACTGGCAGCGGCGTTGGCGAATTTGCTCTCGGGAACCGGCGGCAGCGAGGTCTGAGGTGTCCACGGAACCGGCGGGGAATCGCGCGGCTGGACAGCGTCAGCGTTGTGCAGAGCAGCCTCCAGTGTGTTGGCTGTCTCGATTGCCAAGCGTAAGGTAAGATCGGCGTTTTCTAGCAGCCGCTGGCGCACGTACACTGACCTGATCCCTGTAACAAAGGCGTCTCGTACGAGGAGCTCCGCATGCTGTTCCGCCGTGAGAGTTTTGCAGTCGCAAGTTCGCACGAGTGTTTGTAGGGCTCGGAGAAACTCAGCGCTCGATTCTCCAGGCCGCTGTCATCGCGTAGCTAAGCGATGTCTTGCATAGACGGTGTTCACCAGCCACAGGTACTGTCTTTTGAGGGCGTCCAGTGCCCCTTCGTAGGTCGGCAGGTCCCTGATAAGTGAGTAAACCTTCGGGGTGACCCTCAAGAGGAGAATTCGGTGCATAACAGCGGGTTCAGTTGCACTAACCTCCTCCAAGTATGATTGGAAGCATGCAAGCCAGAGTTCAAAGGCAAGAGCTGCATCAGGGGCTTGGGGGTCCAAATCCAATTTTTCCGGACGTAAAATACTTTCCATGTTTTAAAACTTCCAGTCAATAAAATTGATGCACTATCAATAACTCTCTGAGACGTGAAGGCGAGATATCGGCTTTTATTGACTGGAAGAAAGAACAAGCAGTAGTTGACCACCATACTACATCCTGGAGACTGAGGGCCGGGCTCAGGCCTCAATCGCCTTTATACCGGGGTCTGTGGGAGGAGCCACAGGAGCAGTCAGCAGGGGGCGTGTCCAGACAGGTATACGTAGTTCACCACACCACAGACAAGTACATGCTTGATAGAGCTCTTTAGAAAAGCATACAATTCAGATAATGGTAGTAGACTCATTTCAAGCATGTATTAAGGGGTTGTCAAATCTTAAAACACATTCGACTTCATACATTAAAACAAAATGGGAGAAGGAAGGAGGGATAATTATATCTGAGGAAGAATGGACAACAATATGGAGGTATCAATGGAAGTGTACCAGTTCACAGAAATGGAGGGAGTTCAGATGGAAAAACTTAATAAGATATTTTATTACACCCTCTCAGAAATCCCTGTCACGAACAGGGACAGGACCCAAATGCAGGACGCAGGCACTGAAGTACTAGGGGTAGGACAGGTTGGGGATGCCATGGCACGTAAGGGGTAATGCAGGTGGGGTGGGATCCCAGAGTTCTGGCGAGGCAGGAGGATCCCAGAGTTCCAGTGAGGCAGGCGGAGCAGGATCCCAGAGCAGGATTCCAGAGTTCAGGCAAAACAGGAGGATCCCAGAGTTCGTGGCAGACAGGAGGATCCCAGAGTTCAGGCAGGCAGGAGAGCCCCCTGGAGCGGGCACATAACTCCTGGGCAGGGCCGCCTCCCAGGCAGGAACACGGAGGCCCGGGCAAGTCGCAGAACACCTGGGCAGGTGCGGGCACAACCCGTAGGGAGCAAGGGGTGGAAAGGGTTGGAGTCCTCAGGGCGGGCCGCATGGATCCCTGGCAGGGCCGCCTCCCAGACGGAAACACGGAGGCTTGGGCAAAGCGTGGACACCTAGGCAGGTGCGGGGCACAACCCATCTGAGGTGAGGGGTAGGAAGGGGACCGAGTCCCCCCACCGGGCAACGGCAGACGGCCTGGCTTCCCCAACGGAGGAAGGGGACAGGAAGGGACAGAACCACCTAAGAGGATAACAGCAACAGCCTGTCTTACCCAACAGAGGCAAGGGAACAGAAGGGAGCTGAGCAGCAGGACAGCCAGGATACACTGGTAAATAGGGAGAAGCAAGCAGACAGCACGGGCAAGGCAAATACAGCAGAACAGTGGGACCAGCACACATGAGAGAAGCAGGGGAACAAGACCAACCAGACAGAACAGATACAGAGCAGGTCAGAACCCAGGCAGAACAGGATACAGAGCAGGCTGGCAACCAGGGCAGACCAGGATTCAGAGAAGACAGAGCAATACAACCCCCAGCTAGACTCAGTGCCCGAGCCCCTTATAAACACCTGCCCCCTAATAGGCGACAGGTGTACCTCCTTAAGCCAAGATGATCCAATGGCTCCATGTGACAGGAGGGCTGGCTGCAAGGCCCGGAGTCTGGAGTCCGCGGACCGGAGCAAGACCCAGAAGGCGGGCTCCGGACCGGACCCTAACAGTACCCCCCCCGCCAAGGGAGCCTCCCGGCGACTAAGGAGGGTCTGTCGGGCTAGGGACGTTACGGGTGTGTGGGGGGGGGAATGTACAGGCTGGAGAGAATCCCCGGGGTCATGGGAACTAGACTCCAGTGCCTGCGTTGTTGGGTCCATGCCTGGGGGGTCGTTCTGTCACGAATGGGGACAGGACCCAAATGCAGGACCCAAGCACTATTAGGTGTAGGACAGGATGGGGATCCCATGGCAAGCAAGGGGTAATATAGGCGGGGCTGGATCCCAGAGGTCAGGCAGGCAGGAGGATCCCAGAGTTCCAGTGAGGCAGGCAGAGCAGGATTCCAGAGTTCAGGCAAGACAGGAGGATCCCAGAGTTCGTGGCAGACAGGAAGATCCCAGAGTTCAGGCAGGCAGAAGAGACCCCTGGGGTGGGTGCATAACTCCTGGGTAGGGCCACTTCCCAGGCAGGAACACAGAGGCCCGGGCAAGTTGCGGAACACCTGGGCAGGTGCGGGCACAACCCATAGGGAGCAAGGGGTGGAAAGGGTCAGAGTCCTCAGGGCGGGCCGCATGGATCCCGGGCAGTGCCACCTCCCAGGCAGAAACACAGAGGCTTGGGCAAAGTGTGGACACCTAGGCAGGTGCGGGGTACAACCCATCTGAGGTGAGGGGTAGGAAGGGGACCGAGTCCCCCCACCGGGCAACGGCAGACAGGCTGGCTTCCCTGACGGAAGAAAGGGACAGGAAGGGACAGAACCACCCGAGAGGTAACGGCGACAGCCTGGCTTACCCAACAGAGGCAAGGGAACAGAAGGGAGCTGGGTCCAGGGTGAGCAGGATACACTGGTAAATAGGGAGAAGCAAGCAGACAGCATGACAGTGCGGGCAAGGCGAATACAGCAGAACAGCAGGACCAGCACACACAAGAGAAGCAGGAAAACAAGATGAACCTGGACAGAACCAATACAGAGCAGGTCAGAACCCAGGCAGAACAGGATTTGGAGCAGACGAACCAGGTACAGAGCAGGTTGGGACGGGGATGGGGACCATCACATCACATCACATCACATCACATCACATCACATCACATCACATCACATCACCCCCCCCCCCCCCAACAACTAGGCTCAGTGCCCGAGCCCCTTATAAACACTTGCCCCCTAATAAGCGACAGGTGTACCTCCTTAAGCCAAGATGATCCAATGGCTCTGGGTGACAGGAGGGCTGGCTGCAAGGCCCAGGGTCCGGAGTCCATGGACCGGAGCAAGACCCGGAAGACGGGCTCCAGACCGGACCCTAACAATCCCATTATGATAGTAACCTCCTTGTTTGCTGGGGAAATTGTGGAAATCAAAATGCAAACCATTATCATATTTTCTGGGAATTCCCCATTATCAAAGGCTATTGTAGTGGGATACACAAGGCTCTACAAGACATCGTTAAATGTGAAATACCCTTTGAAAGTAAGAACATATATTTTGGGTATATAGCTCAAGAATGGTTGAAAAGAGATAAACATTTGTAGAAAATACTGCTGGTGGGTGCTAAACAAACTCTTAATAGGAAACGTTTATCACAGCAGAGCCCAACCTTAAATGCATGGCTGGAAATTACAATGGACATTTACAAAATGGAGACAATAACAGAATCCGTTAATCATAAGTTAGAACAATTTGATTCATTCTGGAAAAATGGTTTAACTACACAACACATCATAGGCCTGATTTTATTCTCACAAATCAATGAATATGTTGTAAAAAAAATCACTCCCTACTTGTACATAGTTTTCTCCTTTTGCTGGTTCTTTCTTTCCTCTCTTTTCTGTAAGTGAATACCTCAGATAAATATTATGTGAATCACAAAACAGGGCAACAAATTTTTTATGGTAACTAAACAGATAAACATTATAAGTTTGAACGTACATGGTTGGACTCATCCTATTAAGCACAAGAAGACTTTTAAAATCATTAATTGATTCCAACCCGATATAATTTTTGCTCAAGAAATGCATATCAGAATGGGCGATCAAAATAGATTTTTTAAGATGTGGAAGGACCTTCAATTCCATGCTACTTGTCAAAATAAAACAAAGGGAGTATCTATTTTTATTAAATCTAATATTTTATTCATCCAAGAAGACATTGTTTCAGATGTTAATGGTAGATTTTTAATTGTTAAAGGAACAATTTGTAATAGAAAAATTGTCTTGGTTAATCTATATGGACCTAATGTAGATGATCCTTCTTTTTCTAAAAATGTATTTGCTGTATTGCTGGATTTAAATGAGTATATGTTGTTAATGGGGGGAGGGGGGGTGATTTTAAACTGTTCTTTAAATCCTTTGATTGACAAGAGTTCAACCAATCAACTGCTTCCGAGTTATTGTGCATCACTTATTAACTCCTTTTTAATTGATTTTGGCCTGGTTGAAATTTGGAGATGTTTACATCCTAATGATAGAGATTATTCTTTTTTCACATGCTCACAAAAAATATTCGAGAATCGATTATTTTATAGCTGATCCCCGACTTTTGTCCAAAGTCCAGAAATGTGAATATGATGCTCTTGTTCTCTCGGATCATGCACCTTTAAACTTAGCCTTTGAATTGAATGATGTCATTATTGCAAATTTGCCTTGGCGTTTTTCAGAAAATTTATTATAAATTTCGGACTTTGTTAAATTTATTGATAAAAGATTTTTTTCTTTTTAATAATACGGGAGATGTGTTGAAATTGATTATATGGGATACATTTAAAGCATTTTTGCATGGTCAGATTATCTCCTATTTAGCTAAGCTTAAGAAACAGACAAAAACAGAGTTAGATAAGATTTCAAAACAAATTAAAGACTTGGATAATGTTAATGCAATCTCTCCTAACATTGATTTATTCAAACAAAGAGTTGAACTCCAATCACAATATAATTTATTATTAACTTATCCTATTGAAATAAATTTGCTTAAATTGAAAAGTCAATTTTATTTGTTTGGGTATAAAAATAATAAGCTATTAGCATCTCAATTGAAAGCAGCTAGAGCTAAAAGACAAATTTTAAAAATTCATAAGGGAGACTGTAGTTTAACATGTAATTATGAAGATATTAATAAAATAAATTTTTTCAAGACTTTTACATTGAACTTTATAAATCTCAGTTTCCAGTTGATTCTTCTAAAATGAATGCCTTTTTACAAAAGATCTATTTTGTTCAATTTTCTGTTGAAGATCAACAAACTCTTGATGTTCCTATTACTGAAAATGAAATTCAGAAAGTTATTCCTTCAACGCAATCTGGTAAAGTTCCTGGACTGGATGGCTATTCTGTAGGATTTTATAAAAAATTTGAAAAATTGCTTTCTCCTTATATGTTGGAAATGTTTAAAGATTCTTTTTGATAGGACAGTTAACTCCCACATTCTATGAAGCTTCTATTTCTTTAATTCTTAAGAAAGATAAAGACTCTACTGACTGTGCTTCATATAGACCTATTTCATTATTAAATGTGGATGCTAAAATTCTTTCAAAAATAATGGCTAATCGGCTGGCGAATATACTAGCTAAAATTATCTCTCAAAACCAAGCAGGTTTTGTAAAGGGCCATTATTCCTTCTCTAATGTTCAAAGACTGTTAAATGTAATGTATTCACCCTTTTCCAAGATTCTCCAATGTGTTGTCTCTCTCGATGCTGAAAAGGCATTTGACAGAGTTGAATGGAAATACTTATTTAATGTTTTAGAGAAATTTGGCTTTGGTATTAATTTTAATAAGTGGATTAAAATGATATATAAAAGCCCTATTGCTACTGTTATTACTAATAATTGCAGATCTCCTTTTATTCGGCTTTTGTGAGGTATAAGACAAGGATGTCTGTTAAGTCTCTTGTTATTTAATTTGGTGTTGGAACCCTTGACTATTGCACTTCATGACGCTAAAGATATTCATGGATTTTTCATAAATGGGACTCATAAGATCTCCCTTTATGCTGATGATCTCTTAATTTATATTTCGAATCCTGAAGAATCCATTCCTAGTTTATTGAAACTATTAAACAAATTTGGAAAGTTTTCGGGATATAAACTAAACCTTCATAAAAGTGAATTATTTCCCCTAAATGGTTCTGCTTCTATATATGATGACATTCCTTTTAGAGTTACGGACTCTTTAAAATATCTAGGTATTAATATTACTAAAAATTATAAAGACCTTTATAAAGCTAATTTGGTTCCTTTAGTGGATTTTATGAAGCAATTATTTTGTAGATGGAATCCACTTACACTTACATTGCTGGCTGAATTCATGCAGTTAAAATGATGATTTTACCAAAATTTTTATATGTAGTTCAAAATATCCCTATTTTCTTAACTAAGAAGTTTTTGATCAAGTTGACTCTATTTCATCTTTTGTTTGGAATAATAAAAGACCAAGAATTGGTAAATATCATTTACAAAAATTACCAAAGGATGGAGGTGTTGCTTTGCCTAATTTAAGAATGTATTATTGGGCTGTTAATATACGTTATATATGTTTTCGTTTATATTGTGCTGATAAAAATGAACGACCACCTTGGGCTGATTTGGAATTGAATGCTGTGAAACAATTTCTCTTAACCTCATTATTAGGAGCTTCTCTACCTGTACAACTGGCCAAAATTACTAATTTAAAATTATACCCTGTGATTAAGCAGTCATTATGAATTTGGTTCCAGTTTCATAATTTTTTCAATCTTAAAAAATTTAAACTTTTTAGTTTAATTTTTCAAAATTACTTATTTAAACCTTCATTAAGTGGTCCTACCTTTCTTCTTTGGAGGAATAAAATAATTTATTCCTTCATGGATCTGTTCCAAGATGGTCGATTGATGTCTTTTGAGAAATTAGTAACTAAATACTCTCTCTCGTATTCACATTTCCTGCAATATCTTCAGGTCAGACATTTCTTACAAGAATATTTAAGTAATTTTCCATATATACAGGATTCTGACCTGTTAGATATTATTTTTAAAATGAACCCTTTAGTGAAAGGTTTTATTGGGATAATATTGTTACAACAGCACAATTACCCTTCACTTAAGATTAAGCAAGATTGGGAGAGAGAGCTTA